>NW_023495386.1:0-600000 GCF_904425465.1 Colossoma macropomum
CAAACAAAGATGCTGCTGATGTTCTCAGAATATTGGCCCCCAGAGTCCAGACCAGATTACGTTGACTGTGAAAAGCAGAAAATGCTAAACCAGCTTCTAAGACTGTACTTTGAAGGTGTGGAAAAATATAACTGCTTATTAATTTTGAAAAACTGAAAGTAAGGAAGCTGTATGAAGGCAAAGTGTGGACACACTAAATCCTTTTTTTTTATTTTTTTTTATTTCATATTTAGTGGTTAGGACTTGAAGCTGAAAAATGAATAGATTTTATTTCATGGCCATTTTGACTGGAAAATGAATCAATCAAAGAGTGATCTGACTTTTGTACAGAAACTAGTCTTTCTTTGGAAATTGCTCATAAATGCATCATAAATCCCAGCTTTGTGGAGCATCATGAGCATAGGACTTTACTAAATACTGTGGGCAATGCATCAAAGACTCTCTGGACTAATAAAATAAACTTTTTTCTGTTGCTCTTTACCTTTTGTTATAAATCTCACCATTGTTGGGTGGATGCTGATATCCAGACAAAGTTGTAGCTGTGTGTAATTCTTTCAGCTTTTGTAATTAATTCTACGGTTCTATGGGGTGAATAAAATCAGCTAATTTTTATGACCCAACCCTGATCGGTGCTTCATTGTCCAACAGTTTTATCTAAAAGCTTCTTGGTTGTGACAGTGGTGTTTGTTCAGGTATGCACTAATAAACTGTGGAGCCAACGTTAATGACGGTTAGATAGAGAGAATATGCCTTGCCATTTTTCTTACTGTTTGACACAAGATGACCCAGTTGCATTTTATACAATATTAACAGTTTTCCTCTCGTCTCTGTGGTAGGCTTTTAATGAAGGACGTGCAGTCCACTTTGGGCATTTTTGAGGGACAGCCAGGCAACCTTTTTTTTTTTTCTTATGATCAGGCATCCCTAGATAAGGGAAAGTATTATACTGGAGGGAAGCTGATTGCCTGGTCTCTGTTGCATGGGGGACCAGGCATTAAGGCATTACATCCCAGCCTTTATCAGTTAATGTGTGGTCAGGCTCTAGATCTTGAAGGATTTGATATTTCCATCTTGCCAAACAAGTGTGTGCAGGACAAGCTTCAGCAGGTATTCTGACACTTTGCCATTTTTTGCTTTGTTGTTTTGAAGTTAGAGCTCATTTTAAATTTTACAGAAATGAACTTTGAGGGGGGAAAAAGAACCGTGTATTACTTTGTTTCTTATCTCGTACTTTAATATTTTGTTGAACAACCTAAAACACTGTATATTTAATGTAGCCTTAATTTCTGTTTTGGTTTCTATGCCTTGTCTTCTGCTGTATTCTTAGATAAAAGAATGCAAAACTGAGGAGGCATGGAAAAACCTTCAGGACGGTTTGGGTGACTGGATTGCAGACTGTGGTGTGCCAGGGGTATATGAAGCCAAAGTCCATGACATTCCTCAGATACTTTCCCAAGTTGTGAAGCATTTCATCTTTCACAGGTATTATTCCCAGTACTGTCAGGACTTAATGTTTTTTGTGCTCCAGGTATTGCACAGCAATACCTGATAAAATAGTAGACAGGATTTTTTGACTAATATTATTGCTTAGTGCTAATAACGGCTTATTCTGATTGACTAGTTGGTGCGATCCTTCTAGCTAATTATCACTGTAAACTTTTTCTTTTATTCATTTAGTGCAAATATTTAATTTGTTAATTTTTATTTCAGAACTGCAAACATGGTTGAGCAGTTTAAACAAGGAATCAACTCTTGTGGCAAACTTTGGGAAACTGTGGAGAGGTACTGGAACACATTTCAGTGCCTGTTTACACACACAGAGGGACCACTGACAAGAGCTGCCTTTCGGTGTCTTTTTGATGTCATTTGGAGTGACGAAGGGACGAACAACAAGGAAGTTGAAGAGGACACTATGTTTGTATGGGAATGTCTTCTCAACAGTGTGCAAGGTAAAATCCATCCTGCTTGTGAAGTTGATAATGCTGTTGTGTACTTTTTACTGTGCAGTCTGGATGTTATTATGGAACAGTATTTAAATAAAGAGCACAAAATGTTCACAATATCAAAGCTGTGCCACAGTAAATTCCTAGTTTTTGTGTGTGTGTGTGTGTGTGTGTGTGTCTGTTTTTAACAGAAAAACAAACTCCTTTCACCTTTGAGGACCTACTGGTGTTACGGGAGCAGATGCAGTACCACCTCTTGGATTTCCACAGCGACTTCAAATACAGTTTTATGATCAGGGCAATCGTTTTCCTTATGCCTCAACTTGCTCTGTGACACTCTTCTTTCCTCGTGGCATCCAGAATTAAAATGAGTTACTTGATCTGATGACTGATGCTGTACTTGGTTCTTTGGGATTTGGAAAAGTTTAGTCTGTAGTCTAGCCAGCTGTAGAAAGTTTGAAAAAGAATTTCCATAGCTATATGTTCACCTGAGGAATTAATGTTCTACACATTTTACTCTCAGTGTTGAGCCTGCTTTAGTTATTTTATGCATTGCAATGCAAAAAAACTCACTGACCTAAGTGAGTATCTGTGATTTTAAAAAAAGTTATATGCTTTTAAACAAAGCTACAACAAGCTTGTGGATGATGTTAGTCAGTTTTAGTTTCTTTTTTACGTTTGACATTTTTAGTATTGTAATCACCTTTGGAACAGTTTCTGTTGGTGCATTACAGTTACAAGAACAACAGTTTAATAAATCTTTGCTGTTGTAAATGGCATGGCTTCTCTATGTAGTGTGTTTTACATGAAAAAAAAAAAAGGGAAATTTTCAGTCTGCTTTGTGTTTACATCCTAACAAGAACTACACATTGATGTTGTGTATATACTGTACAATCTTTTTTGGGCTTTTTTTAGCAAAATGTCAGAAAGCATTAGGCTGAAAGCATAGTGGTGTTCTCCCTACAGCAAGTTAAATATTTGTCTTTCAAATCTGCAATTCTTGTGAGGACATCCTGAAGAATCTGCTGTTGTTCTTCGTTAAGGTGGATGTGTGGTCGCCTCACCACTACTGCCTGGTCAAAGACCTCTTCTTCGGCTTCTAACTGCTCTAGCTGCACACCATGTTGTGCTAGCAGTGTTTCCAAGTTGTCCTCACTGTATGGGTTCTCACCAAAAACGTTGCTGATTGCAGTACTGTCTACTAGCTGGTTGCCAACCATGCCCTCCAGCCACTTTTGGTTAGGGGTGCAATAATTTTCGCTCCTCATGCTGTGGTTGTTCCATGCATTTCTGAAAGTGTTCAATCTCTCTCTAATTTCTGGCAGGTACACTGTTTGGAGCGAGTATTTCTGGATTTCATTGTCTGGTTCCAGAAGGCCTTCATTCTCGTAAGAGTAAAATAACTTGTAATAGTAATGGATGACATGTGTGAACACATCCCTCCAGAGGCGTTCAATTCGTTGATTGTGGACTGATAGCCCAGTAATGTGGCTACCTCGTCCTTCCCCATTCAGCAGGTTCATTAACAGTGCTACCAGTGTATTTTCACCCCCTTGATCCGATCTGACCCTTGAGGGAAGTCCGTACCGACAGGTTGCCCTAACAACGTGAGCCAGAACTGTCTGGGCAGTGTTGTCTGTACTGGCGGTCAGGTAGGTGATAACCGGTGAATATCCGTCTATACCGCCGTGCGTCACTATACCCCAGCTGGGAAAACAGACGTGAGTGTTTTAAGAGTCGGGTTTATCATTACATCATCACAAAAATGCCAAATTCATTGAACAGAATTAAATTACACGTAATTTTACCGTATGAGGCGCATGTGTCCGTCGATGTGCCATAGACTGTTCGGAAACGGTACATGATATGTGCGCCTTGCAATAACGTTGATCCACCTTTGCGCAGCTGCTGCGGGATTGATTCTGTTCAGCGTGTCGCGCACTCGACGTCGAGGAACCTGTATACCCGCAGCAGAAAGATAGCTCCTCATCATCTACCAGGACAGTTCTCAAAATTAGACATACATTAACTAGGCAACGTTTTCCTATAGAAGGTTAACAGATTTTCGAATGGATGGCTTAACTGCAAGAATTCAGCCTCTTACCTCACAACCTGACCTGGGATGTTGTTGATGTAGCGTTCTTACGAGCTGTTCGAGATCACGGTCACTGATCGGAGTAAATCTTTGTCTAATGGAAATGCCCAGAGATCTTAGTTTTCTATAAATGAAGGATGACGAGCAACCAAGAAGCCGTGCCATCGCCTTCGCCTTAAATCCTTGGTTCAATAAAAGTTCCAGTTGTTCTCTTGATACATCTATTCTGGGTCTTCCACGGGAGCCTGAAATATCCAATGCGAGCAACACACTGAACACAGGCAATGTTCAAAGCGTAGTTACAGAACTAATCAGAGAAGTATTTTGAATTAATGCAGTAGGCCTGCATAGTGGTTGTTTAATGCATACCGGTGCTACTACGCTGAGCAGAGTATGAAGTAGTTGGCACATCAGCAGTTATGGAAGACTGTAATGCAGTCAGACACTCAAACAACTCTGTGAACGTTTCAAGGTTCAAATGGTGCTCAATACGACACAGATTAGCAATGAGAGAATAAATAATACCAACATCGCGCAGGCCTCCATTGCTGCCTTGCTGGAAGTTTCTTTCTATTAGCCTGACTCTCCTCATAATCTTCCCAAGAACTAAGTCCGCCATTGCCAGAGTTTAACAGTAGTCTACGCTGAAGCAGTATGGCCTCGTCGTGTGTGCACGTACGTCACAGAGGAGACAGGAGCACTTTCATTTAAAGTGTTGTGAAACATTCACGTTTTTAAAGCTTTTTTTAATGTATTTTTTAAATATGCTGCAAGATCTGTTAAGTACAAGCTTTACTATTTTTTCCCGAAAACTAAATTTTACAATGTACGTGGAACTTGGTGTTGTCTCTTTAAGAAAAGCACAAACCAGATTATCTCCGCCTTCACATCCACATGCAAATCAAGATAATTAACATTAGAACATGTAATAATTTCTACATGTTAAATTCAATTTTCACTTGCACAAATTTTATTGTAAAAAAAGTCGAATATTAAAACACTTTACATAGTTATTTGCAGTTTTGCTGAGCTGAACATACGAAGCTGCACTCACCACGGCAGCGTGCACACGCTCTACTGCCGAGGCTGCACCGAATCACCAATATATATAGGAGCTGTGATACGCTGACCGACCAGCAGGTGGTGCCACACAACATTAATACAACTATTGTACGCCGTTACATATACACATTAATTCAGTGTCAGAATTTCATTGTTAACTATTTACCACGTAGGTCTGTTTAATGTTGAATGTAGGTTATTTTTCCATCATCGTTAAACAACAAAATGCAACCGTAATTCAGCATTGAATCAATGTACTTCTGCTATCTGGGGAGTATTTCTAGTGGATAAGCGCTCTCGGAGACCTTTTTTTTCCAACGTCTGCCTGTAAAAACACAGTGGGGCTAAAATGATCAGAGCAGCGCTGAGTTCACTGAGAAACAGTAGGTAATTCGGCCTGTAATGTTCTCAGAAGGTGGGGAGAAAAACACAGACAGGGCCAATTCGGACAGAAATAAAATCACAGGAGCACCCGTGAAAGAAGAAAATCACCCCAGGACCCCGTGTAAATTTGATCCTGTCCGAACTGGGCTTACGTTGTGAATGGAGCTCCATGGAATTCTGCAAAGTTGCCAAAAGGTAGTTTTAATACCTGACAACCTTACTGAATAATGAGGTTGTGACAACGTCGTGACAACCTTGTTCAGACAACGTAAACAGCACCGCCTTTTGACAACGTTGTAAGAAAACAGACAACGTTGTGTGTTTGCTGGGATCATGAAATCGTTGTTTTAGGCGTTTGTTGTTTTAGGCGCTCAAACGCTTTGTATAGCTGTTTATAACAGAAATAGCTGTAATAAATAGCTGTTATAGCTATTTCTGCTACAAAATACCCTTCAACTGCAATGGAACCGACCTAAAATCACAATTTCATGAGAACGAATACTACTACTATAACTTGAGTGACTAAACTTGTACAATCATGAAATCATTCATGTGGTTTTAGCCGTTTGGTTACACTGAAAAGGCGTTTTCTGCACCCCACAAGCGCTCAAATGTTTTGTAAAAGCCAGGGCTGCTCTGCAGTATTATTTTTAAGTGAAAACATTATAATGATAATAACCAGACATTTCTGCTTAATTTCTGCTATGGAACCGACCTAAAATCACATTTTCATGAAAAAGAATACACTACTTTAACTTGGGTGACTAAACCTGTACAATCATGAAATCGTGGTTTTAGGCGTTTGGATACACTGAAAAGGCTTTTACTGCACTCCACAAGCGCTCAAATGCTTTAGAAGAGCCAGAAACGATATGCACCCTTATGTACCACGGTAAAGTTAGTTTTATGTTCTATATTCGTCTTTTCGGCGCTTATAACATTTGATCGGACTACGGTAGTCAGTAAAGACTAAAAGGACACGTGTGCTTTTGCAGTTTGGGTGACATTTAACGTACCACTCTATTTGTGTTAATACCATAAAACTGAGACAAGTTTTTCAATCGGAAGAAAAAGCATGCACTTCTAGACCACGCCTACATCCATGCACACGCATTTGTTTTCCTCCAAAGCGTTTCTGTGCATTTAAATACATATTTTAATTGTTCATGCTAACAATAGACACCGTCAGACGATAATACGTCAATAGCTCCGTAAACACTGTGTCCATACACATCTGATTAATTGTGTTTTTGCTCTAAATTATGGTTAGAAATTCACACCACTTTAATTTAGAAAAAGGACTTTGAATTAACCTGTAACTAAAATGTACTTGCCAATACTTGTCCTAACAGTACTGAGCATACCTTACCTGTAAAAACTGATATTACCTGTATACTGATATAGCTAGTTAGCTTGATAACGGAGGTTCAGTAATCGTCAGACATTAGCAGTCTTGAAGGTTCAATAGATCCTTAACCATCTAAAATATTAGTTTTAAAAATGAGAGTGTAGAAAAGAAAACGTCTTATTTAAGTGGATCTAATTGCAAATCAAACGTGTTTTAAATCCATCAAACACTGAGTCAGATTTAAGTTTTAAATCTTTTACATTTTTTTCATTTTGAATTTCGATAACATTTTAGACTTTGAACATTTAAATCAGCAGTGTTTGGTGCAGATACTTTTCAGTAATGACACACAAACTTTGAATTTTACTTGAGGATATAATGTAGCTAAAATACTGCTTAGGTTCAAAACGCAGCATTCACTGCAATTAATGCAGCTGAAATGCTTTTGAAGGTTAAAATACAAATATTAATATAAAGTAATTATTGCAGTACATTCAAAATTCAAAAGCTGCGTATGATTGCTGAAACTTAACTGCACCATATACAATTGTTTGTAGTGTTTGGTGTAATACAGCTGAAATGCTACTGAAATTCAAAATTGATAAAAGTTAATAAAACATAGTTACAGCAATATATTCCAAAATCCAAAGGCTGTGCATCATTGCTGACACCTTGCTGCACCATATACAGCTGTTTTTAACATTGTAAAAAATGCAGCTGAAATGTTATTGAAATTCAAAATTCATAAAAATGAATAAAAAAGTAGTTACAGCAATATATCAAAAATCCAAAGGCTGTGCATCATTGCTGACACTGCACTGCACCATGAACAGTTATTTTTAGTGTTGTATGTAAGATGGCCGAAATATTATTGAAGTTCAAATTAAATAAAAATTAATATAAAGTAGTTATTGCATTATATCCAAAATCCAAAGGGTGTGCATCATTGCTGACGCCTTGCTGAACCATACGCAGTTATTTTTTGTGTTGTATATAATATAGCTCAAATATTATTGTAATTCAAATTATATAAAAATTAATATAAAGCAGTTATTTCATTATATCCAAAATCCAATTCATGCATTTTGAATTTCAATAGCATTTCAACCACATTACATACATCACTAAAAAACTTCAATAATATTTCAGCCATCTTACATACAACACTAAAAACAACTGTGTATGGTGCAGTGCAGTGTTAGCAATGATGCACACCCTTTGGATTTTGGATAGAATGCAATAACTACTTTAAATTAATTTTTATTTATTTTGAACTTCAATAATATTTTGCCCATCTTACATACAACACTAAAAATAACTGTGTATGGTGCAGTGCAGTGTCAGCAATGATGCACACCCTTTGGATTTTGGATAGAATGCAATGACTACTTTAAATTAAATTTTATTTATTTTGAACTTCAATAATATTTCAGCGCCCTGCGATGGACTGGCAACCTGTCCAGGGTGTATCCTGCTTTCCACCCAATGACAGCTGGGATAGGCTCCAGCACCCCACCGCAACCCAGACAGATAAGTGGTTTAGATGATGTATGTATGTATGTAATATTTCTGCCATCTTACACACAACACTAAAAACAACTGTGTCTAGTGCAGTGCAGTGTTGGCAATGATGCACACTCTTTGGATTTTGGATATAATGCAATAACTACTTTATATTAATTTGTATGCATTTTGAACTTCAATAATATTTTGCCCATCTTACATACAACACTAAAAATAACTGTTCATGGTGCAGTGCAGTGTCAGCAATTATGCACAGCCTTTGGATTTTTGATATATTGCTGTAACTACTTTATATTAATTTTTATGTATTTTGAATTTCAATAATATTTCAGCTGCATTATTTACAACATTAAAAACAGCTGTATATGGTGTAGTGGGGTGTCAGCAATGATGCACAGCCTTTGGATTTTTGCTATATTGCTGTAACTATGTTTTATTTATTTTTTTCAATATTTTGAATTTCAATAATATTTCAGCTACATTATATACAACGTTAAAAACAGTTGTGTATAGTGCAGTGAGGTGTCAGCAATGATGCACACCCTTTGGATTTTGGATATATTGCTGTAACTACTTTTTATTAATTTTTATTTATTTTGAATTTCAATAATATTTTAGCTAAATTATATACAACATTAAAAACAGTTGTATATGGTGCAGCAAGGTGTCAGCAATGATGCACAGCCTTTGGATTTTGGAATATATTGCTGTAACTATGCTTTATTAACTTTTATCAATTTTGAATTTCAATAGCATTTCCGCTGTATTATACCAAACACTACAAACAATTGTGTATGGTGCAGTTAAGTTTCAGCAATCATACGCAGCTTTTGAATTTTGAATGTACTGCAATAATTACTTTATATTAATATTTGTATTTTAACCTTCAAAAGCATTTCAGCTGCATTAATTGCAGTGAATGCTACATTTTGAACCTAAGCAGTATTTTAGCTACATTATATCCTCAAGTAAAATTCAAAGTTTGTGTGTCATTACTGAAAAGTATCTGCACCAAACACTGCTGATTTACATGTTCAAAGTCTAAAATGTTATCGAAATTCAAAATGAAAAAAATGCAAAAACACAATTAATCAGATGTGTATGGACACAGTGTTTACGGAGCTATTGACGTATTATCGTCTGACGGTGTCTATTGTTAGCATGAACAATTAAAATATGTATTTAAATGCACAGAAACGCTTTGGAGGAAAACAAATGCGTGTGCATGGATGTAGGCGTGGTCTAGAAGTGCATGCTTTTTCTTCCGATTGAAAAACTTGTCTCAGTTTTATGGTATTAACACAAATAGAGTGGTACGTTAAATGTCACCCAAACTGCAAAAGCACACGTGTCCTTTTAGTCTTTACTGACTACCGTAGTCCGATCAAATGTTATAAGCGCCGAAAAGACGAATATAGAACATAAAACTAACTTTACCGTGGTACATAAGGGTGCATATCGTTTCTGGCTCTTCTAAAGCATTTGAGCGCTTGTGGAGTGCAGTAAAAGCCTTTTCAGTGTATCCAAACGCCTAAAACCACGATTTCATGATTGTACAGGTTTAGTCACCCAAGTTAAAGTAGTGTATTCTTTTTCATGAAAATGTGATTTTAGGTCGGTTCCATAGCAGAAATTAAGCAGAAATGTCTGGTTATTATCATTATAATGTTTTCACTTAAAAATAATACTGCAGAGCAGCCCTGGCTTTTACAAAACATTTGAGCGCTTGTGGGGTGCAGAAAACGCCTTTTCAGTGTAACCAAACGGCTAAAACCACATGAATGATTTCATGATTGTACAAGTTTAGTCACTCAAGTTATAGTAGTAGTATTCGTTCTCATGAAATTGTGATTTTAGGTCGGTTCCATTGCAGTTGAAGGGTATTTTGTAGCAGAAATAGCTATAACAGCTATTTATTACAGCTATTTCTGTTATAAACAGCTATACAAAGCGTTTGAGCGCCTAAAACAACAAACGCCTAAAACAACGATTTCATGATCCCAGCAAACACACAACGTTGTCTGTTTTCTTACAACGTTGTCAAAAGGCGGTGCTGTTTACGTTGTCTGAACAAGGTTGTCACGACGTTGTCACAACCTCATTATTCAGTAAGGTTGTCAGGTATTAAAACTACCTTTTGGCAACTTTGCAGAATTCCATGGAGCTCCATTCACAACGTAAGCCCAGTTCGGACAGGATCAAATTTACACGGGGTCCTGGGGTGATTTTCTTCTTTCACGGGTGCTCCTGTGATTTTATTTCTGTCCGAATTGGCCCTGTCTGTGTTTTTCTCCCCACCTTCTGAGAACATTACAGGCCGAATTACCTACTGTTTCTCAGTGAACTCAGCGCTGCTCTGATCATTTTAGCCCCACTGTGTTTTTACAGGCAGACGTTGGAAAAAAAAGGTCTCCGAGAGCGCTTATCCACTAGAAATACTCCCCAGATAGCAGAAGTACATTGATTCAATGCTGAATTACGGTTGCATTTTGTTGTTTAACGATGATGGAAAAATAACCTACATTCAACATTAAACAGACCTACGTGGTAAATAGTTAACAATGAAATTCTGACACTGAATTAATGTGTATATGTAACGGCGTACAATAGTTGTATTAATGTTGTGTGGCACCACCTGCTGGTCGGTCAGCGTATCACAGCTCCTATATATATTGGTGATTCGGTGCAGCCTCGGCAGTAGAGCGTGTGCACGCTGCCGTGGTGAGTGCAGCTTCGTATGTTCAGCTCAGCAAAACTGCAAATAACTATGTAAAGTGTTTTAATATTCGACTTTTTTTACAATAAAATTTGTGCAAGTGAAAATTGAATTTTAACATGTAGAAATTATTACATGTTCTAATGTTAATTATCTTGATTTGCATGTGGATGTGAAGGCGGAGATAATCTGGTTTGTGCTTTTCTTAAAGAGACAACACCAAGTTCCACGTACATTGTAAAATTTAGTTTTCGGGAAAAAATAGTAAAGCTTGTACTTAACAGATCTTGCAGCATATTTAAAAAATACATTAAAAAAAGCTTTAAAAACGTGAATGTTTCACAACACTTTAAATGAAAGTGCTCCTGTCTCCTCTGTGACGTACGTGCACACACGACGAGGCCATACTGCTTCAGCGTAGACTACTGTTAAACTCTGGCAATGGCGGACTTAGTTCTTGGGAAGATTATGAGGAGAGTCAGGCTAATAGAAAGAAACTTCCAGCAAGGCAGCAATGGAGGCCTGCGCGATGTTGGTATTATTTATTCTCTCATTGCTAATCTGTGTCGTATTGAGCACCATTTGAACCTTGAAACGTTCACAGAGTTGTTTGAGTGTCTGACTGCATTACAGTCTTCCATAACTGCTGATGTGCCAACTACTTCATACTCTGCTCAGCGTAGTAGCACCGGTATGCATTAAACAACCACTATGCAGGCCTACTGCATTAATTCAAAATACTTCTCTGATTAGTTCTGTAACTACGCTTTGAACATTGCCTGTGTTCAGTGTGTTGCTCGCATTGGATATTTCAGGCTCCCGTGGAAGACCCAGAATAGATGTATCAAGAGAACAACTGGAACTTTTATTGAACCAAGGATTTAAGGCGAAGGCGATGGCACGGCTTCTTGGTTGCTCGTCATCCTTCATTTATAGAAAACTAAGATCTCTGGGCATTTCCATTAGACAAAGATTTACTCCGATCAGTGACCGTGATCTCGAACAGCTCGTAAGAACGCTACATCAACAACATCCCAGGTCAGGTTGTGAGGTAAGAGGCTGAATTCTTGCAGTTAAGCCATCCATTCGAAAATCTGTTAACCTTCTATAGGAAAACGTTGCCTAGTTAATGTATGTCTAATTTTGAGAACTGTCCTGGTAGATGATGAGGAGCTATCTTTCTGCTGCGGGTATACAGGTTCCTCGACGTCGAGTGCGCGACACGCTGAACAGAATCAATCCCGCAGCAGCTGCGCAAAGGTGGATCAACGTTATTGCAAGGCGCACATATCATGTACCGTTTCCGAACAGTCTATGGCACATCGACGGACACATGCGCCTCATACGGTAAAATTACGTGTAATTTAATTCTGTTCAATGAATTTGGCATTTTTGTGATGATGTAATGATAAACCCGACTCTTAAAACACTCACGTCTGTTTTCCCAGCTGGGGTATAGTGACGCACGGCGGTATAGACGGATATTCACCGGTTATCACCTACCTGACCGCCAGTACAGACAACACTGCCCAGACAGTTCTGGCTCACGTTGTTAGGGCAACCTGTCGGTACGGACTTCCCTCAAGGGTCAGATCGGATCAAGGGGGTGAAAATACACTGGTAGCACTGTTAATGAACCTGCTGAATGGGGAAGGACGAGGTAGCCACATTACTGGGCTATCAGTCCACAATCAACGAATTGAACGCCTCTGGAGGGATGTGTTCACACATGTCATCCATTACTATTACAAGTTATTTTACTCTTACGAGAATGAAGGCCTTCTGGAACCAGACAATGAAATCCAGAAATACTCGCTCCAAACAGTGTACCTGCCAGAAATTAGAGAGAGATTGAACACTTTCAGAAATGCATGGAACAACCACAGCATGAGGAGCGAAAATTATTGCACCCCTAACCAAAAGTGGCTGGAGGGCATGGTTGGCAACCAGCTAGTAGACAGTACTGCAATCAGCAACGTTTTTGGTGAGAACCCATACAGTGAGGACAACTTGGAAACACTGCTAGCACAACATGGTGTGCAGCTAGAGCAGTTAGAAGCCGAAGAAGAGGTCTTTGACCAGGCAGTAGTGGTGAGGCGACCACACATCCACCTTAACGAAGAACAACAGCAGATTCTTCAGGATGTCCTCACAAGAATTGCAGATTTGAAAGACAAATATTTAACTTGCTGTAGGGAGAACACCACTATGCTTTCAGCCTAATGCTTTCTGACATTTTGCTAAAAAAAGCCCAAAAAAGATTGTACAGTATATACACAACATCAATGTGTAGTTCTTGTTAGGATGTAAACACAAAGCAGACTGAAAATTTCCCTTTTTTTTTTTTCATGTAAAACACACTACATAGAGAAGCCATGCCATTTACAACAGCAAAGATTTATTAAACTGTTGTTCTTGTAACTGTAATGCACCAACAGAAACTGTTCCAAAGGTGATTACAATACTAAAAATGTCAAACGTAAAAAAGAAACTAAACTGACTAACATCATCCACAAGCTTGTTGTAGCTTTGTTTAAAAGCATATAACTTTTTTTAAAATCACAGATACTCACTTAGGTCAGTGAGTTTTTTTGCATTGCAATGCATAAAATAACTAAAGCAGGCTCAACACTGAGAGTAAAATGTGTAGAACATTAATTCCTCAGGTGAACATATAGCTATGGAAATTCTTTTTCAAACTTTCTACAGCTGGCTAGACTACAGACTAAACTTTTCCAAATCCCAAAGAACCAAGTACAGCATCAGTCATCAGATCAAGTAACTCATTTTAATTCTGGATGCCACGAGGAAAGAAGAGTGTCACAGAGCAAGTTGAGGCATAAGGAAAACGATTGCCCTGATCATAAAACTGTATTTGAAGTCGCTGTGGAAATCCAAGAGGTGGTACTGCATCTGCTCCCGTAACACCAGTAGGTCCTCAAAGGTGAAAGGAGTTTGTTTTTCTGTTAAAAACAGACACACACACACACACACACACACACAAAAACTAGGAATTTACTGTGGCACAGCTTTGATATTGTGAACATTTTGTGCTCTTTATTTAAATACTGTTCCATAATAACATCCAGACTGCACAGTAAAAAGTACACAACAGCATTATCAACTTCACAAGCAGGATGGATTTTACCTTGCACACTGTTGAGAAGACATTCCCATACAAACATAGTGTCCTCTTCAACTTCCTTGTTGTTCGTCCCTTCGTCACTCCAAATGACATCAAAAAGACACCGAAAGGCAGCTCTTGTCAGTGGTCCCTCTGTGTGTGTAAACAGGCACTGAAATGTGTTCCAGTACCTCTCCACAGTTTCCCAAAGTTTGCCACAAGAGTTGATTCCTTGTTTAAACTGCTCAACCATGTTTGCAGTTCTGAAATAAAAATTAACAAATTAAATATTTGCACTAAATGAATAAAAGAAAAAGTTTACAGTGATAATTAGCTAGAAGGATCGCACCAACTAGTCAATCAGAATAAGCCGTTATTAGCACTAAGCAATAATATTAGTCAAAAAATCCTGTCTACTATTTTATCAGGTATTGCTGTGCAATACCTGGAGCACAAAAAACATTAAGTCCTGACAGTACTGGGAATAATACCTGTGAAAGATGAAATGCTTCACAACTTGGGAAAGTATCTGAGGAATGTCATGGACTTTGGCTTCATATACCCCTGGCACACCACAGTCTGCAATCCAGTCACCCAAACCGTCCTGAAGGTTTTTCCATGCCTCCTCAGTTTTGCATTCTTTTATCTAAGAATACAGCAGAAGACAAGGCATAGAAACCAAAACAGAAATTAAGGCTACATTAAATATACAGTGTTTTAGGTTGTTCAACAAAATATTAAAGTACGAGATAAGAAACAAAGTAATACACGGTTCTTTTTCCCCCCTCAAAGTTCATTTCTGTAAAATTTAAAATGAGCTCTAACTTCAAAACAACAAAGCAAAAAATGGCAAAGTGTCAGAATACCTGCTGAAGCTTGTCCTGCACACACTTGTTTGGCAAGATGGAAATATCAAATCCTTCAAGATCTAGAGCCTGACCACACATTAACTGATAAAGGCTGGGATGTAATGCCTTAATGCCTGGTCCCCCATGCAACAGAGACCAGGCAATCAGCTTCCCTCCAGTATAATACTTTCCCTTATCTAGGGATGCCTGATCATAAGAAAAAAAAAAAAGGTTGCCTGGCTGTCCCTCAAAAATGCCCAAAGTGGACTGCACGTCCTTCATTAAAAGCCTACCACAGAGACGAGAGGAAAACTGTTAATATTGTATAAAATGCAACTGGGTCATCTTGTGTCAAACAGTAAGAAAAATGGCAAGGCATATTCTCTCTATCTAACCGTCATTAACGTTGGCTCCACAGTTTATTAGTGCATACCTGAACAAACACCACTGTCACAACCAAGAAGCTTTTAGATAAAACTGTTGGACAATGAAGCACCGATCAGGGTTGGGTCATAAAAATTAGCTGATTTTATTCACCCCATAGAACCGTAGAATTAATTACAAAAGCTGAAAGAATTACACACAGCTACAACTTTGTCTGGATATCAGCATCCACCCAACAATGGTGAGATTTATAACAAAAGGTAAAGAGCAACAGAAAAAAGTTTATTTTATTAGTCCAGAGAGTCTTTGATGCATTGCCCACAGTATTTAGTAAAGTCCTATGCTCATGATGCTCCACAAAGCTGGGATTTATGATGCATTTATGAGCAATTTCCAAAGAAAGACTAGTTTCTGTACAAAAGTCAGATCACTCTTTGATTGATTCATTTTCCAGTCAAAATGGCCATGAAATAAAATCTATTCATTTTTCAGCTTCAGGAAAAAAAGTCCTAACCACTAAATATGAAATAAAAAAAAATAAAAAAAAGGATTTAGTGTGTCCACACTTTGCCTTCATACAGCTTCCTTACTTTCAGTTTTTCAAAATTAATAAGCAGTTATATTTTTCCACACCTTCAAAGTACAGTCTTAGAAGCTGGTTTAGCATTTTCTGCTTTTCACAGTCAACGTAATCTGGTCTGGACTCTGGGGGCCAATATTCTGAGAACATCAGCAGCATCTTTGTTTGATGTGTCTCCTTTTTTCAGTTAGGCTTCTTGACAGCTATACATCCTTTCAGACCCATAGTACTGAGTTAACTTCTCACAGTGGAAGAAAGGACACAATTAATCAGATGTGTATGGACACCGTGTTTATGGAGCTGTTGACATTTTATTGTCTGACGGTGTGTATTGTTAGCATGAACAATTAAAATGTGTATTTAAATGCACAGAAACGCTTTGGAGGAAAACAAATGCCTGTGCATGGATGTAGGCATGGTCTAGAAGTGCATGCTTTTTCTTCTGATTGAAAAACTTGTCTCAGTTCTATGGTATTAACACAAATAGAGCGGTAGGTTAAATGTTGCCCAAACTGCAAAAGCACATGTGTGCATCACTCTCTGTGGTCATATTGTCATGAATACGTAAGTCTTTACTGACTACCGTAGTCCGATCAAATGTTATTAGTGCCAAAAAGACGAATATTGAAAATAAAACTAACTTTACCGTGGTCCCTTATGTTTAAGTGAAAACTTTACACGCTTTTTCAGGGTAAGCAACCACCTAAAACCACGATTTCACAATTGTACAGGTTTAATCACCCAAGTTAAAATTTTAGAATTTTTTGTCGTTAAATTGTGATTTACTCACTTCATTTACATTTATAGGGTATTTGTGGCAGAAACGTCTCTTTGTAAACATTACAATGTTTTCCCTTAAAGGTAATACTACATATCGATTCTAGCTTTTATAAAGCATTTGAGCCCTTTTGGAGTTTAGTAAACAGGGTGCCACCTTTCTAGTTGAGGTGTATTTAGAAGAATAGTTTTATAGAAGAAGGTAAAAACACTCTTAAACTTCTATAAGTATAAGGTGAGGTTTGAAGTCTTCTGTATTATCTGTCCTGCAGGATTTGGAATGTTTACATTAAAAAGGCCTCCTGGTCCAAAGGTCTATCTCTTAGTTCCACATAGATGAGATCAATTTAAAAAGGGCCATATGTTCAGTTTGCTTTTTCAACAACAAGCACCCTATATAAACAGTTGGATATTCTGTTCTGGAGGGGACACAATTGGCACGGATCCTCTCTCAGGTACTTTATAGTGCTTAATATGATACCATTTTACTTTGTAATAAACATCTTATGCAAGTAATGCGGTGTCAGCGGAGACTTCTTCAGCATCTTCACATCATCGCTACTTAATAAACAACATAGTCTAACTTCGGGTCCACACCAACTAGTTCAGTATTATACAGGTTTAGTCACCCAAGTTAAAGTTTTAGTATTCCTTTTCATGTAAATATGATTTTAGGTCAGTTCCATTATAGTTAAAGGGTGTTTTCTAGCAGAAATGTCTGTTTGCAGTCATGAGAATGTCTTCACTTAAAGAGAATACCCCCACAACATTCCTGTCTCGTGAAATACAGTAAACACCTTTTTAGTGCAACTTTGCGTCTATAGCGATGATTACAGTATTGTACAGGTGTAGTCACCCAAGTTTAAGCTTTAGTATTCTTTCTCTTGAAAATGTGATTTTAGGTCACTTCTATTACATTAAAAGGGCGTCTTATGGCAGAAATGTATGATTATGATCATTAAAACGTCTCCCAGAGAATATAATATTGCACAGCGTTTCTGACTCTTCTCAAGCGTTTACGCTTGTGGAGTTCACTAAACATTAAACTTTCAGTGTAATTTAGCATCCATACCGACTATTTTAATATTGTACTGATCATATTGCCACCCATATTAAAGTTTTAAAAATATAAAAGATTATAATATCTTTACTGAAAGACAACACTGTATAGGGTTTCTTGCATTTCTACACCATTTGAGCACTTGTGAATGCCTTTTCAGTGTGAATTAGCATTTGCAAGGACGATTTCAGTATTGTATAGATTAATTCACCCACGTAAAGGTTTAGTATTGTTTCTCATGAAAATGTGTTTTTTGGTCAGTTCCTTTACATTTAAAAGGTATTTTCTAGCAAAACTTTTATAATCATTAACATTTCTTCACAAAAACAATACTGCATAGAGTTTCTGACCCTTCTGAAGCGTTTGAGTACTTCTGAAGTGCAGACAATCACATTTTCTGTGTAACTTAGACCTCAGACATCCCAAACAAATGTATTCACTGTATTTTAAGGTGTTTGTGTTGTCAAGAAAACACCTAGGCCTCAAAGCCCCCATTCCACATTTTATTCTTTACAGTCTAAATGGCTGGGTCACTGATAACAGATCCTTGCCTGGGTTTTAGAGTAGTTATCACAATTTGTTTTCAACCATCTGAACAGGTTGGAATTTTGGTTAAAAGACCCAGTGGCTGGGCCTCCAAGCATCCATTCTAGTGTTACAGCCATTATTACTAAGGTTTGGGTTAATAGTGGGACCTTTGGCTCAATCCTGAGATTTTATGTTTTTTAAGTCTAAAAGTCTGGGTCATGGTTACTAGATCCTTGGCCTGGGCTACAGAATTCTCTTCACATTTCTTTTTTCACTATTCTAAGGTAATTGGTTAGAGGCATCTGGGCCCATGTATAAGAGCTAATGTCCCATTTTACTTTTTCAAGATAAAATGTCTGATACTGGTTATTGCTTCAGAGCTTTCATTGCAATTTCTTTTCATCACTGGCCTCAGTTCAGAATAGCAGTGAAAAGACCCTGGGCGTTGGCCTCAAAATATCCATTCAAATATTATAGTTCCTATTCTAAGTGGTTGGGTCCTGGCCTTATTCTAAGCGATTTTGTGTTGGTGATATGATGTTGTGACCTGGCTCCTATTCCAAATTTTATTCTTTAGAGTCTAAATGGCTGACTCATGCTACTGGACATTTGCCTGGGCGTCAGGATGTTTATTGCTATATATATAGCACCCTGGGCCTCAGCCTCAGACCTCCCAACCAAATTTGTTTGCTATATTCTAAGTTGTTTTTTGTTGGCGAGAAAACACTGGGCCTAATCTCAGAGCGCCCATTCCACATTTTATTCTTTACAGTCTAAATGGAAGGGTCCCTGATAACAAATCCTTGCCTGGGTTTCAGAGCTGTTATCACAATTACTTTTCAACTATCTGAACATTTTTGTTCAAAGACTCAACGACTCAGCCTCCAAGCTCCTATTCCAATGTTATAGTCATTATTATTAAGTGTTGAGTATTAGATAGTGAGCCCATGACCTTTGTTTCAAAGCTGAGATTTTATGTTTTTTTAAGCCTAAAAGTCTGGGTCATGGTTACTAGATCCTTAGCCTGAGCTACAGAATTCTCTTCACATTTTTAGTTTCCTATTTAAGTTAATTCTTTATAGTATTCCTCCAAGCTCCTATTCAAATGGAGGCAAAGTCCTTGGGTCTTTTAACCAAAATCCTTATCTGTTCAGGTAGTTGAAAGGAATTGTGTCAACAGCTCTGAAACCCAGGCAAGGATCTGCTATCAATGACCCATCCATTAGATTGTAAAAAATATAATGTGAAATGGAGGCTCTGAGGCCTAGGCTCAGTTTCTTCTTAATAATGTTCTTAATAATTCTTCTTAATAATAAGTTTCTTCTTAATAATAAGTCATTATTATTAAGTGTTCCCTATTTTTCTTTTTCAGGAGAACCTTTATATCAGGGTTGATCCATGGTTTGTTGTTGGAGAAACACAAAACAGTCTTGGTGGGTACAGTGTTTTCCATGCAAAAAGTTTATGTAATCAGTTATACAGTATGTGAAACTGTCGATGTTCTCCCCATAAGGATCACACAGTTCTTCCCACACAGTTGTGTCAAAACAATTTTTCAAAACCTCTTCAGTCTCCCCAGACCATTTCTTCACTGTGCAGGTGACAGCCGGCTCCCTATGTACAAGTAGTTTGTACACAGGCAGAAGATGAACCAGGTTATGATTTGATCTTCCAAGATTTAATTTAAGAATTGGGAATATAGTAAAACCCTGACTAATCACCACGGTTGATCAGAAATTGTCTCCCATCCAGGCCCTAAACAGGCTGATCCCAGCTTAGTTTGTGAAACCAGACTATACCACGGCTTCTTCAAGCTATTCTGTCATTTATGAAATCTTGCAGATGAAATGGCCTTGTAAAGTATTCCAGCACTATGTTATGTATAACGTAACAGATGCAGACATTTTCCCCCTTTTTACATTCCATCTACATTCTTCCATTATTATCTACATTTGGCTGTATTTAAGGATGACCTTCAAAACAAATGAGTGAGCTGAAAAGCTTATAGAGCCTATCTAGGTTGATCTCCCATTCAGGCCCTGACCAGACTAACCCTGGTTTAGCTTAAGAACAGCTCACTTACAAAACTTTTAAAGTATTCCACCACTCAATACAACATAATAGATCCAATTTTTTGCACTCAAGAAATTTTGATCTTGTTCCATACTATCATTTACATATAATTAGCTTTATACATGACTTTTTAAATAAAAAGCAGGCCTGGAAAGCTTAAAAATCTAGGAATGTCAGTCAGTCTTCCCTCCAGACACTTACCAGGAAGATCCTGGCTTTTTTTCCCCCTTTTTTATTTTCTTCCTTGTTTAAATTTTTGGCTGTTTTCAAGGATGACTTATTTAAATAAAAGGTAGGGCTAGAAAGCTTACATAGCCTACGAATCCCATTTGACCCCATTTGACCCTATTCGGTCATTGGCGATTGCTTGCTTGCAAAACAGCCTTTTAAAGTATTCCACCACTCCATATAACCTAAAAGATGGAGAATTCTTTTCCCCCTTTTTTATTTGTTTTTCCATACTATCATTTACATTTGGCTATAAGTATGACATGCTACATTACACATAGGGCTTGAAAGCTTACAGAGCCCAGGAATCTCAGTCAGTCTCCCATCCAGGCTCTGCCCATAAAAATCTTAGGTTAGCTTGTGAAACCAGACAAGACCAAGGCATCTTAGAGCTAATTTATTAGGTCACTGGGGAAAGCTAGTTGACAAAACAGCCTTTTAAATAATTCCACCACTCTATATTTCCTTATAGATGCAGACTTCTTTTTCTCCATTTTCAATTTCTTACTTGTTCTATGACCTCCCGATAGAGGGGGCACTGATTCTCCTTCATGGCAAACAGATCTAAGGTGTGGCTACAAAACAATCCTAGATCTGATTTACCATTAGTTGCCATTCCCCATAGCAGGCAGGTCTGCCCCCAACTGTAAAACACATGAATCAGTTTATATAAGCTATCACCATAGTGTTGTCTGTTCAAACAAAAAGCGAGATGTCTTGTCTTAAGACTGTTAGTTTCAGGTAATTCATGTGGGCTGACTGTAAATGTTAGCTCCACACCCATTTTATTGACTTCTCACTCATGGGTTGCCCCTGTCTGATGTGCCCAGCTTTCTAACCAGGATGGTGCCCATCACTTCTTCTTAGAATGGTTTCCACATTATTCTTTATTAGGATCCCCATTAGATTCCATAAAGTGGTTGCTAGTCTTCCTGGGTTCCACACAAGAGCAACTGCAATAAAAATACTGCAAACTTCTTTACAATCATCCTGTATCATAAACAAGACAAAAACAATACTCAAGAATAAATCTAATACTCAACAAGAGAATCAATAACCAATAATAACCAATAACCAAAATTCAACAATACCACAATAACATCTATTTTGAGGTTCATGAAATACTGTTTAAAAGCTTTTTAAAAGAAAATTTACTTAGAATCTGGCACATTTCAAGCACGATACCTACTGAAACCAGAACATGGCGGCAGTCATGATGTACAAAATGCTGCATGTGTGAGCATTCTAAACTTGTACCTTCTGAGGTGCATGTTCAATACACAGATCTAAAATTGGCCTTAAAACCCCTCCCTGTGCATGTATAAGACAGTGGGTCTCACAACTATGGCTATAGACTGATAGGACATTTCTGCCATGGAGGACTAGAAACTATTGAACTTAGAGGTGAAGGTACCACAGTCTCACAGTCCAGCACTGATCCACCTGAACAAGGTTGTTGGCGGCGAGGGCGTACTCCAGGAGTGGGTGACGTCCGGTCTGCATTCAGGAAAGACCAGCAGGAATTGCCTTGCTGCTTACTTGTCTTTGGTTAGTCGCTTCCCTTCGTAGCCACAGAATGCCCAATTGGTCTACTTGTATACTACTGCTCAAGAGTTTTCTCTTGCACTCTCAATGGCTATTGCTCATTTCTGTTATTATGACTCGTCTTTCATGTGCTCCCCAAAAAATATGCATGAAGCACAAAGACACAGAATGAAGTCTTCCTACTCTTTTACTTTTTGAAGCTATGTTTGCTGTCATAAAGGTCAAGAAGATTTAAAGACATTGACATTAAAGTCAGCTGGTAAAATAAAGGTTCTAGTTCACCGAACTCTACCTCAAACTTAACAATGAGAGACCTATAAAATTGAAGTATTTAACTTCTTTGAACCAGTCAAAACATCTTTTGGGTGCTCAGATCACAGCACAAATATTTTAGATTTTGCTACTAGTCTATCACAAGCCTATGAGGCTGACGTAAGAGTAACTGTCATTAAAGTACACTTTCAAAAACTATAAGCCTGCAGTATTACAATTTCTTTTTTAATCAGGAACAGTATGATGAAGAAAAAGAAGGCAGATTCCGTTCAAAGGGAATTTTTTTAACCAGTTCCAAAAGTGTTTTAATCCACTATATTTTCAATCGAGAAATTAGACAAGGAAAATTATTTTAGTAGAGTAGAAAACATTATACAGCTATACATTACCAGTCAGTTTTTCCCTCCTAAAACTTAAAAAAATATATCACATTAAAGAAAGAAAGACAAATTATAATATGTAAAATAAATGAAACAACTCAGAATAAAAACAGTACTCATTTGGTAAGTCCCCTAATACAATTAGGGGACTTGCCAAACGAGAATTAAACGTACAGTGAACCAATTCAAAGGGAAAAACACAAAAGAAATCATTATTCCCAAACACTGGGTGTTCAATAAATACTAAATATAAACATATTTTAAATAACTTTCCACATTTTATAGCTGGAAGTTTGACAAAGCTATATATGTACAAACATACATGACTAAAAGATTGATGTCTTTTTTTTTTTTTTGCACAAGAGATGTTTTGTTGGAAACTAGTAAATAATGTGTGGATGAACAACATTAGTTCAAGACAGAATATAAACACAGGTACTCATAATGATTTTAAGCATTTTCTTAAAAGAACAAAAGACAGAACTGTTATCAGGAAGTCCATTAAACCTGTTATCACAAGGTGTTCAGTGGACAGAGCCCAATCATAAAATGCTTTTTAACCATTTTAATGGAAAAAAAAAAATCATCTTTTACCTGAACCAAGTTTCCTGCTAGTAACCCATAGGACAAAAACACACATAACGGATTACACATTACAGTCATTATCAGGGTGCAGGGCACCTTGTTGTCTACTGAAAGAAAAAAAACAAAAACATTTGTACTTGGTAAAGGCCTTGAAGTCCCATATTTCAGTAAACTAATGAATAAGAGGGGTCAATATTGGGATTTACCATGATGCCGTTTTGTCGCACTAAAACTGTCTTTAACATCAGGCACTTGTGAATGGTGTCCAGCATATAATGGTTACTTTTTAGCAGTCATTTCACTCATTGATCTTCTTCTGAAGGTATTTTAGTATAGAGTCCATGCCCTGAGGAGAGCCCCAGACCCTCTTTAATGCTTCACACTCCCTCTCATTGGCCTGCTCGAGGGCAGCCCGGTTAATGTTCCGCACCAGTGCTTTGGACTCCCTCAGAACCTACAGTGTTGTCATGGCGTCATCAGCATGACAATAAAGTAAAATGAAACAGAAAAAAGAAAAAAGAAAATGATTTATGGATGATGATGCAGTGTGAAGCTATACAGATAAAAATATTCATTTACTAAAATTCACTTTAAACAATTAAGATACAATTACTGCTACTGAAATCCAGTACTAGCATATATAACAAAGAGATACTGCGATAGTACTACTGTGCATGTAACAAGCTAATGTTTCACACAAATGGCATATGGATTTGTTTTGTTTTAGAGGTCAGTTGGGCATGACCTTCAATGAAATGTATGAGAAATGGGGGGAAAAATATGAAGTTGAGGGCAAATGTATAAATACATCCGTATGAAAATCTGATAAATGGGCATATATGTCCCAATAACCCCTATAAGGGTAGATATTTTTATCTTACATGTGAATTTCTTAATTAATATTTATATGACCATGAATATACACACATCTGGTGCAATGTAAGTCTAAATACTATTTTGTCAAATGTAACACTGTATAAATACCTGCCTGAGATTTTATTTTGTAAATACATCCTGGAAATTCTACATATGCCTAATAGTACAAATATACAAATACAAATTATACATTTCAACGTTATTGAAATGGCATTTTTCACTACTGCAAAGACATATACATACACTGATCACCAAAATATTAAAACTACCTCCTTGTTTCTACACTTCTTGTCCGTTTTATCAGCTCCACTTACCATAAAGATGCACTTACGATACAACTGCAGACTGTAGTCCACTTTGTTAGCCGCTTTATACCCTGTAAGGTATTATCTGGGTAACTGATCATTCTCAGCACTGCAGTGACACTAACATGGTATTGGCATGTTAGTGTGTGTTGCGCTGGTATGAGTGGATCAGACACAGCAGTGCTGCTGGAGTTTTTAAATACCTGAGTGTCACTGCTGGACTGAGACAGTCCACCAATCAAAAATATCCAGCCAACATCATCCTGTGGGCAGCGTCCTGTGACCACTGGTAAAGGACTAGAGGATGACTAACACAAACCGCGCAGTAACAGACACGTTTGTCTCTGAGATTACATTTACAACATGGACCAACAAGGCAGGTGTGTCAAACAGAGAGGACAGTGAGTGGACACAGTGTATCAAAACTCAAATAGAGCTGCTGTGTCTGATCCACTTGTACCAGCACAACACACACTAACTCGCCACCACCATGTTACCAACTGCAGTGCTAAGAATGATCATTTACCCAAATAATACCTTCTCTGTGATGGACCTCACCATTGAACAACATGGTAAAAAGAAAGCATGCAGAGCAACTACAGTCTGTAATTGTACAACTACAAAGTGCACCTATATATATATATGATACCTATATAAGTAGAGCTGATAAAAAAAACAATGAGAGAAGAAACAAGGAGGTGGTTTTAATGTTATGGCTGATCGGTGTATATCCACCTACAAATACTACAGTTGAGATATTAGTAATTCCTATGCATGCATATATATATATATATATATATATATATATATATATATATATATATATATATATATGGATAATCTAAATATTTTCATATTATTTTTCCGTATGGACATACAAATGCTAGCAAATGAACACTTAATTTTAAGTGAAGTTCAAAAGGATGACTTACAACTGAATTACAAGAGACTAGCTCCCTAATGCGAGCCATGACCTCCTGAGTAAAGGTCCCTGGCCAGAGGACCTGGGACACCAGACCTTTGGCACAGGCCTCCTGGGCTGTCAATTTCCTCCCACTCAGCAACATCTCGTTAGCCTAAAAGTAGGGGAGGGGATAGTTCAATTAGGCTTAATTGAAAACGAACAGCATATATTGGTTTTCCAGAGTAAACATGGTCATGAGAAATACAAACTAAAATTCAAGAACTGGGACAGCAGGTAAAATGTAGACAAAAAGTAGTGATATATAAATCTAGTTTGGCCTGTATTCAAACAAAAAAAGTCAAGACATTTGAAGTTTAATCTTAACAACTTAATAGTTTTTGTATGCTCGTTCTGAAATTGATGCCTGCAACATGTTCCAAAAATGTTGGGACAGAGGAAATTTAAGACTTAAGAATGCAGTCCAATGTTCAAAAAACAGGTGATGCAATCATGTTTGGGAGGAGGAGCATCCAGGAAAGGCCTAGTCCTTTATGAGCTAGAAAAATTGGAGGCTCGTCACTTTGTCAAAATTGTATCAGCAAAAAATTCAACAGTTTAAAAATAACCCTCCTCACTGAGACATTGCAAAAAATCTGGGAGAAATCTCTGTGTGTAAATCAGCAAGGCCAAAACCACAACTAAATACGGCATACTTCTGTGATGGATATTGCCAAATGAGCTCGGGAAAACTTTGCTGTCAATAAACACGTTGCTGCATCCTCAAAGCAAGACTGTACCATGCACAGTAGAAGTCATTCAAAAATACTGCTAACTTCTTTGGACTCAAGTAATCTGAAACGGACTGATGCACAGTGGAAATGTGTGCTGTGGTCTGACGAGTCTAACTTTCAGATTGTTTATGGTAAAAATGGACGTTGTGTTCTATGAGCCAAAGAAGAAAATGACCATCCAGGTTGTTACCAATGTAAAGTTCAAAAGCCAGCATCTGTCATGGCATGGGGAGTACTAGTGGGTAACTTGCACATCTGTGAAAGCACCATTAAAGCTAAATACATTTTGGAGCAACATTTGCTACCTTCTAGTCAACATCTTTGTCAGGGACGTCCATGCCTACTTTAACATGGCAAAGCCAAGCCCCATTCTGCATGTGTGACAACAGCATCAGCACCAGAGCATGAAGATATTAGACTGGTCTGCCTGCAGTCCAAACCTGTCTCCCATTGCAAATGTGTGGCGGAAAAGCTCAAAATACAACAATACAGGACCCGTACGGCTGCACAGCTGAAGACTTGAAAAACAGAAGAATGGCAAAAAAAAAACTGGATCAAAACTGGATCAGCTTGGGTCTTCAGTCCCCAAATGAGTGTTAAGTGTTAACATGTTCCTGTCCCAACTTTTTTCAAATGTGTTGCTGGCATCAAATTTGAAATGAGCATTTATTTAAAAAAAAAACAAAAAAAACAATGATGTTCATAAGGTAAAACATAAAATGTGTTTTTTTTTGTACCGTTTTCATTTTAAAATGGGTCAAACAGATTTAATCACTGCTTTCTGTTTTTATTAGCATTTCAGACACTCTCCCATCTTCTTGGAATTGGGTGTGCATTAAGACTTGCTTATTAAGAGCTGTTTCCTGATAAATGTCAGATAAAGATATCAAATTTAATATATAAAGGGTACAGAAAGCTAAGCTGCTTATCTTAAAATTTACAGTATATTCCCTTAGACTGTCAAAGATTATACTATATTACTTATTTTACAAGCGCAACAATTATAACTTAATGGTGAGAGAAAGTAAAAGTAAATGATTTTAATTCTGCTGTTTTAAGACAAGACAAATTAGAACACTTGCAGATCAGAAAAAGCAGTGAATTGGCAATGTTAAATGTGCAATCTTGACATCAGTGACATGAAGAAACTTAATGTTGGCCAGCGTCTTTGATGTCAACGGTAAGGGTATGCATTATCAATGGGATCTAGTCAGTTATAATGAAGAGCTTTTGAATTCATTATTGCACGCAAAAATGTGTGATTTAAAAGAAACTTGAATTTTAGAAACAAACATTGGGTTGTGTTTTATTGTTTGTTTTTTAAGGATTGAAATTTTATTATAATTTTCTGTAACCCCAGTGTAGATGAAAAAAAAGATTGTTAACTCAAAAAATCTTCAAATTGTGCAAACAAAAATGTTTTCAATCTTCTCATTTTGTAACTGACCTACTTTTAAAAAAAACAAAACATTAACACATTCGCATGTATTTTAAAGAAATTAAAACTACATGTTATACAAAGGAAAAATGCAAAAGTTTGCAGACACCTGCTCATGCAATGCTTCCTCTGAAATCAAGTATTAATAAGGGTTTTAATAAAGTTGCTGAAACATCGTTGTGAGGATTTAGTTGCATTCAGCCATTAGAACATCAGAGGGGTCAGGAAATGATGTTGGGTGATTCGTTCTGGACCACAAACACTGTTCCAAGTCATCCTAAAGGTACTGGATAGCGCTCCATCACTCCTGAAAAAGCAGTTCCACTGCTTCACAACCCATTGTTGGGAAACTTTATATCCCATTGGTCTACACTCACCATTAGGTATAGCAACTTTAGGCTCATATTTGGCTACTACATTTTTCATTCATAGAAGTATAAACAATGTAAATGAACACTCAATGGCACAACAATGCTTTTAAAGTACAACTGTCTACCTGACCTAAGTTTTTCCTAGGGAAAAGTACATATTTTTACTTTTCATAATCTAACGTTTTAAAACAGAACCATTTAAACGCTTTAAAATCCAGTATTCTCACTCACTCAAAAAAAAAAATAAAATAAAAAAATTGGTTGGAGGGGTGAAAAAAGGAAAAAATACAGATATGTGCAATGTTCAAATTGTGAGGGAGCCAGAGTTTTGTGTGAAAAATCAAAATTAAATTAAACTGCAAAATGCTTTTGACATACTGTAGTCCTGTAAGAGCTCATTTGTTTCTGTCATGTGGATTTATCTGAGTAAAAGTAGGGATATGTTAGCTTTTGCTTATGTTTATATGGTTGTTCATTGGTACATGATGTTTGTTATTGCTCGATGGTCAGTCAAGCATTTTAAAGCATTTAAAACATTTAACAGTTCATTTTTTTGATTGTTCGTATTGTAGCCAGTTGTTGTGTTTGATCAGATTAACAGATTTGAGTGGATTCTTGTGACTGGCCAATGTAAAAAGTGCAACATCACATAATCTGTCTGACAGAGAGATAATGTATTGTTAAGTAGGCTATATCAGTATGTCAGTTTCAGTGCATGAAGCAAACTAAAAATATCTGTAGGAACTCATGACTTAGAAATGCCCAATGTATTTTCCAAGGCTAAATCTTGAATGCAATGCTAAAGTTTGGACCACCCTCTATTCCTAACCGTACGGCAAAAAATTTTAAGTACACACTGCAACATAAAACACCTCACCCCTGAAAGCCAGAGTGTAATTCAAACATTTTGTGGGCATGTTTTTTATATTCCGGAAGTGTGTTAAATATTTTTGGCCATTTTATACATTTTCAAATGCATACGACAAATACACTGTGCATTTTATTTTTCATAATGGAAGTTATTCTCAGCCCAAAGTGAAAGTGAAAGAAATAATAAAATTGCTAAACCGACAGAAATTGAATTAATCCTACGAAACTAGTAGAATTATATACCTTTTTAGTGGAGAGACAAGAACAAAATGTGCTATGTACTAACCGAAGCAACTCCCATTATGTGAGGAAATGTTATAGAGGAGCAGGCATCTGGTGTCTGGCCAAAGGTTGAATAAGGAGTTTGGAACCAGGCCTTCTCATTGGCCCAGATAACATCACAAAGGGGCAAGATGGAAGCTCCAAGCCCAATAGCAGGTCCATTCACAGCAGCAATAATAGGCTTCTTGAATTGGATGAACGTGTTCACAAATGTCCTGGGGACAAAAAATTAACATTTGTTATATGTGTAATGTTATATTTTTTTAGACAACTAACACACAATTATTAACACCATTATATGTATTTGCAAATTATTACTTATGTCTATTATGTATTATTTTAGATATCCTTATCCTGAAGAAACAAGAAGCATTTTTAAGAAAGCACGCTCAACATTCTTCATACGGAGCAACTTGTGAACTATGATTGCGAAATGCAAATGGCTCCTGCCTACACCGCCCTGAAAAAAATCGAAGTGTATGGAAGGCCAAATATGTAAACCACAAGTACAGCATGACACTGAGTTTAATACTTGGTGGTGAAGACTTCCATACAAAGCTTAAAATTATTCAGATGAAGCAATTTTGGTATTTATTAATCTAGTATAGTGAGGTTCTATGCATCTGCTTCAAAGCTTTCTACTGCCTTAGATTCTTTACTGTCAACTGCTGAACTGAAAAATTAATTCTGGTCAAATGACAGAGTATATGCACATGGAAGATCAAAGGTTCGAGTCCTTGTTATTGCAGGAATCCCACCACTAATCAATGACAGCAAGATTCCTAATGCCACATTCACCTACCACTGCCAGCTTGCTGAACACAGCGTGTATTATTTTGTCCTATGAGACCATTAGTAAAAACAGTGCCTTTTTTCCATTTTTAATCACTCAATTTTTAAAACACCAGTTCTGTCAATCCAAAGTGCAAATGTTGCATTATGATCAGTTTTTAATGATTTTACGTGATGTATGATCTTTCTGCAAAATCCATCTGACCTCTGCATTACTATGCAAGTGACTGCTTAATCACCACTCTCCTTCTCCATCACTTCTCCATTGTCTTTGTTTGTTATTATGAAGTAAGTCAGTAACTACTCGAAACATAGCTTGTAGGCTGTTTTTTCCACATACACATCTTCAACCAGCATTATCAGTCTTACACTTTGCACACTTTCTGAAAACTACATTACGTATTGCAAGGACGTTGGCTTTATTGTATGTCTACAATGCAAGAAAAAGACAACAGTAAGACTATTAACACTAAGAACCTTAACCAGTGCATTCACTTCAGCTTTATCAACAGAATCTATCGAACCCCGAACACCCACGGCCATATACATCTTACTCCCACTGCTTTCTGTACTTTGTGCTGAAGCTACATTTCTACATTAGTACATCATTAATTTCATCAATTAGTAATTGCAGGCATATTTGTTTTTACCTGATAGTTTCTGCCATCTTGATGCTTTCTCTCTTCCGGTCATCTGTGAGTCGTCTGATAAAATAGATGAAGTCCAGGCCAAAACAGAACACACTGCCAACAGCACTCAGGAGGACCAGCTTACTGTCATCAGCTGATGCTGTGGCCATGGCACTCTGAACCTCCTTCATCACCTGCAGCATCCATACACCAGAGAAAACATTCAGGATACAACACTCCTTGCTAATGAAACAATATAAACATTTGCTTATTCTAAAATGCTTTAACAATTAATAATAATAAAAATGATAAAAGAAATCAATTAAATCTACTCTATCGTTTGGAATCACTTGTCACATACAGTTCTAAGCAAAAATCTTAGGTACCTGAGAAAATAAATAAAAAAATCTGTTTATTCTCAAGCAGCTTTTTGGATATTCTAGTAAGTGCAGCAGCTGCTGACACAGGCACAAACAGAGGAAAGCTCGCCAGCGTGCCGGTCCAATTCTGGCAGTGAGGTTTACATAGACCACTGCCCAGCAACCAAATGGTGAATATTTGCTCATTTAGATACTAAATGGATCAGCTGTTACAAGCTAAACAGGACAAACGAAGACACTGTCTGCTACATTGTGTTTCTTTTAAATTTTGCTTGGTGAGTCAGTTCTGGACATAGCTCTTAAAGGAATAGCTTGGCAAAATATCTAATTGACATGATTCGTCACTTACCCCAGATGCAGCTGATCAGCCAAGATATATTTGATATCTGATGTGTGCTTTTGTTTTTAGGGTGATCCTAGGCTAACGTTGTTAACAAATTCTGGACAGTCATCAACCTCTTCTCGGTAAACACATGCTTTTAAACATAAAGACTAAAACCGAAACTAAATTATAATCCACATAATGTTCTGCTTTGCAGTATTATTCCACTTTCAAACTGAACCACAAGGGGGATGTCATATGTCAAAATGTCACTGCACAGGTATCATATTTGTTTGTTAGCATAGCCAAGGGGTAACTACTGGACAGTCTGTTGGACGTGGCATCTCGAATAACGATAAAGCTTTAAAAATGTGGCATTCCATTTTGTACAAACAGTGAAGAGAACAAAGAAATCTAGCTGTAGCCCAGTACAATTCCACTGATTCACTAATAATGCATAAACATGCAAACTGCAGCTTTTGGCAATGAACCACAAACTAGTAAGAGTGCCTTTCAGTAAAAATAATGAGCAAAATCTCAATGCAGACATCATTTTTCAAGTGATGATTACAAAGTTGGTTGCAAACAGGATATTCTAAAATCTACAGCTGTTCCAAGTTAACTTCTACGGATGAGAACTGAATCTGAGGTAAACTTTTACTTTTTCTCAGTCTTCTCTGTCTGTTTTGTACTCTCTTAGCTACTGTCATGCCACATGCAGCTAGCATGCTTTACAAATGTAGCTTTACACAGTCGGACTGTAGAAATAAACATCTGTTTTTACGGCCTTCAATGCCAATTTGTTTAAGCGCTGTCATCAATAGCTCCCAGTACCCACAGTGCAGACACTCCACTCGGTTGGTATCTCCAACCTGACATTTCGAATTCTGTCATACAAGGAGTTGCAGGTATATCTGGCAAGTCACTGGTTGGTCCAGCATACAGCTGATGCATTTCTTAATTTGTACACTCAGGTTCAAACATATACAGTTGAGGCTCATATATTATGAAAATGTAGTCAGCAAAATCATATTCAGACACTGTTTTGATTATCAGAGTACACTAACTTAGCTTCTTAGCCAAGTTACCTTATGCTGTGTATGTGCATTTAGGAATTCACATAGCCTTGCCTTTGTTTGTCTTGTACAGAATGAGATCACATATTTAGCTAAAGCGGCTCTGGTTACACAATGGCTGCCCCACCAATCATCTATACAGGAAAGTTTAATCAAATGAAGATCTGGATGCTTTTTGAAAGACATTTTGGGCATGTATTTATGGAGATAAGATCGCCAACATGCTAAGTCAAGTGTTTGTTAGCAACATCAGCCTAGCATCTCCCACTGTAAACTGAAAAAGCACACATCAGATTTTAAACATATCCTGGCTGAGTGATTCTGGGGTAAGTGATAAAGCATGTTCATATGATTTTTCACCAAAATATTCCTTTAAACACCTCAGCATTCATCTCTACAGGGCAGACTGTACTGCTGACCTGTCAGGGAATTCGAAAGGGGCAGAATCTGCTTTTATATCAACAAAAGTTAGCGGTTAGTGTACTGTCACAATACACTAAAAAAAAGTTACCTTTATTTTATTCTATTTTATTTTGTATAGTATTGTTACCTATTATCCAGCGGCTGTACTCTGCAATTAAAATATTGTTTTATTCACAAACATATGCATGTGTGAATGTCTGAAGGTATGGATTTAAAATAAAGATCTAATACTTTGTTAACGATTATTAATAGATGTAAAATTATTATTGTGTACGGATTACTTAATGTAATCTTTTTTCATCATTTATTTAGTGACAACAGTAATTAATAATTATTCTTAATATTGCAACCTAATTAGCTTGTTATAAGTTTTAAACAACTAAATGGCTAACAAGCAACTAGTAATGATCTTTATCAATATATCATTAGTTAGTCATATCATTTAGTTAGCTGATACTTATAGCTAATTATATGTGTAAGTATTAAGCATTTACTTGCACACAAGCACTTCATAACCATGATGAATAACTCCTTAACTGTCGTTTAAAATGATTAGTAGTTATTCATCATCTTGCTACTTTGTGATGCATAAAGTTGTCCTTTCAGGGGTCAGTAACCCACATGTTAAAAAGAGCCATTTTGTCAAGTTTCAACAAAAATCGGATCACATTGGGAGCCATATTTCATGTGTATTTTATTAAAGTAACGTGTCACCATCTTGACTGTAAATATGTCTCAGTATGTGCTAACAAACCACTGTAGTCGTGCGTCATTCTGTAGTCCGCGTTATGCCCATATTAGGAACTCCGGGTCTAAGCCCAATTTCTCTATGACCAGAATGAAAATCACCTCTATCACACCCTGTGTTAAATAAAAATGTTCGGAACCCAATACATTTTGTCATGTGTACTTTTTTCTCCCAAATGTCACTGGATCCTCTGAATTATGAGGTTGTTAAAGAGCCTTAATACTGCTCAATATTGCTACATGAGAGCTGAAACTACAACGCATCAATTTGATGTCACTAAGCTACACGAAAGTAAGGCGGGTTATGGCGGTGTTCTGATGAATTGTGCTACCTTATCAAAATGTTCAACCGCGTGTATTTACAGGTATACCTGTAAACAGAACCTCTGGGTAGGATTAGGACTGGGCGATATGGTCAAAAATGTTATCATGATAAAAAATTTCATATCAGTCGATACAGATACATATCAAGTAGGGCTGGGCGATAAAACGATAACGATAATTATCGTGATATAACTTTTCCTCGATAGAGCAATACAACATGTTCGATAAATGTTCGATATAATACATCATTCTCACACTTCCACATTCTAGCGAAAGCCTTGGTGGCATTTTCTACTGCAAGTAAAGCGACACTACTCAGCTGTCGCCAGGAGATCTGTTCTCCTGTGACCGAGCGAGAGTGATGAGGTCAGTGGTGTAACTATACTGTCCTACAGCGAACTCACCTCTTTCCTAACATCCTAACCAGCTTTAGCAGCATTAAATCACAATCACAATCCTCACAACTAAAGCGCTGTTACAGTGCATTCCCAAGCAACAAAAGTGAAAGAAAGAAGTGGGTTCATGTAAATTACAGCCCTGATTTAAACAAAAGTAAACTGAGGAAGCTGTGAGGCACTGGAGAGCGGGAGAGCGCTAGCTTTCCAGGCTAGCTGTTTTTAGCAGCTGGCTAACTTGAAGCAGCGCTCCGTCAGCACAGCTTTCAGTTTAAACGTACCTAAAAAGAGGACTCTGTTTGTCTGGTGTTAGATATTTTGCTATAACTACTACGTAGTTTAAGTGGTGTCATTTGTAACGGGGTAGCCGTTACAAATGACACCACTTAAACTACTACGATAGTATAGAGAAATCCAGTTGTCGCTAGCTGGTGTCTGAATACTGTGATGTCATTTGTAACGGGGTAGCCAAGCGCTCGTCACCAGCTAAAAATAATGTTTTCTTTCTTAGATTATGACTATTACAAAATAGCCATGCGTTTCCAGCTGGTAAAAACAGCTCACCAGACACTTTCTCCCATGACAGATTTGTGAAATGTTCCACTGTTTGGCGAGTGTTCGTCGTGTTCCGACCATAAAGCATAGTTTAAAACAGCAATTAACCACCCAGGAGCAAAATCAGCCTTCAAACTTGAAAGAAATAATAATTTGACATTTATCGCGTTATGTATCGATATCGAACGATATGAATTTTGTTTATCGTGATAACATTTTTGGCCATATCGCCCAGCTCTAATATCAAGATAAATGTCAAATCATTATTTCTTTCAAGTTTGAAGTCTAATTTTTGCCCCCGAGTGGCCATTTTAAACTATCCTTTATGGTGAGAACATGACAAACACATGCCAAAGAATGGAACAAATCTGTCATGGGACAATGGGAGAAAGTTTGTGGTTAGCTGTTTTTACCAGCTGGAAAAGCATGGTTGCAATTTTTGTAATTTTCATAATTTAAGAAAGAAAACAGATTATTTTTAGCTGTGTTGTGACGTGTTAAACTGCTTATTTTCTCGACAGCGTCAGCTTAATACGAAAAGCAAACATTAGCTGGCTCAGTATGTCAGTGATGGATCACACCGCCTTACTGCCATCACTCCTACCGCATCCATGTCAGAGTATATCACAGTATTCAAACACAAGCTAACAGACATCTAGGTTTCTCTATTCTATCAAAGTAGTTTAAGAGATGAAGAACCGCTCGGTGTGTAAAAGTATTAACTGCAGTGTGATTTTTCCACTCTCCAGTGCCACACATACAGCATCCTCAGTTTACTTTTGTTTAAATCAGTGCAGTGCTCTCTTTCTTTCATTTTTGTTGCTTGGGAATGCACTAACACTAAAATATGACTGTTTGAGCGCTGTAGGTGTGGGGAGCAGACGTGATTTAACACTGCTAAAGACTGCCAGGATGTTAGGAAAGAAGTGAGTTTGCTGTAGGCCAGTACAGTTACGCAACTTATCTTGTCACTCACACTTGGTCACAGGAGAACAGATTGCCGATCGCTCCATTCAAACAGGGAATATATATATAACTCTACGTTTCGGGCATTGCTACAAAGTATATTTGGCAACTCATTTCACTCCTTGACCCCCACTGGCCCTTTGCGGATGAGACTGGACACCCCTGGTCTGTTACATCGAACAGTTCTTATATTGATATCGAGGACAGTTATATCATGATAATTATCATTATCGTTTTATCGCCCAGCCCTAGGTGGGATATTTTGATAGACTAAAACTCCTTATCAGAAAAAAAAACTACCAAGGTTAAGACTACGAGGCTGAATTTAGCTTCTTTTTCGCCAGCTTCTTGTTCGAATGTTCCTGTTTCACCTTAAATGGTGCAGCAGTTGTGATCAGCTTTCACAAACATTAGCAAACGGATAATACTGACATGTTAGTTCTGTGAAACAGCACAAGTAAGTCCATATTACTCAGCTGTCAAGGGGAAATAGGGCAACCTCCTCATATCATGCTTTTTAACTCTTCATGAAGCTGAAGTGAGTTTCTTTTTCACCAGCTGCTTGTTCAAATTTTCTCGTTCCACCTTAAATGGCACTACAGTTCAGAATGTAACTGCTGCACCATTTAAGGTGTAACGGGAGAATTCAAACAAGAAACTGGCGAATGTCCTGAGAAAATGTCCACCGAAAATGTTACCAGCATTAAAATAAAAATTAGGATATTTTGATAGCCTACGTCAGCTTATCAGGGGTTGAGCAGTAATATTAAGCCGAGTCTGCACTGAATTAGCCTCAGTGCAGGTAAGTTTGTAGAGCTTTTCAAATCAAGCTATGTACAGAAAGCAAAGATCTGTTGTGTTTCAGTGAGTATCAGATAAACACAGAACTGCAGAAAAACCTGCTTCTTTTGTTCTGACTTCTTTTCATCTGCACTCAGTCTGTGCATGAAAATACATGTGCTTAGGGAGGCTAACAGTCTAATGACGTCAATTCAGTGTGCGGTAGCATTAGCTTACATTAGAGCTGGGCGATGTGGCCAAAAATGACGAGCGCTCGGCTACCCCGTTACAAATGACATCACAGTATTCAGACACCAGCTAGCGACAACAGGATTTCTCTATACTATCGTAGTAGTTTAAGTGGTGACCCGCAAAATATCAACACCAGACAAACTGAGTCCTCTTTTTAGGTACGTTTAAACTGAAAGTGGTGCTTTTGTGTCGTGTTTGATCTACAGTATCATCAATTCTCCGTGTTGTGTGAGTGACAGTGCGCTGCTTCAAGTTAGCCAGCTGCTAAAAACAGCTAGCCTGGAAAGCTAGCGCTCTCCCGCTCTCCAGTGCCTCACAGCTTCCTCAGTTTACTTTTGTTTAAATCAGGGCTGTAATTTACATGAACTCACTTCTTTCTTTCACTTTCGTTGCTTGGGAATGCACTCATACTAAATTATGACTGTCCGAGCGCTGCAACAGCGCTGTAGTTGTGAGGATTGTGAATGTATAACTCCACGTTTCAGCTGTTGCTAAAGACTCATCTTACTAGTGGCCCCCTCCCTCTCTAATCATGTCGGAAAACTCGGAAGTGCGCCCTCTCCTGGCGACAGCTGAGTAGTGTCACTTTCCTTGCAGTAGAAAACGCCACCAAGGCTTTCGCTAGAACGTGGAAGTGTGCGAATGGTGTATTATATCGAACATTTATCGAACATGTTGTATCGCTCTATCGAGGAAAAGTTATATCGCGATAATTATCGTTATCGTTTTATCGCCCAGCCCTAGCTTACATGTAGCAATATTAATATTTCAACACTTCAATGACCTCGTAATTCAGAGGATCCAGTGATATTCGAGAGAAGAATATTCATAGGAGAAAATGTTTTGGGTTCTGAACATTTTAATTTAACATAGGGTGCGACAGAGGCAACTTTTTGAAAACCCCATTCATTCTGGCCATAGAGAAATCAAGCTCAGACCCGGAGTTCCTAATATGGGCATAAGAACATGGCGCCGACTACAAAACGACAACATGTCTACAGTGGTCTATGTCCTAGTATAGGCTAAAAATATCAACAAAAGCGCAGACTTACTTTGCTCTGCTTTAAGCTTTAGCTATAGCCTCTTTTCTCACATCTTCCGCAGCAAACTTTTCTGCAAAAGTAGAAGAGTTACTTGTAAAATGTCTCTTAACGTTCGACTTTTTACGAGGTTAAAGTCAGCTTCTCGTTTGAATTTTCCCTTTCCACCCTAAATTGTGCCTGAGGCGCCAGAACGTAACTGCTGCACCATTTAAGGTGGAATGGGAAAATTCAAACAAGAAGCTGACTTCAGCTTCACGACTTTTTAGTGTTTGACAGTTTCTTGTTGCATACTAAACGTATCAGGAAACTAGCTGGAGTATGCAAATATAAATGCAAATAAGTCAGATTGTCTCAAAATTATCAATGTTCGTCTTCAATCTCTCTCTCTGCCGTTTTGTTAGCTGCTAAATAGATGAGACTGTTGTCTGTATCGCTGTGTGACCAGCTGTCTGAGCGCCAATCTTCAGGATTAAAGGGTGAATAAGCAGTTCTACATATAATTCCAGCGTTTAAGATCATTTATTGTTAAAACTTTGCTAGAACGAAATGCAGAGCTTTATTTTACTGCACATAACGATTGTTTTATTTGTACCTAAAAATCTAATTCTGCTGTGGAGCCGCAACAGGGCAGTAAAAGAGCCACGTGTTGCCGACCCCTGGCTTAGTTAACCCTTGTTAAATGCTTAGTATATACTGCTTTAGACATTAATCATAAATTGGACCCATATTATAAACTGCAACTAAACTTTATAATGTTGTTGTACATATATATAATGTTCACTACACTTTACTATAATGTATTCATGAAAAACATTTGCAGTGCTATAAAACACTGAAAGATAAAACTTGAATGAAAAGTGAATGCAAAAGTTCTCTTTATTCAGACCTTTTTTTGAATGTATAATGCATTGGCATACAAGGATAGGGTTGGGCAAGTTGAGGTGCTAAATCTAGCTTAGCTGGCAGACTAACTACTGCATGCTATCAAACAGGCTTGAGTGTTAATCAAGGACACTGTCTTGATAAGTCCAATAATTAATTTGGGGGTCCAGATAACCTTTCAAGCAAGGCACAGTTCAGACAGCTGCAGTTAACTGCTAACATTACTGTCTATTATTATTGTCTGGGCAAGGCATATTTGGGGTAGAGGTTAGCTGCATAGACAGCCTGTGATCAAACATATTTACAGTAAGTAAACTTAGAATAAAAAGTCTTGTTGCATTCAGTTTTCACTTTTTTTCAGTTTTAATTGTCTGTCAACTGTCAATGTTTTTAGTGTTTCAAAGTATATGCATCACAAAAAGCAAAATAATAAATAACTACTTAAAGCAACTACTATGTAATTTTTTTGTCAAAATGAAAGAAGTAGCAGTAGAGTCAGGATTATTAGCATTAATCAAATGATTAATTGACTATTATTAAATATTAGGTGTTAATATTAAAAATATTTTGTATTATCTTATCAAGTTAATGTTTAATATTTCACATGGTAGCATTTATTATTATAGTAAGATCGATCATTAGCAAAGTCTTAGAAGATTATTAGTTGCTATTTATTAGGACTCCTTATACCACAATTTTTTTTAATCAAATCTGCCACGATCTCCATATTATACTAGGCATTCATGAGTAGCGAAATGTCTCATTATTATTAAATTACATTGATTCTAAACTTGCAATTGGTAGTGTAGAAATGTAGTTAACACACTCTGTATTACTGTAATAAATGGGGAAGGAAAAAAGCAATACACCACTAATACTAATATGTATGCAATTTTCTACCTGTGTGCAACACGTTTAAACTCACATCAGGATTTAGTGAATTGTTCTCAGAGGTCTTAGTAGAAAATAAAATGTGTGTGAAGCCATCCTGTTTCTTCACCACAATGTCCCTATAGCGATAAGCACTCTCCGTCTGTCGAACGCTGAAGCGCAGGCGTTTGTCGAATGTAGAACGTTCCTCAACCCTCCGTTTTCCTATTAGGCCTGCTACACCTGAGCCAGCTGCTACCCCTGCCACGCCACTCTGGAAGCTTGCCACCCCATTGGCTGATGAGGCCTCCATAAGTGTAGAGGGACCTTTGTAAAAATAGCAAGAAATCCGAATGTTAAAAGTGTCATCTTAATTTGAACAGTATCATTTGTATTTTTTTTAACTGTATTCTAAGAATGTGGAATGTACTTTTACAGAAAAAAAGTACCAAAACCACTTACCATTACACTATGCAATCCTAAAACTACTAATGTCTTAAATGTATGGACAGTATTAGATACATCACAGCCTAAACATTGTGTACTATACCTTAAAGAAGTCACTGCAAAATATAGTTGTATGCAAAAGTTTGAAAATATCTGGTCAAATTACATATTTTGTTGATTTTCTAAGTGAAAATAAGTTAACAACACAAACTTAAATATGTTTTTAAAATAATATGTAGGCCATATTTTGATTTTTGTTTTTTTCCCCCAAATATGTTTAATTCAGCAAATGAGCAGTAATTGTGTGAGACAATGTGCAGAAGTGTGTTTTCTGTAGCGAATGTGTTATTTTCACTTAGAAAATCAACTAAACATGCCATGTGACCTGGGGCGTAAAAATGCCTTATTTTTTTTACAATTTAACAATTTACTTAAAAATATCCAGACCCACCTTCTATTATACTGTGCAAAAGTCACCCTTACGTTTATTTAATTTCCAGTCAAAGTGGCTTTTAAGTAAGTTATTAATTTTTCAATGTCAGAAAAAAGCAGGAAGTATATAACAGAAAATTACACAAAAGCCTCCAACACAACACTGAGCATAACAAAATCTATCAGTATTTCATTTGTCCACCTTCATATTTTGTAAGGCTGACCTGAATAATCTGAATACTCAAGTATTTGTTTGTTGAGTCTGTATTCAGTTGTCAATTTTGTATTTGAAAGCTTTGTCTTTTTCCAGTTAAAAAAAAAAGAATTTCCAAAAAAATGATTAAAAGGGCTCCCGAGTAGTGCACCTGTGTAAGCATTGGCCCACTTACCAGGAGCTTGTGAGTTCTATACCCAGTGACGCTATAGCCTTTCATGGCAAAAAGAGCACAAATGGCCACGCTATGTGTGTGTGCAGAATGATCAATAGAGAAAATAGGACGCTGGACAATACCATACTTCTGTATTAGAGGTGTTACTAGGATGCCATCTTTGGGTGGGCAACAAGAACAATGTTGCTTTTCCTAAACAGTGTATGTAGAACAACGACAAGTTTAATCGGGGGTAGGCAAAAGGAATACAATTAGAATATCTGATTTTGGTAGGGGGGTCCAGGGCATTACTCAGTGGGGGGGGAACAGAACTCTGTAAACCTTTTCTTATGATGAGCACTGTATGAACTAGAGGGGACAACTTATGAGCAAATTTTACTGTGGATCATCAGTAGGCTACAACAGAATAGAATGCACAGGGTCAGGCAGCAGTGCCTGTATGTTAAACATCTGTATGATGAGCTACGATAGATAGATAAAACGATGTCTAGGCCCAATATGATTAGCAGATACAAATAAGGCTTTAGTGTTAGCGTTGCTTCTGTGTGTAATGTAAAATTTCTAGATTGCAATTGAGAAGTTAAACATCAATAAAGGTCAAAGAAGACGAACGCGATTAAGCTAGAACTGAGACAGTATAAAGAAATGCTCTGGTTGCCCACTGAGGGCAATTAAATCACACAGGCTGCTTGCTGAATGCTGCATTTAGCTTTAAGATGATGTTAAATACATGATTGGATTACCACATATAACATAAGCTATGATGTTAATGGGGGAGCTAGAACAAAAAAAATATAGCTCAAGGCACATTTTTTTATATGGGAAGCTAGGATATCAGTTTCCAGCAAATAGAAATGGATTAATTATATTATTTTCAATGACATTTGTGAAGTGTATTTGGTGTTTTCAGTGATGCATTTTGCAATTTCTGTAAGTTTGGGATCTTTTTGAACAAACAGCCTAATCCACATTCTTCTGATGGCCTCATCTCTGTTCCCCTGATGGTGCCCACGAAGAGCTCGCTCATTTACTATGACAAATTGAATGACCTAACCTAACATTAGGGGTGTATCGATTCTTAGATGCATCATGATGCGGACGTGGACAATTCTAAATCAATTCACAAATGTCAAAAATCGATTTTCTAAATTTTAATTGATAACATAATGTTGACGGAATGCAAAAGACGGAACTTGGAAGTGCGGAAGCGCAGCGCCTGGACAGTCTGTGACATGCACATAACAAAGACACAAATGGATGAGCAAGAAATCCGATCGTCACTCTCTGCATTTAAAGCTAGGTCGGGGTCAGCAACCCAAATGTTAAGAGCCATTTTGTCCTTTCAACAAAAATCAAACCACCTTGGGAGACACAACATTTTATGACCAATACATCCTAGTATGTGCTAATGACCTAGTATAAACGTAAACACAGACTTTCCTCTGTTTAAAGCTTTTGCTCAGCTATAGCTGCTTTCCTCCTGTCTCTGGCAGGACACTTCTCTTTAACAGTAGAATAGTTTCTTGTAAAATGTCTCTCAACATTCCACTTCTTACGAGGCTGAAGTCAGTTTCTCATTCACCAGCTTCTTGTTTGAATTTTCCCGTTCCAGCTTAAATGGTGCCTGAGGTGCCAGAATGTAACTGCTGCACCATTTAAGGTGGAACAGAAAAATTCGAAAGTGAAGCTGACTTCAGCTTCACAACTTCAGTGTTTGACAGTTTCTTGTTGCAGATTAAAAGTACCAGAAAACCAGCTACAGTCCATCTGTCTCCAAATGTTTGTCCTAAATCTTTCTCTTTGCCTTTTTGATAGTTACTAGATAGGTGAGATTGTCTGAATTGCTATGTGACCTGCAGTCTGCATATCAACCTTCAGGGTTATAGGGTGGTGAATTAGCAGCATTTAAGACCATTTATTGTTAAAACAGTGTTAGAACGATCAGCAGAGCTTTATTTCACTCCAAAGAAAGATTATTTTATTTTTACCTAAAATCTAATTCTGCTGTGGAGCGGCAATAGGGCTGTAAAAGGGCCGTGTGATGCCGACCCCTGAGCTAAGATATGAAGCACTTTGGCTTCTATGAAGTTGAAGGGAAAAAGGACCTGAACGGGAACCACATTACATGCAGGTTGTGTCACACTTAAATATTGAAACGACAAACATGAGAAACCATAATACACATTTCCACCCGTTTTCTGCCCAGTTGTAGTTGCTGCCAACCAGAGGACCATCGAGCAAGTGATGTCAAAGCTTCCACCCAACTTCATTATGGATCATTACAAATACTTTGCTTTAAAACTACCAAGTCCTCACACAGTGAGAAAAAAAAGAAATCACGTATAGAAAAAAAGATGCATCAAGATGAAATCATTTTTTCATCGCCTCACAGCCCTCTGAATCGTAGTCAAATTGAATTGTGCCTAGAGATTCCCACCCCTACCTATCATGGTACATGTTCTTTTCTATCTGGGTTTGACCCAGTAGTTGCATGATACTTTCACCTGTCTCTGCACGATGCTGATATTCCTGCCATGCAGACATTGCTTTAACACGAGGAATACAGGAGGCATGTTTAAGGAAACCACAGTCTCATTCAAGTGCTCTCTTCCAAATAATGTATCCACGTTTCATGCATATGTCCTCTCATTTGGAACTGGAAACACCAAATTTGTAACAGGCAAAGCAAAAGCAAGCATCACATGAGACATATACTCTATATTCTAGCCATACGTCAGGACTGGTGCTAACCTACAAGCAAGCTTTGCAGTTTGTCGAAATGGGCATCTGGGATAACTACTTATAATTGGCTGGGACGGGCTATATTTAGGTCAGGAGCGAACACAGCAGAGCTGATGTGTCTGGATTTTGTGGAGGACGGAGGTTTGCTGCCCGCGACACCGAGGCAGTAATGCTTTGCTCAGTGTTGGTAGATTACCAGCTGTTTTTAATGAGCCACCTGTCCATGCTGGAAGATTTACCTAGCTAACTAACCAAAACTAATTGTGTTGCTTTCTGTAAAATTATTTTTTACCTACTCCACAAGCCAACTTCAGTGAAAAGCAACAAATCAGCTATAGCTAGCCTGGAGCTGGGTATTCACTAAACTAGTGGCCACCAAATGAGCTGGCAACTTAAAAGAAATACGTTGCTTGCAAAACGTGCAAACTTAGCTGTGGAACTATATAAGACTACAAATATAATTATAAGAACCAGAGAAAAGAATTAACCTTTTAAAAGGTATTAACAGTTTTACTTGGATTGCTGAGAGCAGCTAGTTAGCTACAAACTGGTTTAGCAGTTCACTGCACCATGTCTGCACCATATATGTGAAGAAATGCCTAGTTTGACAATAACGTAAAGAAGGAGCACTAACTAAGCACATCCACACCTTCAGCCAGTAGGAAAGCAGTGCATTTTAGATGAGTAATAACAAAATTATCTATGACAAAAAAACTATGAACACTCAAAGAATAGGGATAACACTGAATTTTGTTTCAGAGTTTTCATTTAATGGGCAGAGGCCAGCCCACCTGCAGACATGTCCCCATTCTGTATAATGTTCTGTTAAATATGTTTTCTGCTTTTTATTGTTGTACTTAAATAACTTAATGGCTGTTTTGATGGGAAATTAAATAATAAAGGGTGGTATCTGAGTTTTGCACAGTATTGTATGAAAATTGTGATGCCAAAGTATCAATAATATCAGTTTAAATCAGTCACATATAGTAAAAATACAACATTATGTCATTTTTACGATACATGATGTGTAGGGTATGGCAATATTTTATTTTTCTAATATTTTAAAGGTCTGAATGGGCACAATGCACCGGCATTTTTTTGGAAAGTGTTGCAAGCATCAAAATTAGATGACTGCATATAATGAAGACAATGAAGCGTGTGGGTGTACACACACACAGACAGTTTTTTACATTTAAATTTTCAAATACTGTGGAGCACTGAAGCCAAATTAAGGAGGATCAATTTTGTTCTCTTACTAAGGACATATCATTTATCACCATTCTAGTATAAAACGTATTGCCATACTTTTCCCATTCAGTGTACGAACAGCAGCAGGTGTAATTGGGACTTGAGGTGGAGGGAGAGCTGTCTGTGTCCTGGGCCGTGTGCCCATGCGTGCCCGCTCCTGTCCTGGCCCTAAAACAAGTCCTACAGACTTCTCTTGCAGTGCCACTTCAGGGGGCACAATATCTGGCTCCTGCCCGCCTTGGTCCAGACTATGTGCTGCCTCACTAGGAGACTCCTCAGAGTCAGCCCGACTGTTCATTGGGCTTTTTGGCACTAGGATTTTAATTCCAGACTTAGCCAAGTCCATACTACAGCGTAAAGTGCTTACAGTATGACCTAAGGTTGGGGTGGTGCTTGCTGTGCTTGCTGACTCAGTAGTGCTGCTGAGACTGACACCTGCAGAGCATTGGAATTTCTGGTTAGTCAAAAAAGGTTGTTGCTCTGTGTCTGCATCGTAATTGGAGTCCTTATTATCTAACAAAGTGTGCGGTGGGGGCAGTTGTTTTGTAACACTGGTAGAAGGCATGCTTAGGGAGGATGGAGAAATCCTTCCCATAGCAGGGTTCACACCGCTGTTATGTGGTTGAGGCCTGTTCATCTGTTTGCGTGCATTGTTGCTGCTCAGACCCATACTGGGAGACCTGCGTGTAGAGCGTAGGCTTGTTCCGTCTCTCTGCCTATCACTGTGCTGGCGGTTAAATTCACTGATGAATTCAATGCAGCTGGCCAGATTAGCCTCTGGTTCCCAAGTGTCTCCTTCAAAGCCATAGCCTCTCCAGCGGACCAAATATTCCATTTTCCCTTTCTTGTTTTTACGTTTACCAACAATTCTCTCAACCTAAAGAGAAGGAAAAAAGATAATATACAGTTTAGTTTACCTATCCTAATCATTTCTAATCAGAAAACAAAACAGGTAACAAGAGATACATAAAACATGATCTACAAAAATGGCTGTCATTCTTATATGGTTTAACCAAAGCAGAAGAACCGTTGTAAAAACAGTTTGCAAATTATCTAGATATCTGCATGAATGGCTCCTAACATTCATTCAAACAGGACACAAATTTTAAATAACCTAATTAAACAGATGTTTTACACAATCAAAATTATTAGAAGGTATTTGTCAATTTCTCTAACCCAAAGTATTTCATGTATATTTTTGAACCTTGATGACCCAATTCATGTAACACCACAGCATTTCAGTGATGTTTATTTACTACTATGACAGATGTACATCACATTTTGCAAGTCATGCAGAAATCCAGATGACTGCAAAATTTTCACATTCAGCAGTAGACCATGCAAGCTCACAGAGCAGTACTGCACAGTCCTGAAGTGAGTAGCATATAAAAAAAAAAATTAACCTAATCTCTGTTGCATTGCTTAGTATATAGTTCCTATGGAAGCAACATCAGCACAAAAAATGTGCACCGGGAACTTCATGAAACTGGTTTGCATGGCCAAGCAGCTGCACACAAGCCGAAGATCATTATATCATCGCCACTGGAAACTGGAACAGTGGAAACTGGCAGTCTGATGAACAAATCTGCGTTTGGCTGATGCCAGGAGAACGCTATCTACTGGAATACATAAAACCAACAATAGAGTTTTGTAGAAGAGGGATAATGGTCCTGGGCTGGAGCTGTTCTTTAGGGTTTGGGCTAAGCCCCTTGGTTCCAGCAAACGGTAATGTTACAGAATACAAAGACACTTTAGACAGTCATATGCTTGCAAATTTGTGGCCACACTTTGGGGAAGGCCTTTTACTGTTCCAGCATGACTATGCCCCTGTGCACACAGCAAGGACATGGTCTGATGAATTTGGTGTGGAGGAACTCCACTGGCCTGCATTTGACTGCACTGAACTCCTTGGGAAGAACTGGAACATTGATTGCGAATCAGGCCTTCTTGTCCAATATCAGTGTCAGACCTTGCAAATGCTGTTTTGACTGAATGGACACAAATTCCCAGACACAAAAAAAATCTTTTGTAACATCTTCCCAGAGAAGTGAAGGCTGTTAGAGTTGCAAAGGGGGGCCAACTCTATATTAATGCCCACGGTTTAAATGGGATGTCCAACAAGCTCATACACTATATAGACAAAGATACTGGGACACACCTCTTAATCAAGGAATTCAGATGATTTCAGTCCCATTGCCACAGGTGTATAATATCAAGCACCTAGCCAATATCAAGCACCTAGCCATGCAGTCTTTACAAACATTTGTGAAAGATTGGGTCCTTCTAAAGAGCTCACTGAATTCGAGTGTGGTAGTGTGATAGGATGCCACTATTGCAACAAGTCAGTTTGTGAAATTTCTTCCTTACTAGATACTTCACAATCAACTGTAAGTGGTATTATTGAAAAGTAATACCACTTTTCCAAACCTCCTCTGGAATTTCTGGAATTAACAACAGCACAAAAACTGCACCAGGAGCTACACGGCATGGGTTTCCCACACAGCCTCTTTACTTCTCATATGATCACTTTCATTTTGCTCATAAAGCTTAACATCCACATACTTGAGACAAGAAAAGGTTACCTGAGTGCCACTGTCTTCAAGAAACTCGCATGCATGCATGAAATATGCATAAAATGCACATAAGATCACAAATTATTCATAATGTAGCCTAATTTGTATTTCCAAAAAAATAAAAATAAAAAACATAACAATATATTACAAATATTTAATACATCACTCTGCCCTATCACAGAGCCACCGTTTCATTTCCAGTCCAGAACAAAGAACAAAGCAACAAAAGAGCATTCAATACCAGTCAGGATTCTAGTCACAGATAAGCATAGTTCTGGGGAAGGGCAACAGATCTCAAATGGACTGAATATACTCAGTTCAGTTCAATATTTAAATAAGGAAAAAACAATCTCTGCAATACTGCCTAGGTCAGGCCACCTCTCTAAACACTTCCTAGAGCCTAGTCCACAAATACACAGGTATTTTTTGAAACAGAGATTTCCTCCTGTGTTGCTGGACAAAGCAGTGACCACCGTAGCGCATTCTGACACCTATGTTCTTCAATATAGTGTAAGAGTAACCGTACATTTATGTGTAAACAGTCCTGTTAGCAATGTTAAAATAGTCCCCCATGCCCACCTCATGTAAATAAAGGAGATAACTAAACTTTCAGCAGGACAATGACCCAAAGCACACTTCTAAGGCAACATTGGAGTGGCTTAAAAATGAAGAAAATTTATGTCCTGGAGTGGCCCATTCAGAGTTCTGAGTACAAGCATCAGAAATCTGTAAAGTTGTATCCCAACTAAATAGGCAGAACGTGAGCAGTTTTGCAAAGGGGGAATGGGCAAAACTTACTTTACTTACTTACCTAATTAAATCAATACTTTTTATTGTTCTTTTTTCATTTTTGGAAACAAACAAAAAAAAGGTTCTGATTCACAAATAAAAAAAATCTCAGCCTCATCTCAAAATACGCTGTGGCAATCTTTTATGTGAAAAATATAATCTAGGACTGAATACATTTTTTCAAGGCAGTTCATATGTTGGTTCCCTTAGGTAACTAACAAAGGACTAATGTAACTAATGCAAAGGACTCTTTAGGTTAATTTCCAGTTCACTGGAGACAGCTGATCTTTGTATTCTGCTGATTGCTCATACAACAAATGCTTGCCATAATTACATTATTATTTTCACATACAGTACTTTATATGTTAAGCTCTAGCGTAACTCAGAAATCAATGACACAAATCACACAAATCTGTAGCAAAACTATTTGACCTTACTAGCCACACAGAACTTATTTACTTTATCTTCAGTTTGTTTATTTCTCAGACAAGTGCTGATTTTGCACTGTTGGCTATGCATAATACTTTTTGCGCCATCAGGCCTGTTGTGTTCAAACTATTTGTCTTAACTGTACTGCATATTTTACTGCACACCACACACTTCAGTCTTTGTTTTTTGATTTTGTTCATTCTGTCTCCTATTGTCATACATTATACTGTTATAATCAACATTTACATGACATATATGGTTGTGTGGTCTCTTATACTAGCAGTACTCTAATGCTCTGGCACTACATTTTGAATGTTTCCTTCAGATATGAGGAGGACCCTGCTACTCATGCAATGCTGTTGGCTCTGACATCATCCTTGATTGCATACTCCAGAAGTGCACCCATGAAGAAATCTTCAATATCTCCCTGGCACAGGCTGCTGTCCTCACCTACTTCAAATTACCCACCACCACCATCACCCCAGTGCCAAACAAGTTTCCAGTCTTAACGACTATCACTATGTTATAGCTAACTTGGGGTAACATGAAACAAAGCAATGTTACAGTACTGTATGAAACAAAGCAGTGCTCTATTTCTCTACCAGCCACAGCACACCACTCAGCACTTTGCAACTGCAGCACTAAATTCAACCCAGAAATAGACCACAAACGTTACATTTAAAAAAAAGCAGTCCAGCTATAGCCTTTAAGATAAACAGACAAATGCCAACTACCTGCTGCCTCAGCTAACATTACTAGCCTTGTCACATTGTTTTCCACCTATCTTTTTGTTCGAAAACAGCAAGTTTTTGAAGAGCTTTTACCAAATGAATCCTGAAAACTGACATTTTACTAGTTTTATTAAATCTGTGTGACAGAGTTTAACAGGACCTGGAGTTTGATGTGTATCTGTGCATTTCTGTGACATTTTCTGTGTAGTATCACTTTGCTTCCTGCAAGACATGTAGCAGCACTGCTGCCAATCCTGAATTTTATTTATTTTTTTGGTGAGCAAGATCAACAATATCAGGCATCTCCTTGCACTTTTTCAGACATATCCTATCCAAGCTGTAATACAAAGGACTCCAAAGGAGTTTACTACTCAAGCAGTAAAAATTGCACAGCACTTATTTTTTACCATTTAGCCCCTTTGACATAACACCTAACATCTTAAAAAGTTATAGGGACCTCTCATCCCTTATCTGCAACATGATGTCCTCTACTGCTGCTTTTAACTGTGGGATGCCTCAGGGTTTCATCTTGGGGCCAATATTATTCTTTCTCTACATTCTTCCTTTAAACTGCCTAAATACAATGTTTTAATAATTCTTCTCACTTTTATGCTGATGACACACAGTTGTAGCTGTCGTTAAATTCAATGATTTCAGCCAGTGAGGCAATCTGAGTGACTGGCAGTTATCACGAACTGGACAAAAGTTAATGATTCTCTTTTTTGTATAAATGCCTTATTTATATACATGCCTGTTTTGTGGAGATACTGAAAAAGTTGTTTATGCTTTTATATCATGACACCTGGATTACTGCAAAGTACTATTAACCTGTCTTAGTCTGAGAGACATAGATCACTGGCTCTATAAGGATGTTGCAGTATTATTTCAGGTCTTGCTGGACGTGCGTTGTGATTGTGTCTTGAATTAAGGGGGGGCTGTCTCAAAAGGCCTGCAAATAGGCCTAGGTAACTTTTTACACCACTGGAAGATGACCAATAAGAACACACTCAGCCTCGATTGCTTCTATCAAAACAGTACAGAGAATCTATGTGCCTACTTTTAATACTCTGGAAAAAAATGCATTATAAGCATTACTGGAAAAAAGAAGAAGAAAAGAAAAAGAATATCACAACATTTGATTCTGAATGGCTTCTTGACGCAGAGAGTGAAAAGAGACAGCACATACAATAATAACACAATCACAGAGCTCCAAGTCCTGGCGGTATAAAAGTAAGTTAACACTGCATGAGAACAGTTCCTTGTGCAATAAATAGGCTTACTTTAAACTAGTTATTGCTAAGTGAAGTAATACATCAAATCTGATTTAATATTTGATCAAAAAATGGGCCAATACTTATGCAGTTGTCCACAGAAAATCCAGTTTCATTATACCAAAAAAGTCAAAAGTACAAATGCGCAACAGTAAATTGGTAATGTATTTTTTGTTATGTTATTACTGCTTTGTGTGCAGTCGTGTTTTGTGAAAAAAATCATCTTTTTTGCCATGTCTTCTCATTTTTTTACATTAAAACAAAATGTCTCAGCCTCAAACCTTCTGATTCAGAATATAACTTGAAAGTAAATGTATCTGATTATATAACTATGCAACTACTTATTGAACGAAACACTTATGTATATTATAGGAAAATGGTAATAATATCTACATACTTTGAAGGTTTGAAAGAAAGTAATGGTTTTCCTTGAAAGGATCACAATAAATATAAATTCCTAGAATGATATCTCTCTCACATTGGTTTGTGCTCACAGACCGACAAAATGATAGATGTTGAATCAGCTGGTAACCAAAATTTTAGATATTTTTCCAAGGCCAGTTATTCTGTGCCAAATCCTTTACTCCAATTCAAACCTCTGATGTTTTGTCACATTTGCAGGACAGTAATGGACATTCCATGAAATGAGAAGCAGTTTAAGGAAAGTCCTGAAATTTTAAGTACAGCTTTGACAACTTTGTTCTTCTGCTGAATAACTAACAGTCAAAAACAGGGTTCGTACAGGTGCTTGAAATCCTTGAAAATGCTTGAATTTTAATGTTGTATTTTCAGAGTTTGAAAAGTGCTGGAATTTCGGATAAAGTGCTTGAAAATGCATGAAATTGTTTGAAATTGTAACTGTATTTCTTTCACAACAAATAGCTACCTGAATGAATAGTTTAGTTATTAGATGGAGAAATAAAATAAACCGCAGCCTAAAATGAAACTACTCCATCTGGGCTTGCTTGCATGTCAGCGTGTGTGATAGTGATGGGAATTACGGCTCTTTTTGGTCAACCAAGATCATCTGGCTCGGCTCATCCAGAAGTACCAACTCTTTTGGCTCCCAAACTGCTTTTCATTATACCAATATCTTCCAATATTTAGTTTAAAGGCTTCCCAGATGAGTATAAGCCGTTACTGCAGTATCCTTGATTTCAAAAGAAACGACGGATGAGCAGTCCATAAACATTTATATCTTACTCTGCAAACAGCCAATTAGACTCAACCAGACTAACTAATAATGACTTACATAAAACCCAACGTATATAAGCATTTTTATTCAGCTAAGCTTTTACAAAAAACAAATTTCCATGCAAACGTGTGTAAAATCAGTCTATTTCAAATAAAAGAACTGCAATTAAAGTATAACACTTATACTAGCTACTTGTTCTTATGCTAACATTAGACCACATGTGAAAACACATACGTGGTTATCACATTAGCTACTTCACATGTCTTTGGGTTATGCTGCACTACAAGCAATTCTGTGATATTTCTAACTACAGAATCAGACTGGATTCATTCTTTTCTAATCCAGTATTTCCTGCTGACATCAGCTTGATATCGATACTGTATATCATGCTGGCATCACCGAGAATTTTTAGCAAACTTAATTCTATATTGTATTCCTTTATGTTCATTATAGCAACTTAATCATGTCAGCTGCACACTGTACACTTTGAGATGGATCCTGGACAGCCAACGAAGGAGCCAGCAGGTCCTCATTATTACATAGAAAAAGTTCTCACACATTTAAGTTTGAAGTCATTACATTTCTTAGGCCTAGCACGGAAGCTAGCTGTAAAATTCCAAAGCATATTACATGCAAATGTTAAATAGTGAAATACTTTAATTTTATTGAAAGTACAACCCCATTTCCAAAAAAGTAAGGATGCTGTGCAAAATGTAAATAAAAACAAAATGCAATGATGTGCAAATCATTCAAACCCTATATTTAATTGAAAATAGTACATAGACAACATATCAAACATTTTATTTTTATTGTTTTTTTGAAAAGTATGTGCCCATTTTGAATTTGATGCCAACAACACGTTCCCAAAAAGGTTGGGACGGGGGCAACAAAAGGCTGGTAAAGTTGTGTAATGCTAAAAACACCTGGTGGTTGATTGGCAACACGTCAGTAACATGATTGGGTATAAAATGAGCATCTCAGAAAGGCTGAGATTTTCAGAAATAAGGATGAGGAGGTGTTCGCCACTCTGTGAAAGGCTGCACGAGCAAATAGTGGAACAATTCAAGAATAATGCTTCTCAACATAATAAAAAGGAAAAGTTCTTTGCTATCATCTACAGTACATAATAACATTAAAAGATTCAGAGAATCTGGAGTCATCTCTGTATGCAAGGGACAAGGCCAAAAACTAGTATTTGCTGGCCATGATCTTTAGGCTCTCAGGCGGCACTGCATTAAAAACAGACATGATTCTGTAGTGGAAATCACTGCATGGGCTCAGAAACACTTCTGAAAAAATCAACATTTGAAATTCTTTTTGGAAATCACGGACACTGCGTCCTACGCACTAAAGACCATCAGACTTGTTATCAGTGCACAGTTCAAAAGCCAGTATTCATGATGGCATAGGGGTGCATTAGTGCACATGGCATGGGCGACGTGCACATCTGTGAAGGCACCATTAATGATGAACGATATATACATGTTTTGGCAACATATGCTGCCTTCCAGATGATGTCTTTTTCAGGGAAGACCCTGCTTATTTCAGCAAGACAATGCCAAACTACATTCTGCATGTAATACAACAGCATTGCTCTGTATAAAAAGTCCAGGTGCTAAACTGGCCTGCCTGCAGTCCAGACCTGTCACCCACTGATAACATTTAACACATTATGAAATGAAAAATACGACAAAGAAGACCCTGAACTGTTGAGCAGCTGAAATCCTATATCAAGCAAGAATGGGAAAACATTTCACTTTCAAAACTGCAGCAGTTGGTCTCCTCTGTTCCCAAACGCTTACAGAGTGTTGTTGAAAGAAGAGGTGATCAAACACATTGGTAAACATGCTCCCGTCCCAACTTTTTTGGAACGTGTTTTTTGGCATTAAATTCAAAATGGGCATGTATTTTTCAAAAAACAATTAAAAAATTCTCAGTTTCAACATTTGATATGTTGCCTTTGTAGTATATTCCTTTGAAAATATTTAAAAAATAAAACTATTTTTATTTAAATTCTGCACAGCGTCCCTACTTTTTTGGAAATGGGGTTGCAAAAGTGTAGTCTCCAATTCAGCCTTAGCATTGAAGGACTATATCAGAATTTAAACCTTTTTGACATGAAAATCCTCTTTAAATATATAAAACGTGGGACTATTAGAACTGCAGTTTTTCTTCCAAAATCCAACAGAGGTTCTGCCATTTAACTACGTGAAAACAGCAGTCGTATTTCTGAATTTTAACACTGGTTAGACAAAGCTCTTCCTCGGCATAAGCCGCCGCTCTCTGGCTAGCCACAATGATTGACCTGCCGGTTAGCACTTACGCAAACACCCTACCTCTGGGGACCTCTACCACGAGCTGAATAACAAAGGATTTTTATGCATAAAAAGTCTGGGATTGCTGCTCTACGTACTTCTCTGGAGGTCATAACCATCGACGGCCTTATACAAAGCAACGAAGTGAGAAAATGCGAAATTTTGGGGATAAACTTTTACGTGAAGTGCTCTTATTCCAACACTTTCACATATGAAATTTGTGTTTGCCCGGACTAAATGGATAATAAAACGCTGTGAATTAGTATCACGAAACTACAACTACATCGTAATGTGCAAATAAAGGTGCTTACACAGCAACGTGTAGCCACCATACAGCAACTTGCTAGCTACGACTGCAACCAACCAGTACCGCGGTATCTACTGCCTTGTCGTATTAGCCAGCTGCTGTTCAACCCACTACGCCAACCTACAGCCCTGATGGCTAGATAGACAGACAGAAGTGCAGAGATAGCACTAAAGCTCAACCAGGCGGGAATTGACACAGAAATGCAAACTATTGTAACACAAGGAATCACCTCATAGAGCTCCTCTGAGGCCATCATGGCCTAGTAATATTCGATACTGGAGTAATCCGATTGGTAGTCTTTCTCCAGCTCTGCTGCTGTCTAGCTACTTAGCTAGCCTAGTTCTTCTCTTGCTTTTTGACGCGTCTGAGATTGGCCTAATCCACGGGAAGCATCTTCTTTTCGCTCTTTACCAGTACGAACAGTTTTGATCCAGGGTAATGATGACAAACTCAAAATGGTGTTTCGAAACTTCTGAAGCAACGCTGTACCGACACAATGATCCGAAGACTAGCAAAGTGGACCAATCACGTGATCATGACGTGCCTTTGTATAGCGGGTGATTCGTGCCAAAACATTCGCCGATGTACAATTCATAAAAAACATTTTTGCTTTTGCAATCTAACGCACTCAAACTTTGGTCAAAATCCTACTGAAAAATGATCATGTTAGACAGTACAAATGTGTAGAAAGAAACAGAAGGATAATAAATGAAGTAGGCTCTAAACTTATTCGTTGTAACAATGAAATAAAAAAAATAGTTGTACAGCCTGAGTATTAATATAAAGTTACACTTCCCACTTTATTGCGTATTAGGCTTCATTAGGGGCCTTGTATTTACACTCTCTGTCTATTTTATCAGGCCCACTTACCATATAGATGATATAGGGGCACTTTGTAGTACTGTATACACCGATCAGGCATAACATTATGACAATCTCCTTGTTTCAATGCTCATTGTCCATTTTATCAGCTCCACTTACTATATAGGTGCACTTTGTAGTTCTACAATTACAGACTGTAGTCCATCTGTTTCTCTGCGTACTTTGTTAGCCCCCTTTTACCCTGTTCTTCAGTGGTCAGGACCCCCATGGGCCCTCACAGAGCAGGTACTATTTCGGTGGTGGATCATTCTCAGCACTGCAGTAACACTGATGTGGTGGCGGTGTGTTAGAGTGTGTTGCGCTGGTCTAAGTGGATCAGACACAGCAGTGCTGCTGGACTGAGAATAGTCCACCAACCAAAAATATCCAGCCAACATCGGCCTGTGGGCAGCGTCCTGTGACCACTGATGAAGGACTAGAGGATGACAAACACAAACTGGGCAGCAGCAGATGAGCTATCGTCTCTGACTTTACATCTACAAGGTGGACTGACAATGTAGGAGTGTCTAATAGAGTGGACACAGTGTTTAAAAATTCCAGCAGCACTGGAACCACTCGTACCAGCACAACACACACTAAAACACCACCACCATATCAGTGTTACAGCAGTGCTGAGAATGATTCACCACCCAAATAGTACCTGCTCTGTTAGGGTCCATGGGGGTCCTGACCACTGAAGAACAGGGTAAAAAGGGTCTAACAAAGTATGCAGAGAAACAGATGGACTACAGTCTGTAATTGTAGAACTACAAAGTGCACCTATATAGTAAGTGGAGCTGATAAAATGGACAATGAGCGTTGAAACAAGGAGGTGGTCCTAATGCTGCACAGTTTGTTAGTCTTCCTTCATTCCTGTTGAAAAACCCATAGAAACCATGAATCGTTTCTGTTGGCTCCTAATGGTTGTGTACTGGCCTTTTTAAATGGGTTGATATCACAATGCAAAGGATCCTCATGGTTTAACATGTGACTAATAGCTGATTCTAAATGCATTTGATGGTTTCCTAATGGAATCTAAAGGTATTCTACAAGAAACTAGTGGTCTCTTTGGGAAAATATCACCAAGCCTATTGCCATTAGTAAGCAAAATCATTAGATTTTAATTCTTATAGTCTCTAATGGTTTCTAATGGTCCTTCAGCAGGGTAGTCCTTCTATGGTGGTCAGTTTCAAGCCACAGGAGGCTGTTGGCTGGATATATTTGTTTGACTATTCTCAGTTCAGCAGTGACACTGAGTTGTTTAAAAATTCCAGCAACACTGATCCACTCTGTACAGCATATACACTGGCATGCCACTATAACCTTGTTGGTCCATGACAGTGGCCGATCTCTCATTGCTGCACAATTTGTGTTAGCCTTCCTCTAGTCCTTCATCACTAGTAGTTACTAGTTAGTATCAGTGGTTGGTTATATTTGGTTGACTATTCATGTCACCGCAGTGCTAAGAATAATCAACCCCCCTGCCCAATGGTGGTCTTGTGGGGGACCTGACCATTAATAAACAGGGTAAAGGAAGGCTAATAAATTATGCAGATAATCAGATAGACCTCATACTTTAATTGTACAACTGCAAAAATCACAGATAGGGTAAGTTAGAGGACAGGTGAAAAAAGTCAATGCTGTATAAATAATCCACTAAAATCAATTCAAACCTACCAAATTGTGTAGATCAGCAATTTTCCAATAGAAACAGCTTAAATAAAAAAAAAACAGATGCTGTACCTTTTCAGTCACATGGGTCACTCAAGGGGCAAGGTTTTGGACAAGGTTGTAAATACATGCCCATGCCCACTATGGGCAGTCATGGGCTGGATGTTAGGGAACCCGGCCTGTGACCGGAAGGTTTCCGGCTCAATCCCCTGAGCTGCCAGTACATGACTGAGATGCCCTTGAGCAAGGCACCTAACCCCCAACTACTCCCCAGGCACTGTGGATAGGGCTGTCCACTGCTACAGGCAAGTGTGCTAACTGCCCCTAGTGTGTGTGTTCACTAGTGTGTATGTGGTGTTTCACTGACGGATGAGTTAAATGTGGAGGTGAAATTTCCCCATTGTGAGACGAATAAGGGTAACTTAATCTTAATCTTACCTTAAAAGGAAGAGCCTAAGTGAAATAAGCCAAGACCGAATTAAGCATACAGTAGGGTCCAAGTCTAAGACCACTAGTGAAAATGCTTCTGTTTTGCATTCTTTTCTAATACAAAATTTTCTATTGTAAATAAACCCATCTAACTGACAAAAAGACAAAGAGAGATTTCCAATGTTTTTTACTGACCTACTTAACTGGATTTTGTAAGTATAAACAAATTTAGAATCTACATTTTCTGCAATACACTCAAAATAAGTTGTGACAGAGGTACACTACAGACAAAAGTACTGGGAAACATCTCTTAATCACTGAATTCAGGTGTTTTATTCAGTCCCATTGCCACAGGTGTATAAAATCAAGCACCTAGCCATGCAGTCTGCCTTTACAAACATTTGTGAAAGAATTGGTCATTTAAAGAGCTCACGGAATTCAAGTGTGGTACTGTAATTGGATGTCACCGTTGAAAGTCAGTTCATGAAATTTCTTCCCTCCTAGATATTCCACGATCAAATGTGAGTGGTATTATCGAAAAGTGGAAGCATTTAGGAACCACAGCAACTCAGCCACAAAGTGGCAGACCACGTAAAGTTACAGAGCTGGGTCACCGAGTGCTGAGGTGCACACTCTGCTGACTCAGTAACTGCAGAGTTCCTAACCTCCTGTGGCATTAACATCAGCACAAAAACCGTGCACTGGGAGCTTCATGACATAGGTTTCCATGGCAGAGCAGCTGCATGCAAGCCTTACATCACCAAGTACAATGCCAAGCATCGGATGGAGTGGTGTGAAGGACGCCGCCACTGGACTCTGGAGCAGTGGAAATGTATTCTGTGGAGTGACAAATCACACTTCTCTATCTGGCAGTCTGATGGGTGAGTCTGGGTTTGGCAAATGCCCGGAGAACATTCCCTGCCTGACTGCATTGTGCCAACTGTAAAGTTTGGTGGACGAGAAATAACGCTGTGGGATTGTTTTCCAGGGCTTAGACAAAAGGAAATATTAATGCTTCAGCATGTCAAGACATTTTGGACAATTGTATGCTTATAACTTTGTGGGAACAGTTTGGGGAAGGCCCTTTTCAGTTTCAGCTGTGCCCCAGTGCACAAAGCAAGGTCCATAAAGGCATGGTTGGGTGAGTTTAGTGTGGAAGAACTTGACTGGCCCACACAGAGCCCTGACCTCAACCCCATCGAACACCTTTGAGATGAACTAGAACGGAGATTGAAAGCCACGCCCTCTTGTCCAACATCAGTGTCTGACCTCACAAATGCTCTTCTGGATAAATCAGAACAAATTCTTTGCAATCTTGTGTTGAGAAACGCTCTTTCTGTTTGACTGTTTGACAATTCTCTCACAAAGTTTGGCACAAAGTGGTGAGCCATGACCCATCTTTGCTGAGCCTTTGATGGATGCTTTCTTAATACCCAGTCATTAAATCCTGACCTGTTACCAATTCACCTTCTTATTGTGGAATGTTTCAATACGGTGTAATTTGAATATTTTGGCCCTGTCCCAACTTTTCTGAGTGTGTTGCAGGCATTAAAATTCTAAATTCGTTAATATTTACAAAATAAATTTGGTCAGCCAAAACGTTGTCATTTCTTTGTACGTTTGTCAGTTAAATAAAGGTTCATTAAATTAACAAATCACAAATTCTCTTTCATTTTACAAACTGTCACAACTTCTCCGGAAACAGGGTTTGTATTATCAGCATAACAGTTTAGTGAAAAGTATAATCTTTTAAATAGTTAAATGAATTAAAAAATATGTCCCTATTTTGCTTTAATGGCAGTGTGCACTTCAGTGTGGACTCCACAGGTTTGTGCAACAGCCTGTGATGAGCAGACAGATCAAATCTACCAGAGAGTTGTCTGAAACACATGCTTTAATGGAAAAGATGGACACTTTTGTTTTTTGTACAAAGGCAAATGTAACAAATTTACCTAAATTTGAATAGTTACCTAGAAATAGCACAGGATCTTCAATATTTCTTCTTCATTTTCCTTGCTGTAACTTTTCTTTATTTTAAATGTTTCAAAATTAAAAGAAAAATCTGTTGTTTTGTTCCAGGCATAATTAAAAAAATTCCCATATTTTCAACATGATCTCAGACGTCTGGACCCAACTGTACATGTGCTGAGCATCACAAGTCTAGTTACATGTGTATCTGACCACTGTACGTCAGTTAAGGTACATAAGATTGTGTCTTCAAACTAAGTTTCAGACAAGAAGCTGATGACAATGAGATTTTTTTCTTTTATTGGATGGTTTATACTGCTACGCCAGGTATTTTGTTTTATTAAGAAATCTTATCAATTTGCTCTGTAATAAAGACAACATTGCATTTTTTTTTCAGTTTAACTCCTGAGCTGTGTTCTTCACTTTGGAAAATATTTTCCTTTATTAGGCTGAGAATTGAAAATATTTTTGCTCACCAGTGTTTCTTTCTATTTACTGTTTCTTTACATTATGCTTACAATTCACATAGTGTATCTTATAAATGACAACTATGAACAAGACATAGCACAAATGTAATTTCTAATGTTAATGAGACATCACTGTCCCCATTCAAGTAAAACGAAACAGGATCAGTCCCTTCTTAGTGACCCTCTTGGTCATTAGTTCCTTTTGAGAAAGGTTTAAAAAAAGAACTGGGTTTTGTTGAGAAGACACTTTGAAAACAAAGTTCACATTTAAAATTAAAAGATAAAAAATGGCAAACTCGCAAAAAGTACAACATCCTACAGATTAACCCTTCTTCAGGACCAGGGAACAGGGTGGCATTCTACCCACCCAGAAAGAGCGAGGCTAATTGTGCTCTCTTGGACTCCCGGCCACGGACGGCTGTAGTATCACCAGGGATCGAACTCGCGATCTCCTGATGATAGGGCCAACGCTTAGACGGTTAGAAAATAGACGTATTTATGTTGTTTTATGTTTAAAGCATAAATAGGTTGTAAAAATTTGTTTTAACATGGTTACCATGGATCGGATGCATTATGATTAAGAGGGAGAAAAAAACTTGTCAGGTCTGTCTGCTGTTCATGGAAGCTAACTGGTAAGGTTTGTTGTTAAGAAATCAGATCTTTCTGTGAGTCATGGATGTATAGCTGTGTCAGTATCTATGAGAGGGAACCAACTAAAATTTTAGGGAAACTGTGCCAGAACTATTGCCCCCTCTGCCCCCACAGTAGTTACACCACTGAGCACCACTGTATGCACGCAAATTAATATTGCTGAGATAAACAAACCCTTTTCATTTGTAGCTATTATGCTAAATTTGGGAGTGTTCATTTTGACTGGACTGGATTTCTATGAACCCTTACAATATGCACATGTACATTTTTGTTGACAAAGGTTTCACTTATTTATTATTAATAACATTAAGAGATCCAATAAAAAGGAGCCTATGCTTCTTAACAAAAAAAAAAACAGAAAAAACTATTTGTATACATATAATGTAGTCAGCCATCAGGAGACAAGACACAAATAGCCAAAAGGAATATGATCCTAAATACGGTCAAGCAAAAATAAAACTTCCAGTTTTTTTTCTCCAATCAAGGTCCAGTACATCATGGAGGGCAAGCATCTTCTGAACCAGCAGCCTTGTGTAACCAGTAGTCCTGGTTCTTGAAGCAAACAAAATTGTAGAAGTTTTCTCCACCTTTGAAGAATCCATGCTCTGCAGCTCCCCAGGATACAGGACTATCCACAAAGCCATGCACAGTAAGTGAAACCCATGCTGCAAAGTTTGGCTCAGCAAAATAGCATCTGTATGATCAGAGAGAGATTTGCCTGCCATTATTTAATCGTTATTCAATTTTGAGAACCAAAAACATTGTGGAACAGAGAAACACAATGTTAAATAATGTGAGCCTACCTGAGTTCTTTCAGCAGTCTACAGACATCTTTTGGAGGAATGAGCCCAGTGACTGTGCAGAGCAGGGCTTGACTCACAGGGGCTCTAGGCTCTGGGCACATAAATGTAGACAGGAAACTGGCAGCTGAGTTATCACTGCAACAAAACAAGCAATGCAATGCCCTTTATAGTCCACAAGCCATTAACACCATATTGAACACTCAGTTCCACTGCTTACTCACCAACTGATATTCAAGTTCACTGCTCCTAGCCACTCCAGGAATTGGTTTGGAGTACATGAAAGACCCTTTCCCAGCAGGTCTGTGTGATGAAGTGATGGGCAGAATAGATTTTTCAGAGTCTGGCTGTGAAGTGTAGGTCTACATTCCTCATACGTGTACTGAGACAGCAGATTATGTAGAGCTCCATCTTTGTCTGCTCCTGAGAATGGCACACATTAGCACATCTCCAGAATGCACCTGAATTAACATACAGTAAAGGTTATACAAATCCCTGAGCAACTCTCCCCTGAGAGATTTAGGCCAGGGCATCATCAGGGCAAAATGGCACAAGATCATACAATAAATTTTATGTTCACAGAACACCATTAAATTTACATTAGATACAACAAAAACCTTTTTATACAAACCCAATTCCAAAACAATTGGGGCACTGTGTGAAGTGCAAACAGAAACAGAAAGCAGCAATTTGTAAATCCACTGTGACCGGTATTTAAACAAAAACAGTACATATAGGATATTTAATGTTTTACCTTATCAACTTTTTTTTGCAAATATATGCTCATTCCGAAACTGATACCTGTTTGTGTGGTCTGACAAGTCAACCTTTCAGATTGTTTATGGAAATAACTGATGTTCTCTAAGCCAAAGAAGCAAAGGATCATTTACATTGTTACCAGCATTAAGGTTAAAAAGCCAGGGTCTGTTATGGTATGGGGATGTGTCAGTGGTTAACTTGCATTTCTTTGAAAGTACTTTTACACTAAAATACTCATTTTGGAACAACATATGCTGCCTTTTAAACACCATCTTTTTTAAGGCTGTCCATGCTTATTTCAACATGACAACGCCAATAAATATTCTGCATGTATTACAACAGCATGGCTGCATAATCAGAGTGCGGGTGCTAGAGCTGCCTGCCTGTTTCCTATTAAAAACGTGTGGCGCATTATGAAGTGCAAAGTATGACAACAAAGGCCTCATACAGTTGCACAACTGAAGACTTGTAAAATGGGAGTCAGGTCTGTTTGCTTAGTGTTGAAGGAAGCTAACTGGTAAGGTATGTTAAGAAATTAGATCTTTCTGTGAGTCAAGGACGTATAGTTGTGTCAGTATCTATAAGAGGGGCCCAAGTGTGCCAGAGACAATATGTACAAGACATAAATGGCCCAAAGGAACAAGATCCCAAGTGAGGTTAAGCAAAAAAAAAAAAATCCAGCTCTTTTGCGCAGCTGAAGACTTGTATAACTGAAGATGGCAAACAATTCTGCTTTCAAAACTGAATCAATTGGTCTTTAGTCCCCAAACGATTATTAAGTGCTGTTAAAAAGAAAGATGATGTAAACATTCTCTGGTTCCAACTTTTTGGGAACATGTTGCAGGCATCATATTTGGAATGAGCATAAATTTACAAAAAAACAATAAAGTTCAAAAGGTAAAACATCAAATATTGTGTTTTTGTACTGTTTTCAATTTAACACAGGTCAAACAGAATTTGCTAATCACTGTTTCATGGCATTTCACATGCTGTTCCAACTACTGATACAAACCTGGGTGGCATGTTGTCAAAAGGAAGTCACTTCTCAGCATCACCCTTTCTTTCAAACACAGTAGAACTTGCTGGTATCGCTTTGTGCCAGGGACCAAAGATTTATTTGTGAGGTCCACAGAAACAACTAAAACAAGACACTTAATTAGACATATAGTGCAGTGTGTAATTGAGAAAATCATGTTTAGATGTGCTATTACATGACTAAATAGTTTGACATTGCTACAGAGTTTAAGCTGGCAAAGCATCACAATGTTCTGTAATGGTTCAGTTTGCCAGACAAATGGGTAAAATTATGGTCATAAGCTACTGATGTCAACATTGCACAAGAACACTTACATTGTGGGCTATACAAAAATGACACCTTCAATTAAAATACATACAGTGCTGTGAAAAAGTATGTGACCATTCCAGTTTTCTTCTATATTTGTTTTAGATCATCAAACTGCTTTTAATATTAGACAAAAATAACCCAAGTGAACACAAAATGCTGTTTTCTAAACAGTTATTTCAGTTATGCAAGGATAAATGCTGTTTAGCCTTACTTGGCCCTATGTAAAAAAGTAACTGCCCTCTTAGCTACTAAAGCAACCAGTTAACCAAATTCAATTGACTTTCGGGTTCAATTTCGCTAGCCACACCCAGGCATAACTACTGCCAGACCTGCTGAATCTAAACATCATTTAGATAAAATCTTTCTGGCAATGTGAAGTAGGGCAAAATGTCTCAAAAAGCATCACATATTGCCACATTCTAAAGAGATTTAAATACAGAAGACGAAACAAACAGATGAAACAAAGTCACTGAAATCTACCAGTTTGGAAAGGGTTACAAAGTCATTGCTAAAGCTCTAGGACTCCAGTGAACCACAGTGAGAGCACAAATGGCATATCCACAAATGGAGAAAACTTAAGACTGCATTGAATGTTCCCAGGAGTGGCCAGCCTACCGAAATGTCACCAAGAGTGCATCAACGACTCATCCAGGAAGTCACAAAAGAACCTAGATGACCAACTAAAGAACTACTGGCCTCAGTTGCGTCAGTTACGCTCAATGTACTCGATTCCACAATAAGAAAGACACTGGGCAAAAATGGCAACCATAGGAGAGTTGGAAGGCCCAAACTACTGCTGATCAAAAGGAACACAAAGGCTCGTCTCACATTTGCCAAAAACCACCTAGATGACCGCCAGGGATAATATTCTGTGGACTGATGAGTCAAAGGTGGAACCTTTTGGAAGACATGGATCCCGTTACATCTGGCGTAAATCTAACATCGCAATCCACCATAAGAACATCATACCAACAATCAAACATGGTGGTGGTAGTGTGATGGCATGAGGTTGCTTTGCTTCTACAGGACCAGGACAACTCATCATAATCGATGGAACCATGAATTCTGGTCTCTGTCAGAAAATCCTGACAAATTTCTGCCCGTCAGTTCATGACCTAAAGCTCAAGCGCAGTTGGGGTATGCAGCAAGACAATGATTCAAAGCAGACAAGCAAGTCCACCACTGAATGGCTCAAAAGAAACAAAATTAAGGTTTATCGCAAATGTTTGACTGCAGTTGTTACTGTCAAGGGTGGCACAACCAGGTTTAGGACGGGCATCTACTTTTTCACATAGGTGAAAAACACAGCACTGTAAAACAAATGTTTTAATGACAGAACAGCACTATTTCTTCCAATGTGTGTGTCTATGTCTGTGTCTACAAATATTCTTCACAAACAAAACATATTGTTGTGTTATTACATTGCTTCTAACATTTAAACTTTTCCTTTGTGTTCATTTTTCTTTGTGATGCCGAGTCAAATGTTTCTAAAGAAGCTCTGTAAGCTACCATATGCATATCATTCAGTACACTTCATAAGTGTTAAAACAAATTGACTATTGGCTACATTTAAATATGTAAATTAAATTTTTTCAAGGCATTATTTTGCCAGAACATATTATTTCTGCCAGAACAAATAATTTTGTTTCATTCACTCTGTGTGAATATGTTTGCCAGATATTGTTTTCAACAGGACTGTAATATGCTGAACTTGCAGAGGTTTCTACAAACACTGTTTTTAATAGGTTGCCAAAGGCATACCATATCTCATGACCTTTTTATGACTGTATAACGATGGTCTTCCCTCCAAGCCAAGTTGCTCATATGTGTCCTTGTCCAGTGACAGTATCAACTGACCTGGAAGAAAAAAAAGATCAGAACCCTGCACCTTTTCAACAATTACATAAGATCAAAAATATCAAACTGCAAATATTATGGTACGGAATCTTGTTAAAGGCTTGCTGACTGTAACTGAAACAAGTGTTCAGCTCAGATATTTTATTATTCCATACTTAAGCCTATCAATTTAAGTTAATAATAATAATAATAAAGAAAATAATAATAATAATAATAATGATAGTAAAGTCATAATAGAATAGAATAGAATATATGAGGTTGGCAATATGGCAAAATTGTTACATACAAAAACACATACAAAAACTATGAATCCAGTTATTTGTATTCAACATTTCACACATTGTGCTGTACAAAATCCAAACAAATGGGACTAATAATGCTATAATCAAAGATCCAGTTGAAATGTGACAATATCTACAATATATTCAGAAAAGTACATAAAAATTACATATTGTGAAATTATCACAATACTGACACATAGTCATATTGCCCAGCTTTAATATAATATAATATAATATAACATAGCAACTTCACTTCTCTCAGCAGAAAGACGCTATGGTTAACCTGAAATCAAAATGTACCCTTTTTTACTGTGTTACTTCATGTCCCTTGTCATATTAAGCACAGGATTTGAAAGCCAAAATTCAAATCTAAATTAGGGCTGCACGATTCTTGATTAAATGGGAACCAAAGTTTTTAAGATTGTAAGATTCTCACTTACAATTCTTCAACAAACCAATTTTGGAACAAAAAAACAACAATATGTATATTTACACAACTATTACATACCAAAATAAATAAATAAATAAATAAATGGCTTTATATAGTTCCAATACATAAATACAGTCAGACTATCCAGACTTTTGCTCCAACCCAACATAGAAATAGAGCAAAAATGTGGACCGTGTGGAGGTTCCTGAGGACCAGTTTGAAAACCACCTTTAAACATCTTTGTTAGCACATTCAAAAATATAAAAGAATACATATGTATTTAAAAATATTATTTAATAGATATAATATGTTATTGTTTTGTATGAGCATGTTGACCTCTACCACAACAGCCAATTAAGTTTTTTTTTTTCCATGACAATGACAGATTATTAATCATACTCACCACTGGACAAAAGTGCACAAACGTTGTCTTCATCAATTCTGGTTTTGCAAGACAGAGCATAAAAACTGCCTATAATAAAAGAATGACAAATGTAGTCAGGTCTGAACCAAGGTGAAAAGCATCAATGCAGAGGTAAAACAGCTTAGTGTCCAACTCTCTACTCTTACCTTTGTTGACAACTGTTGCAAGCCATTTCTCTTCCAGGAATTTATAAACTGGCAGATCCCGTACAAGGTAATATGAGCTGAAACTATGGATCACGTTTGCTACCCTGACAGGTAGGACTTCACATTCAGGTAACAGCAAAGAAATCTGCAAATCAGAAAACATTTCACCACAATTTATTTTTATAATGCATGAAAATACTCACTGAATAAACGCTTCCTGTCAACAGTTTGGGGACGTTCTCACTCTTCAAAATGTAATTATAATACATAATAAATAATTAATAAAAAAATTTAAAGCTAGTTTGTTACTAACAACAGCATTTATTGTCACAGGACCATACTACCACAGTTATTCAGTTATCAAACAATAACAATTCATGCAAATGTGTCAAAGGTCCCAAAACAGAAATGCATCTTTTGTTAGTATTCAGTACTCAGAGAGTGAAATACCTAAAATCCTTGCGGTGAGCCCCAACCCATGCTTGCCTATAGAGAACTAGGCCTTCCCTGGGTGCTCTTTTTATACCTAAAATGTTTTCTGAACATTTCTAGTCTTAATTCCCAACTTTTTTGGAATGTGTTGCAGGCATCAATGTTAGAATGAGTGTATATTCGCAAAAACAATTAAGCTGCTAAAATAAAATATTAAATATCTTGTCCTTTTACTGGTCAAATTCAATCAACTGTTGGAAGTGTACTTGGAAGTACACTGAGGACGACCCTCATTTACAATGTAGCCAAGCAAGTTAAACAGGGTTCAGAGTTAAAACTGGGATTGGAAAAAAGTAAAATTCAATTTAATCAACTAAAACAAATCAAAAGAAGACTAAAGTTAAAAACTAAAAGACTAGAGTTTAAAAATGTGATGAAAAAGGTTTAATCATGTTTGGTCAGTTATTTAAAGGAGGAGACCTGATGTCTTTTAAACAGCTTCAGCATAAACACAACCTTCCAGCCCATGACTTATTTAGATACCTACAGCTGAGATATTACTTAGAGACACAAAGAACAGGACAAAATATTGTAATTCTCCATCCAATATAGAACATTTTTTGTTAACAATTAAAGAGACTATTAAGAAGAAAATTATATCGCAACATATATATATATAATATAACATATTATATATATATATATATATATATATATATATATATATATATATATATATAACATATTAAGATATTACAAGAAATGCTAATGGATAACTGTGGATTTGAGAGAAAAATGAGATTTGGAGATGAACAACATAATTTCAGACAAAAACTGGAAAACTGGTTACATCTATTAAGTGGCCTTGCGGATCAGTGCTGGAGGGGCGGTGGCCTGGTAAGAGACCATACACACATTTTGGGACTGTCCAAAATGATCAAAATACTGGCAAAACATACAAAATGTAATACACAAATGCTGTGATATACAGCTACCCTTATTCCATCTTACATTTTATAAGGAATATTACCAGAAGATGTATAAGATAACAATCAGACATCATTACTAAGTAATTACTTGCTAAGAAGGTAATCACAGTGTCCTGACTGAGGCTACGGCCCCCCAGAATAACAATATGGAGAGAAAAAGTTAAGGCTATTTACTACATAAAACATAACGGCAAGGTTACAATTAAAAATATATGTTATCTCATTTTTTCAATTGACGTGATCTAAGAGATGCAACAACTCCTGTGGATTTTTTTCTTCTCCTAATTTAAACGTGATTACAGTATGTTTTATTATAAAACATATATCTATATCTATGTTATGAATGTGATTCACCCCTGGGGAATTGTATATGGACACTGAGAGGATGCCGAAATCCATGGACTGCCCCCTAAGGTGTTCTTGCCTGTGTTACAGCTCTGAAGATATGACTGTACTGTACAAAGTAAATAAATAAAGATGATAAAGCATATACAACTAAATATAATATAGTAATATGTAATAAACTAATAAATGATTTAAAAATAAGTCAAATTAAATATAAGAAAAAGAACTAAGATAAAACATTTGCAGGCCGAGTGAAAGTGGACTTACACATCACTGCTTCCTTTCTATATTTGCATTTCACATACTGTCCCAGTTTTTTGAATTTAGGTTTGTAGATAGTGGCTGACCAACGGCAATGAGTTACAGTCAGTAATTTTATACATAAAAAGCGCATCTAAGTGGTTGGACTACTTGATGAAAAAACAGCATTCTTAAAATGTTACAAATGCTATTGAGCTGGTAAAGCGCATCATTAATGCAAAGCCTATTTTATTGTTTCACTGGGCAACCATGCGCAAAACACAAATCCATAAACAAATATAACTTTCCACTTCAAAAGCTTTCTAGCTAACGGGTTCTGAATTGCCAACGAGCCAAATCGCTTTGCAAGTTTTCTTTAGCTGCAACCTGCAACCTTACCTTATAGTTGAAACAGTGTCTTGACACGTGCATTTCATGACGTGATTGTTCATTCAGGAAGTTAGATTTTTCGCACGTTAATAGGCTTCTCGAGCACTTTTCCAAGTCTAGCGACATTTTGATATCAATGAAGTAAATGTGTCATCACTGTACCTAGTGCAATTAAAGAAAACCTTTTTTGTTGATAATACTACTCTTTCTGTACAAACGTCTTTTTCTTCTTCTTGTTAAATGGCGGTGGGCATTCGAAACAATAATGCATTATCACCCCCTACTGCTTTGGAGGGGAACATTTCCCTAGTATGGAGACGGAAGGCAAAGATCCTAAAGGGGAATTCCACCAATTTTTCTATATTTTTGCATACTGTTTGAGGTGTAATCAAAGCCATTCAGAACGTGTTGATGTGAAATGGTGCCTTGTAGAGAATCTTTTTGACTTGGATGTTCTTTACAATGTTGGTGATAGGAACCATGGGTAATAATTTTTACAACAAAAATATAGCCATTTTCTTTGCTACGCAAACGTGTCTTTTTATCAAGTTTAAAAATATTTTCAAATAAAGTAATAATTGTCTATATTAATATTCATACTGACAAACCATAGTACGCATATCTTAGATTCTGTTGGTTTCACTCCTTATTTAAGGCTGTATTTAGCTCTAGCCTTGCCGCACACATGGAATGATTCTTCTAACAATATGCTTTAAGCCTGGCAACGTCTTGCTTGCTTGGCTGTCAGCGATAGACTGACTGCTCTTTCTGAGGTCAGAAGGAGTCTTTGAATTATGCTGCGTTCCAGTGGTGTCAGAAATCAGAAAAAAACAGTTTTCTACGGAATCCCGCTGGTGACATCCCATATAAATAAAAATAATGCGTGGCCACACATTGTTTTTATTTATACAGGATGTCATCAGTGGGGCTCATATAACGGATTGAATGCATTGTTTTATATTAAAAATGTCTAAGCTTTTATAGACGATGTTTTTGCTCAAATACTCCATCTTAACCACTCATTCTGGACTCGCTCGTGAGCGCCCTCTAACATGTGAGAAACCTGGAAGATATTACAGAGTGGTTATTCTCCTCTCTCCAAGTTCTGTCATAACTTTCAGAAGACTAGACTGTAAAAAGATGCCTGAGTTGTGCGCAGCTCAGGGCTGTACAAACCGTGCAAAATCCAAACAATTTTTTTGGTTGTATTTGGCCATTATGAAATGATGCTGCAAGCTAATTAGTTGGCCACAGAGTCAGATTATTCCCAAATAGCATACAGATGTGGGCCACTTCTGGCAAAGATATGGCACTGCTGGCCCATGGTTGGCACTGGCTAACTACATGTGAGCCAAAAGTTGCCCACATATTAAAATGTTCATATGGCCCACATATCTCGAAACAGATCTGGGCCACTTCTGGCAGAAACATTGCAGTGCTGCAACCATTGACATTGGCAAACTCATTGTCAGCCAAAAGTGGCCCACATTAAAATGCTTAATGGCCCACACATCTCAAAACAGATCTGGGCCACTTCTTGCAAACATTGCCAGTGCTGATATGAGCTACATGATAATCATTTATATTTTAAACAGGGATTAAAAGGACTTTGGGGGTGCATGGGCACATTCAGATCTTGGCCACATATGGCACAGTACACTGTAAAAAATGTGCTCATTTATCAGGAAATCGTGAGTTCAAATCCCATCAACACTATAGCCATCTGCAGCTGGTAGTCTAAGAGTGTAAACACCCCCTCTCCCTGAGCCTCATAGCACTGTGCAGCATTCCCACCCAACAGGACAGTTTTTGTAATGACCTGGTTTTCTTACTAATGGTTTTTGAGTTGTGCATCAGTTCTGGCACTGGTGGTTTAAAGGTAGCTGAGATGTGGCCCTGTAATGGCAGCAAACAGGCTGGACACTCACTGTCCACTCTATCAACACTCCTACCTTGTCAGTTTACCTTGTAGATGTAAAGTCAGCAGTGGTGGACGAAGTACACAAACCATGTACTTGAGTTAAAGTAGAGATACCCACTGTAAAATATTTTTCCAGTAAAAGTAGAAGTCCTCCCTTTAGACCTCCACTTGAGGAAAATTACAAAAGTATTTGCCCTCAAATGTACTTAAGTATCGTAGTAAAGTAAAAGTACTGAAATATTAATTATGACTCTAATATCCTATTACCATTTTTGTAAGAAGACTCTTGCTTCATTAACTCATTTTAGGTGAAAATACTCTAGTGTCACTCTTGATAAACAAATCTTTTAATAGAATGTCATTAATTAGTCTGTGACTGATGTCTATTGAAATTATCATAAGCACAAAACGTTGAATGCAAACAATTTCCATTAGGTAGAACCAAGTGGCCATGAAATAACTTTTTGCAAACAAGTTTCAGTTTAAGATTTATTTGCAACTTAGTTACAAGTTCAATAAAACTTGCTTTAAGCACAGGTTCACAAATGTGTTTTCCTTCACTATATTGCATCAGTAGGTCTCTGTTCATAAACATAAACTAGCAAAAACAAATTTACTATAAAATGGAATAGTGTTTGTATAAATTCAGAAAAAAGACACATGGCAGTCACAACTGCATATGTGTACATATTTCTATATTGTGGTCTATTTACACAAAGTTAGGTATGAAACAGGAGTTTCTTACATCATTTATGTAGGAATAGACACTCCTCAAATTTTATGCTGCTGAACTGACGTTGAACCGTATGCTTACACTGGGTAGCTATAGGTCAAGACAAGCATAAAACAAAGTGTGCGCTGTACCCTGATTGGTGTGCTTGCTTTGCGCTTCTTTCATTTTGACATGTTACGTTTTTATACACACATAAGCCAAAAGGAATGACAGATTTCGCATAATGTAGTGGAATAAACAGTAAGATATTTGACTTTGAAATGTACTGGAGTGAAAGTAAAAAGTCAACCAAAATAGAAATACTTCAGTGAAGTACACTTACACAAAAAAACTACTTAAGTACAGTAATGAATTACATTTACTTCATTACTGTCCACCACTGAAAGTCAGAGATGATAGCTCATCTGCTGCTGCACAGTTTGTGTTGGTCATCCTCTAGTCCTTCATCAGTGGTCACAGGACGCTGCCCACAGGTCACTGCTGGCTGGATATTTTTGGTTGGTGGACTATTCTCAGTCGAGCAGTGAGACTGACGTGTTTAAAAACTCCAGCAGCACTGCTGTGTCTGATCCACTCATACCAGCACAACACAAATTAACACACCGCCACCATGTCAGTGTTACTGCAGTGCTGAGAATCATCCACCACCCAAAAAGTACCTGCTCTGTGAGGGTCCATAGGGGTCCTGACCACTGAGGAACAAAGTACGCAGAGAAACAGTTGAACTACAGTCTGTAGTACAGAGCTTGCATGGAGTGGATGTGGACACTCTTCATGTTAGGTAACATAAGAACATAAGAACGCCCTTCCCGGACTCTTTTAATACGGAGCAATGCTGTTGTAATACATGCAGTATGTGGTTTTGGCATTGTCTTGCTGAAATAAGCAAAGCCTTCCCTGAAAAAGACATCATCTGGATGGCAGCATTTGTTGCCAAAACATGTATATAGTGTTCAGCATTAATGGTGCCTTTACAGATGTGCATGTCACCCATGCCATGTGCGCTAAAGCACCCCTATACCATCATGAGTACTGGCAAGCAAGCTGAGTGGTCTTTAGCCTGGAGGACACAGTGTCCATGATTTCCAAAAAGAATTTTAAATGTTGATTCGTTGGACCACAGGACACTTTTCCGCTTCCCGTCAGTCCATTTTAAATGAAATTGGTGAGAAGGTGGCGGAGAAATGAGAAGGCGACTGCATTTTTGGATCCTGTTTATGGACGGTCTCTTCTTTGCGTGGTAGACTTTTAACTTGAATTTGTGGATGCAGCGATGAACTGTTTTCACAGACAGTGTTGTTCAGAAGTGTTTCTGAGCTCATGCAGTGATTTCCACTAGAGAATCATGTCTGTTTTTAATGTAGTGCTGAATGAGGGCCCAAAGATCATGGCCAGCAAATACTGTATTTTGGCCCTCCAGATTCTCTGAAACCTTTAATGTTGTTATGTACCGTAGGTGATGAAAAGCAAAAGTTCTTTGCTATTTTATGTTGAAAAACATTATTCTTAAATTGTTGCACTATTTGCCTGTGCAGTCACAGAGTGGTGAATCCGTCCTCATCTACACTTCTGAAAGACTCAGCCTCTCTGGGATGCTTTTTTCAAAAAACAATTAAATTTCTCAGTTTCAACATTTGATACATTTTCTTTGTACTATTTTTAATGAAATATAGGGTTTAAATGATTTGCACATGCATTTTGTTTTTATTTATATTTTGCACAGCGTCCCAACTTTTTTGGAAATGGGGTTGTAGAACATTTAATGGGATTAAATCTATTTTGTTCTTGCAACAAGAAAAACATAAAAAGTTGAATATACATTACATTTGTATAATCATAATCAGGTCTGCATACAAAATATAACAATATTAAAATAAGTTTGTCTATAGATGTATTTTCGTATAACTCCCCGCACTCAAGTCTGTGCACATCACTCTGTCATGTTCTAGTACAGGTAAATAGTCATCACTGTTAGGTGTCAGGGCGGCACGGTGGCGCAGTGGGTAGCGCTGTCGCCTCACAGCAAGAATGGCCTGGGTTCGATTCCCTGCTGGGTGACCAGGGTCATTTCTGTGTGGAGTTTGCCTGTTCTCCCCGTGTCTGCGTGGGTTTCCTCCAGGTACTCCGGTTTCCTCCCACAGTCCAAAAACATGCAGTCAGGCTGATTGGACATGCTGAATTGCCCCTAGGTGTGTGTGTGTGTGATTGTGTATGTCTGTCTGTCTGTCTGCCCTGCGATGGACTGGCGACCTGTCCAGGGTGTATCCTGCCTTCGCACAATGACAGCTGGGATAAGCTCCAGCACCCCACTGTGACCCAGAAGGATAAGCGGTTTAGATGATGACACTGCAAATGCAGATGTGACTGCAAAAAGAGACAATAATTGGACTTCTGTGTGTGTGTTTGTTTCCATGTGTCTGCACCTATGGAATATAAATAAAGTAATAAACAAATTATTAAAGTAAGCAAAAGCATTAATGGCTTTAAAAGGCATTAAAAGACTGCACTTATTTTTTTATTTATGTGAACGTTTTTTTTACATTAATTAACTAATTTATTTATTTTTGATTTATTTTATTGTTTATTATTTAATTTATTTTTTATATTAGTAGATTATGTCCTTCATAGTGTTTGTGAGCATGTGTTTGGTTGAGGTTTGTGTGGTTAGAAGGCTTCTGAGGTTGGAAGTTTCTGGACATGAGGTTGTGTACCTCACACACAAATGAAACCTTGGTGATCTGTGGACACTTCAAGCTTTGGATCAAAATTATAGTTTACAAGTAACTGTTGAATTTTTAATAAAAAAAAAAATATTCATAGTCATGTTTATATTTGATCAAAATTTAACATTCAATGTATAGAACAGATATTACATCCTAACATCATAATGATGAGGTAATGTTTACATATATTGACAGAGCGTTAATGGCCCCACTGCAGCCAGACTCACATTTAGAAGGGGCTAAGTGTGAGATAATCTGCATATAATGTGAAATGGTGGGCACATGTGGGCCTCAATGTTGGTGTGCAATCCCATCGGTGGTCTAAAAACGTGTGCTAAGAATTTTTCCCACTTCGGGCTGCCCATATGGTTATTGCCCTGTATTTGCCCTTCATTGGCCGGTATATGAGGAATTAGTGTGGGCTGCCACCTTATTTGTCCCCCAGTTTCATAACTGACTGGGGTCCCACTAAGGGCAACTCGTGGTGGCCCCACATTGGACCTACATGGGCATGTTTGCTGGGAAGAACCAAACAGCTACTCAACTCCAGATATCATCAGCCTAGATCAGCAATGATGTAATTTTAAAATTTTTTAATAATAAAATACAAACTTTGAAGCAAAATATTCAAAACACACAGTTAACTGCTACAAATCTGCTACCCTACATAGACAATCCAAAAAGTACAGTCTAACTACTGCAGAGAGGCCAGAATCTTTTATCATACTTCAGAGCTTGTTAAATTACTTCCATTCTGAAAACTTTCTACTTGCATGCTAGATCCAAATCCTATCAGTTTACTCAAAAAAGTTACTAAAAGTAATCAAGCCTCTTTATTAAAAATAAAACACTTCTTTTAGCCTTGACTATATACCAAAACCCACTTCTTTGCTATGGCTCTCCCTTTCTATATACCCCCACACACACATACTCTACACTCACACACATGCACACACCCCTCTTTTGATGCTCTACTTGCTCTGGAACATTGGTGCTAACACTGTGTTTATACTTTGTTTACTCAAGTACTCTGTATATCCTACCTCAGGAACTGCTGTGCTCACGTATGTTATCTGACTGCATATACTTACATATAACAGCATGTTAAATAATCTTTGCACCTTATTCTCACTGCCTCTTGCTCAGAAATGAGTGTTGTGTCAGCGCTGCACTGTCCTGTCTGTTTACTGTGTCTAATACTGTGTCTGTTTTATTTATCATATTTATTGCATTGTTTCTAGTTTAAATTTTTTGCACACTTACGTCTGCACTTTGTACTGTCTATTTCATTCCATGTTGCACCTTGTTCCTGGAGGAACGTAATTTCACTCCACTGTGTACTTATACATAGATGGAATGACAATAAAAGCCTCTTGACTTGACTTGACTTATAGTTAGGCTGTAATATCTAGGCCTGACGGTGTCATTACTTTCACTCTGTTAACAATATGTATTGTGCCCAGTCACCGCAAACAGAACTAACTATTTGTTTCTTTGCCGAGTTAAACAATCATGTGCAGACTGATGTTGTTGCCTCATCTGCCTTGATTGGGTGCCCCTACTCGCCTGCTTTCTGGACCAGTTCTACCACCATGGAACTTCCTGTATGTCCAATCAGTCCCCTGCTGAGCAAAAAGCCTCACCCCCATGCCCCACTCAGTCTCCTGATGATAGTGATGCCTGCACAGACTAAAACTAGAACTATTTAAACATAGACATTATTTCACCTGGCTCACAATCTACTGAGCTCTTCATATATTCATACTGACATATTGTGTTTGGAAAATGTTTTAGGTTAATGTGTTCTACAGCATTTATAATGAGGTTTTTCTATAAGGAATCTCATTCTGAGGGTGGGGCTAGCCCGTATCTGTGTTCTGTGTAGATTAGGAATTACTGAGTCAGTCAGGGCTGATGGTGGAGTAAGCAGGGCATGACTTAGGCTTAGAGTGAACATTTGGAGCAATGTTGAGCTTATGTACGGCGTAGCTGTGGCTTTCAACCGCTCTTTAATAAAGTACTATGACTTGTGCAATAGCTGTGTCTTCTGGTAAACACTACAAAACCATCATGATAGGCTTCTAACAGTAGTAAATGATGTTCTAGATGCAACTCCTCTGAATTTTCACTGTGATATGCTCCTAACAGTAGTCACAGGGTTTCACTGGTAACAGTAACTAGTTTTCATAGATGTGTTTTTCATAACCAATGACAGCAGTAGAGCACGGGGAACAAACTAACACGGGTCACAATTTAACGCACTTTTAATGTTGTTATAGAAGTATGAGCTTTTGGCAGCATGTGCTTTTGGCCACATTACCACATTTCCTAGCCATGGTCTCTCATGAAAATTCAGAGCAATTTCATCATCATCATCATCATCATCATCATCATCATCGTTAACCGCTTAGTCCAGATAGGGTCGCGGTAGCAGTTGGGAGAGCAGAGAATCCCAGGTGACCCTGTCCCCTGCAACTTCCTCCAGCTCATTCCCGGGGACCCCAAGCCGCTCCCAGGCCAACTTGGAGATATAATCCCTCCAGCGGGTCCTAGGACGACCCCGGGGTCTTATTCCGGTAGGCCGTGCCTGGTACACCCCCACCGGGAGGCGTCCCAGGGGCATCCGGATCAGATGCCCGAACCACCTCAGCTGGCTCCTCTCAATGCGGAGGAGTAGCGGCTCTACTCCGAGCTCCTCCCGGATGGCCGAGCTCCTCACCCTATCAAATAGAGTGTAGCCCGCCACCCTGCGAAGAAAGCTCATTTCTGCCGCTTGTATTCGCGATCTCATTCTTTCGGTCATTACCCACAGCTCATGACCATAGGTGAGGGTCGGGATGTAGACCGATCGGTAAACAGAGAGTCCAGTACAGCGACCGCATTACTGCTGCCGCTTGTCCCAGCCTGCGGTCGATCTCACGATCCTTCTTCCCATCACTCGTGAACAAGACCCCGAGATACTTAAACTCCTCCACCTGGGGCAAGTCCTTTCCCCCTACCTGGAGTGGGCATACCATCCTTTTCCGGGCTAAGACCATGGACTCAGACTTGGAGGTGCTGATCCGCATACCAACCGCTTCACACTCAGCTGCAAACCGCTCCAGTGTGCGCTGGAGGCATCCATGTGATCCAGCCAAAAGAACAACATCATCTGCAAATAGCAGAGACGCCACCCTCCGGCCTCCACACATAATGCCCTCCTGACCCCGGCTACGCCTTGACACCCTGTCCATGAATATCACAAACAGGAGTGGAGACAGGGCACAACCCTGGCGGAGTCCAACGCTAACACTGAAACACTGAGTCCGACTTAATGCCGAGTATACGAACACAGCTCTCACTCCGGGCGTACAGAGATTGAATGGCCCGGAGTAGTAACCCCGGCACCCCATACTCCCGGAGGACCTCCCACAAGATATCTTGGGGAACACGGTCGTAAGCCTTCTCCAAATCCACAAAACACATGTAGACTGGGTTGGCAAACTCCCATGCCCCCTCAACAATCCGTGAGAGGGTGAAAAGCTGGTCCATTGTTCCACGGCCAGGACGGAATCCGCATTGTTCCTCCTCAATCTGAGGTTCAACTATCGGTCGAAGTCTCCTTTCCAGCACCTTGGCATAGACTTTCCCAGGGAGGCTGAGCAGTGTGATACCCCGATAGTTGGCACACACCCTCCGGTCCCCTTTCTTGAAAATAGGGACCACCACCCTGGTCTGCCAGTCCAAGGGTACTGTTCCCGAGGTCCATGCACTATTGCAGAGGCCACGACAGCCCCACAATATCCAGAGCCTTAAGCATCTCCGGACGAATCTCATCCACCCCCGGTGCCTTGCCACTGAAGAGCTTGCCAACTACCTCAGTGACCTCCACCAGGGAAATGGAGCTCCACCAGGGGGTTCTTGGGTTACCGCCATGACAGGCACCGACAAGCTTTTGGCCACAGCTGCACCTGGCAGCTTCCACAATGGAGGTTTTGAACAGGGTCCATTCAGACTCTATGTCCCCTACCTCCTCCGGGACATGAGAAAAGCTCTCCCGGAGGTGGGAGTTAAAATCATTCCAAACAGGGGCCTCCGACAGTCGTTCCCAGCACACCCTCACTATTCGCTTGGGCCTACCGGGTCTAACCCTCAGTCTTCCCTGCCATCTGATCCAACTCACCACCAGATGGTGATCAGTTGACAGCTCAGCACCTCTCTTCACCCAAGTGTCCAGAACATATGGTCCCAGATCAGATGAAACGACAACAAAGTCGATCATTGACCTTTGACCCAAGGAGCTCTGGTACCATGTACACTTATGAACATCCTTGTGTTCGAACTTGGTGTTTGTTATGGACAATCCATGCCTGGCACAGAAGTCCAATAACAATTCACCATTCAGGTTTAGATCAAGCAGGCCGTTCTTCCCAATCACGCCTCTCCAGGTCTCCCAGTCATTGCCAACATGAGCATTGAAGTCTCCCAGTAAGACTATGGAGTCTGTAGTTGGGACCCTTTCCAGAACCCCGCCCACTTGCTCCAAGAAGGCCGAATACTCCGACCTGTTGTTTGGTGCATAAGCACACACAACAGTCAGAGTTTTCCTCTCTGCGATTTTAATACGCATTGGGGCGACCCTCTCGTCCACCGGGACAAACTCCAACTGTACTGCCGCCAGCCGGGGACTCGTGAGTATCCCCACACCCGCCCGGCGCCTCTCACCTTGTGCAACCCCGGAGTAGGAGAGGGACCAACCCCTTTCCAGGAGTTTGGTTCCAGAGCCGATACTGTGGGTGGAGGTGAGCCCAACTATATCTAGTTGGTACCTCTCAACCTCCCGCACAAGCTCCGGCTCCTCCCCCCCCAGTGAGGTTACGTTCCACGTACCAAGAGCCAGTTTCTGCCGCAGGGGCCTAGGCCACCAAGGGCCCCCCTGCAATCTCCCACTGCCTGTACGGCACTGCACCACTCCCCCATGCTGGACCTTGCGGGTGGTGGGCCCACATGGTCCCCCCACGTTGCCTCTTTGGGCTGAGCCCGGCCGGGTTACGTGGGCTGCCCGGCCACCAGGCGCTCGCCGAGGGACGCTACCCCCAGGCCTGGCTCCAGGGGTAGGTCCCGGTGACCCTCTCCCGGGCAGGGTACATGATGTTTTGCGTCCGTTTTTCATGGAGGTTTTTGGATCGAGTTAGTCTGGGTCTTCACTCCAGACCTGTTCGCCCTGGGAGACCCTACCGGGAGCATGTTGCTCCCGACGACTTAGCTCTGAAGATCCCTAGACCACACAAGCCCTTCCGCCACGACAAGGCCCCGATCCAGGAAGGGCAGAGCAATTTGTCTGTGTTTAAAGGAGTTGTGCCAAAGAATGTTTTCAGGGCATGTAAGTATTTTTTTTCAACAGTTCTTGTTTTGTTTTTGTTTTTTTTTTTGGTTACTGAGCTCTTTGTATAAATCACAGAATCTAACCTTCTATTACTTTGATCATTATCTTGTTGCCTATAATGTAGCACCATTTTAAATCATGTGACAAGCTTACAGCAAGTGCTAGCTAGGCTTAAGTACAGCCTCCATAAAGTGGGGTTAGTTGTTACATGGCATTACAAGTAAGCCACCTGTAAATTTTGTCTTTTTGTTCTACATGTTTTTTATTTTATAAAATGAAAAAGAGAAAACATCCAAAATCAGGGATTTTCTTCTACTTTATTAGCATTAGTATTTGGGTTCTAAATAAGTATATTAATGAAATTGACATTAACAGATGGTAAAGCTGTAGTTATTCAGACACAAAGTTCCATATTTTACTGATGTGTGATATTTTTTATCTGCTGTCTTACACCCGACAAAAACAGTTGTCAGTGTTTGACACTCAGTTTTCATATATAATTTGATGTGTGTGTATGTATCTAACAATAGAGCTGTCTGTCTGTTTTATAGATAGATAATATGTAATGCAGTATGGTTGGAAAATATATGTGTTTCTCACAACATAGAATTATTTTGAATTAACTTTGTTTGCAGTAATTCATCAGACTTTTCTAGCAAGTGTTACAACTAACCCTCTGTCTGTTACAACTAATCCCACCCATGGGGCAAACTGTAACATTGCACTTCTTGTAATTTTCAGTGGAACTGTACATGAATGGTGCTAAAAACAAAGTTCAAGTGTTCTTTTGTAGCAAAGATGTATTTGTTGCTTGTATAAAATTATTGTAATTATTCCAATATTTAAAAAATTATTTCGCCAAAAATAGGTTGGGTTAGGTTGTGTCCTGCTTTCCCCTACTTCTGTCCACTGACAGGCTGTTTTTTTTCTAGATTCAATATTGAACTTATGGGTATTATTATTATTATTATTATTTGTAAAATCTTTTTTATTCATATTGCTGTTGTTGTGTTATTGTTTGCTATCTGTTGTCTACCAGAAGAGGATGGGTTCCCAGTTTGAGTCTTGGTCCCACTCAAGATTTCTTCCTCTTGCTCTTGGGGAGTTTTTCCTTGCCACTGTTGCCCTTGGCTTGCTCTTTTGTGCCTTGGACTTGGATTTTCTGTGAAGCTGCTTTGTGACAACACCTGTTGTAAAAATAAATCTTGATTGATTTGTGGAATTTGGACTAATGAAAAGCATTGTTTTTTTTTTATCAGAGCTGTTATTGTACTTTGCTTAATTTCAAACTGTCATGTTGTAGAACTTAACTAATAAAAACAAAGGCAGAGAGTAGAAGAAGCAGTGATTGACAGAAACAGATTCTGACATTAACAGCTGAACCTAAAAATAGAGAGAGCAGGGAAAGAGTCAGATACAGTGCAGTAGCTAAATGTAGCAAGATGGGACCGTAAGTGCTGTACACAGTGTTTGTCTGTCATTCATAAAGGAGAACACAACTTCCAGTGTATTAAACTGACCAAATTTATAGGAGGCAGAATTTTTAAAGAAGAATGGGTGAACAGAAGTGTTTCTTAATAGCACGGCACAGTTTAAAGTATTCCTTCATTCAACACACCCAATCCAGCTTATTATTGAACTCTTCATGAGCTCGATCAAGTGTGTTGGGTTATGGAATAGTTAGAAACCTTGCAGTGCTGTAGTTAGCCAGAGGCTGGATTGAGAAACACTGGTCTACAGGACTGTGTAGCCTGTCCTATATGGTTGTGAAACATTTATTGTGCGCATTATATGATAATGTATATGTCAATCAATTCATAATTACCTCTTACTTGCAAAATGATGTGAGCATGTGTGGATGGTGGCAGAAGCTGATGGTCTAGGGTGGGGCTAAAACTTAAGGACACCTCCTTTTCTGTTACTGCTAATGTCAGCATACCAAAAGAGGGAACAGATGACCTGCTGGAGCAGTCAAGTTGTGCTGTAAATACCAGGACAAACAGGCACATAGCATAAAAGCATGGGAATAGTGATTTTTTGTTTTTGCATTTTTGTTGGATCAAGGAGTAAACTACGTTAAAGCTGTTGCTATTAGAGCAGAACCATCCAGATACACTGAAGGACATTACCGAACTGTGTATGGATATCTAGTGGAGGTTAGAAAACAAAACCCAGAAGAGGACAGTAATTTGGTGGAACACATATATGAATACACTTGGATTTTTTCTCTTTTTTTTACTCAAGAGGGAATCTGATGCCAACAAAGTTTGATTAGTCTGTGTTCGTTCACATTGCCACAAATGTTTCTGAACTCTTTACTTGTGGTTACAACTGACCTTGCAGCTGCACTGCTGGGAAATGCCTTATTTCGTCGGCATTTTCATTTGTTGTTGTCAGCCGTGATCATGTTTGGACCCTTGCTGAACTTATGGGTATCTCAATATAGTGTTTTTGCAAAGAGGAGCCATTTTCTCTACAGGTGAGCGACACACGTTATAACACATAACTAAGGTTACCTTAACCCTTGAACTTCAGGAGTCCATATGTGGGCCCACACTTCAGTTCTTTGCTCTCATAACTACTTTACATAATTTCATATAAAATAATTTATAATGCTACTACTGAGTAATAAGTTTTAAGAGTAATTGTGGAATAATAATGATGCCGTTTAAAGGAATAAAAGTGAACACATTTTAGGTTTATATTTGATACGTTGTATATGCTGATGCAAGTTTTATTTCTAAGATGTAAAAAATGTCTGTGACATATGAATGACACATTGACCACAATGCCCTGACTAATGCTCTGTTCAGTTGATTTACCAATGAATCAGTTACAGATACTGTCACAAGCAAATGTGCCAATATTTCCAGCACCAGTACAATTTTAAATATACCATGATAATTTCTAGAATTTCTCTTTTTTATTTAAAGCCTAAAAATGAACAGGGCTTTGATTATAAGCAACAGCAAATTATAGGCTAATTTTCATTTAACCTCTTTCTAAATGATATACATGTTAAGCAAATACTCTAAAAGTATGTGTTTGCCAGAGGTGGGAACAAGTCAATAAGTTGCATGTAAGAAATTAGTCTCAAGTCCTCACACTTAAGTCCTGAGACAAGTTCCAAGTCAAGATAGTCGAGTCTCAATTCTAGTCCCGAGTCAGTACAGGCAAGTCTCAAGTCGAGTCCCAAGTCAATAGTCCAGATCTTCGAGTCCTAAACAAGTCAGTATGCATTCTTCAGCTAATTTATGCCTATAACACTGAATAATGGTAACAGTACTATAGCCTTTTAATGACAGCAGGTTACCAGTGTATGGCTGAATATTAAGTTTTAATATTATTATTTTTTTACCTTTCCAACTAAAATACAAAATTCATAGTACACAGATAACCATGACAGGCATAATGGTATACACAAAGAGTAGTGCACTACACATGAAAAGATTTTAAAAGTACTGCTGTACTTAATTAAAAAAAACATTATATTTGAAGAAGCCTGTATATTTGAAGATTGGGTGCACAGGATTAAAATAAAAAACTAGACCAGCCAACTAAAAATAATTGTTAATTTAATTTGAATTTAGACGACAACAGAAACCAAAACAACTGAGCTGAACAAAGTTTGCAGAAAAGACAGCAAAATGATGGTGAATTTATGAAGCTGAAGTTGACTTTTTTCGCCAGCTTCTTATTTGAATTTTCCGTTCCACCTTAAATGGTGCAGCAATCAGGTCCCAGAATGTAACTGCTGCACCATTTAAGGTGGAACAGAAAATTCAAATAGGAAGCTGGCGAATAAAAAGTTAACTTCAGCCGTGTGGTCGAACAGAGAAAGCTGTGTTCCTTTTGTTTTGCTACCATGAGGAAAATGGTCAGTTTGCCTGGTTAGTTTCTCCAGTAAGACTGGAGTTTAAGCGCTGAGTGAGGGTGTGCGATATTGAGCTCTAACGATTCTCTTGTCTACTGAAATAAAATACACCAAGCATAAGCACAATAACAGACATTTGACAATGTTGCTGTTTATTCAATTTACAGCAGGAAACAAATTCATTTATATGAAAAATAATCGACTGTGTAGAGAGTCCCATCTGCAGTCATTCTCTCCACACGATAGGCATTATTTTTTATTATTCCACAGTGTGGAAGTTTTAATGATGGCCCAGTTACTTTATTTAGAATATTGTGACATAAGACCCTGGCTTTTGGTTTACCAAACCATTAAGGTATACACTTGTTGCCAAGTTACATTTATCTTGTATCTACATTCATTGGACATATTACCTGGTACACCTACCATATAGACGCACTTTGTAGGTGTAGATTATTAAAGATTGAGGTGTAGATTAACTGTAGCCTGTCTGTTATTGTGACTCTTAACCACATCCATCACTGGAAACAGACCGCCACAGGGCCGCTACTTACCAAATATTATCTGGGTGGTGGATTATTCTTAGAACATGATAATGGTATTGTGTGCTGGTATAAGTGTATCAGGCACAGTACAGTTTCTAATCCAAATCCAGTATTATGCATACTTCTGAATGAGTACCTAGCTGCACTGGTGGTGCGTGAAAGTGACAAAAAAAATCCTGACTGAAACTGAAATTCAGGACACACTTAATGGCTCTGAGTGAACATAACAATGCTAATAATGCCTCAAAGGTGATAATCACCATGTTGGGAAAGAGAACTGACAGAGAACTAGAGAAGGCAAATTTTATTTTGAACAGCTTGCTAAATAATATAAACATATTAAAGAAGTTGTAAAATTCAAAAAAATATAATACTTCATGGTTCCCAAAGGTGCCTCTGCTATAATGGCAGAAAACAAAAATCATGTTGAAATGGCTTTGGAACTTCCACATAGCAGTCTGAAATTCTTCCAGCAGGGGGTGCACAAGTTGCTTTAGTGCTTGCCATTTAGAGAAGAAGCAGCCGCAAATCTCAGCAGGAACTAACATCAAAAGTAAAAATTTGTATTACTGAAAGTTATTGCGTTACTCAGTGTTATTTATGTGATTTCCGTGAAAGAATTTAATTAAATCAATCAATGCTAAAAAAGCATGTAAGCTAAAGGTCGTATAGTTGGTAGGCCTAAGCTGCAGTGGACAGTGTTTGAGTGCTTCTCTGTTGATCTGCTGCTGCTCAGACTGTATAAATGTGTCTGTGCTAACCAACACAGGAGTCATTTTCAATACCAATCAAATGATTTGTTAAGTGTTAGATTTTGACACTTCGTTGTAGTCAGTGTGCAAAATACCCCCGGGTATTCGGGGAGCCCCATGTTGACTACTCCAGCATTGCTAGACTGCTAACTCACTCACTTAGCGGCACTAAAGCTAGCTTCAATGGCCGCAGAACGTTTGATTGAACAATTCTTTTTCCGGAAATGGCCATTTATAGTTTGGGAATGCAGTCTTCCACACTTTAATTGAGATCTTACACGTCATCTTTTCTCTTCAATTTAAGAAATGAGTAACGATTCATTTTTTACCCCAATCTCTAGGGAAATTTGGCAGGTTTTCAGATTTACAAATATGCTGTGGCATACTGTAAAGTTTTTCAGCAGTATCCCAGACATAGTTACAGGGCTATGAAGGTCATTGCTATACAGTGCTACCCTGAGGAAGTACATTGCTGCATCTTTTCTTAGTTAAGTATATCAAAGACAGAAGATTACAGATTGCAGATGAAGCAGCTAAACAATGACCTTTCCTTGAATTTGTATTTGAGCATCTGTTATTTTGTAACGGATGGCATAATGTCATAATAAGTTTATTGTTAACTTCCTACAAAGTGATAAACCATTGTTCCCCATGAACAGAACATTTTCATTCCCTATGGTTTAGAAATACCCTTAAAATGTCTGAATACTCTGTGTGATCCACTTTGCAAAGTACTACTAGGACAACTGGACTGTGCCTCCTGTGTTCTCTTCTCACTGCACAACAGCACCTGTGAAAGTAGGAGAATTCTCTTTAGGTTCTGTGGTAGTAACAAGATTTTCGACACAATGATAGTCCTATGGTAAACACAAATAACTGTAACAACGATTTAACAGCAAAAGTTCTGATTTACCTTTTGGCATTTGGTTTTATGTGAAGAGTCACAGACAGTGATTCTGGCCAGCTACTGTTTTTTATTTTTTAATTATCTGACTTAAGTGGCAATGTATGACGACTCTGTGATGATTGTCAATGGTCTGCAACATTTCTAGCTCCACCCACATGTCCTGGTTCAGTAGACTTGGTACCCCAAGGGTGATAATCAAATTCAAAGGGGAATAAAGTAAAGAATACATATTTTATCAATGTAGAATATATAATCATTAAATTCTACCTCTAGAGGCAGTATCCCTTATATACAAAGTATCTACATTGTATAAATTTACTTTTAGAACATTTCTAACTTTACAATCATTAGCAATAAAAGGAATTCAACATTTTGATTTTCTTTAGTGATATTCCTTTAGAAATCATACTATTTACTTATTACAGAACCAGATATTTTGTTTACTTTATTTGAAAGTTGAAAAGCATCTATCACACTTAAATAGACATATAAATATAATTAAAGGCAGTCTGAGAGAGACAAAAAGTAAGAGAGCAGAGAGTCAGGTTGTGTTCTGCGATAAGCTGACAGAATAAAATGTCTCTTGTTGCAAATGTATCTTTGCTGCTTTGTTAGTGCATCTTCATGTCATAAAGGACACAGAAACTAAACTTTTAGCTTACATGCGATGACAACATTTCACTAAAATCAGTACACTACTATCCATAGCCTTAGAGCATCACTTACTATTTGCTGTAAAACGAAAAGAGAAAAAGTCAGAGTGTGACAGGATTATTAATTTTAGTTGTTTTAAGAGCATGGGCAAAACTATACTTGACTAGATTTCTCATACACCAGCCTTATACAGCCATATACCTCCAAAACTGTGGGAAAAACATCTTTTATATGTATGGGTTCACACCTATTTGTAATGTGTTTTGCAAGCTTCAGATGTCTGTTTTAGCTCAAGTCAAATGTACATGCCATGCATGATATAAAAGCAAGTGTGGAAACGTAAATTTAAAGCACTGCTACCTTGCAGAACCAAGCATTTTCATGGCAGTGGACAAAATATATAAAGAAGAAAACTGAAGCTGATGGCCAGTGTCTTAATGAAGAATGGACTGAAAAATGCCTTTATTATGCTATTGTTACGATATACTGGTGTGACCCATGCTACCATGCCACCACCATGTTGGTGTCACAGCTATACTGTGAATGGTCCATCTCTGTGGTCCTTTTCAGTAATGGATTTCAGTAAATTCAGGTTAGCTGAAAAACTGTTTCACAAGATGGGCTACAGTCAATACTTTTGCACATCTATAGCAGGTGCACCTAATGTAGTATAGGTATCTAATAAACGGATAACTTGGTATAAGTTTTGTTGTCTAAAGAATTTCATAAGCAGTCTGTGTCATCTCACAAAAATATGATTTGCATGCCATGTTCTTCTCCCTTCCATCCTCTAACACAAATATGAAATTGTTTGAAAAAAATACAAAAGACCCCTTGAGGTTTAACCAAAAAAGAGGTTGTAACCATTTGTGATAACGGCATGCTCCTACCTGCAACACCAAAAAATGGTTTTGATAGCTACATTCTGTTTCTGTCTCTGTTTTCAACTTTAGGATTTTTCTACGCTCAGGCTGGGGCTGGACCTGTGTGTTTGTTGGCTCTTTCATCTTCCTTCTGTCTTATTCTGTTCGGCGCTCCCTCATACTTACGCTGCGACACCTGTCGCGTCTGGCTGTAGCAGAAGCGCTGTTGCTGGGCTTCCGGAAGGTGCTCAATCTGTTGGAGAATGCCACAGGGAGTTGCTATGAGCCTCTCAGTGCAGCTCCTGAGCTTGCTTCAGGAGCTAATGAAGCAGGTCAGCCATTATTGCTTTTACGGGAAGGCGAGACAAAAGCTATCTGCATCAGCTCTGGCATGCTGTGGCGCGGCTATGAGGTCTCTGAGGACATCTTTCTGCTTTGCCTGTGCTGCCTATTGCTGGCTGAGGAGACAGCAGTGTTTGGGCCCTATTTAAACCTGGGTGGGGCCTCTGGAGCACCCTTACGCATTCTCTTCCTATTCTGTGTCCTGCTGCTGAGTCTCTGGTTATTCCTGATTTTTTGCCTGCTGGCTTACTTCCCACAATTCCCAACCCAGCTCCTGGGGGGTGCTCTGGGTTGTCTAAGCTGGAGGGCAACGTATCAGGGCTGGTACCACTTGGGACCAAGCTGGTACTGTCCTGGAAGGCCTGGGGTGGGGCTCCTAACAACATAGATAAGAGAACGTTTGTAATAATATGAAATATTACAATTTTTTTTTTCAACTACAAGGTTGTAGTAGTGTTTGCAGTTTTCAACTACCTCTGAAACCTTTCTGAGCTTTTCTTAATAGTTTGCATATAGTTAATTCATTAAAATATCTTAGCATTGTCTGAAATAAGTTTTTTGAATTACCCCATATCGGTTTGCAATATCACTACTTACATTTAAAAATTGGTGGGAGACCCATGTGCTATATGCAGTGTTACAGTATGTCTCAGTTGCTTGAACACTTTTGTCCATTTAGAAGCCATATTCTCAAAACAGTCCACACACAGAAATAAACAGGAGCTTACTGCCCAAAATAATACATTGCCTTTGCAAAATGTTTTAACTCATAAAAACACTAAACACATGCCACAGAAGTAAACTTTTCTTTCAAACATTACAACTTACAATAAGGTGAGTAAATTCTTTCGAACAATCACTAAACAACCACAAAAAACACAAAATACAGGTTTCAATTTGAATCTATTCAGCTTTGGTGCTATAAGTCTTTGCTGTACTACTGATACTTAACTGTAAATTAAATTAGAATGTGCAGTGTACCTTTGTACCTTCATTTATGTTAAAGCTGAGACTGTGAGAGAAATGAATGAAAGTATTTTGGGACTTGTGGTCACTGAATGCATTATGTTTTCAAAAATGAAAAAAAGATCTGTTCATGATTCAGTCCAAATAGAGTGTTGTTCTGCTAACCATTTGAAAAGTTTTCAAAAAGATAACTCAGTACTGAAAAGAAAATGTTGGTAGTACATCACCTTTACACATACTTACAGTTGAAAACTGATCACAACTGATTGCTAAGTTAACAGTGCACTAGTCTGTCTTGTTCACAAAAGGGCTAAATGTAGATAAAACAGTATTTTCAGTAAGAGTATTTTCTACATGCTGTCACTACATTTTCACTCTGTTATTTGGTGACTTTTGTTCTTCTATGAGATCTTTATGAATTAATTTTCAAAAAGTGCATGCAAATGAGAGGAAAGCAATGAGAAAATGTTAGTACGTTTGAAAAAAGACAATTCTGTCATGCTAAGCAAGTGACAGTGAAGATTAAGTTACCCTAGTTTGGTTAGATGTATTTTAGCAATCAAGAAAAAACTTTTGACAATTGTGAAGTACGTAGTTCACACAGGTGCTAAATATAACTGAACATTTTTATAAGCTGTGATTACATGTTTTACATAGTTATCCAATGGACTTTTGTGTTTTTTTGCTGAGATCTATGTTACCTGTTTTGTGTGTGAAAAACTGAGTCAAAGCGATAAGATAAGCGTTAACACATTTGCAGAAGGAGACTTCAACATTGCTTAGAAAGTGACAATAAAGATTGAATGAACCCCAGGTTCATTAAATGTGTTTTAGCAATCGAGAAAAACTGTAAATCCAAAATTATTCCTATGTAAGAATATATATTATTTTAAATGATTTAATACAATCTAGTAATAGGTCAGATTTTCACAAACTTTGAGTCTCATTTCCTTGATACACCTGTCTAAGAACCTCAGAAAATAAACACTGAGAAAATAAGCATCTCACAAAATAAAATATAGTCTCCTTTTTTATATTTATATTTATAACTTCTGTTCTTGAGAATTAAGGGAAAAACTTCCAGCAGCGGAAGTTTACCTTAACTTTACCTTAGTGTCTATAGGATTTATATTTTACCCAGAGTATTGATAAACTAATTCTGAAATATGACACTACTACAATTACCAAACAACACATATTGTATTTGTCCTTAGTTTTTGTTTTTATTAACAACTTAAATGTAGCCAGAGATGGCCAGTGCCCAGTACTCCATATGAACACCTTTGATTTGGAAGAGCAGGAGTCCACGAACTTTTGAACATGTGAAAAATTGCTGCGTAGGCCCAGCTGACCTAGATTTTGAAGAGATCTATGTGACTTTGAAAGAGGGTTCATTAGTGGGGCAAGGATAGCAGGAGCTTAAGTGACAAAGAGTGCTCAACTGGCTAGTGTTTCAATAGAAACAGTGGGTACAATGGCATCTCCATTCAGATCTGTAGAAAAAACAGAGTAAAAAGGGTTTAAAACCAGACAAATGTGCACAACTGCTGTCATGTTTGTGCTTTAGTGCGATATGTACTACATAGAGAGGGATGTTATAGTACGGTATACACAGTATAGTACCCTCAATACAAAGATGAATGCATATTTGAGAGGTGATATTCACCACCTCTGATACACCTCTGATCACCACCACCTATGATATTTACCATATTTTCTGTGGGCAAGTCCCCAGAGGTGTAAGTAACGAATTACATTTACTCTCGTTACTGTAATTGAGTACAGTTTTCCCTGTAACGGTACTTTTTGGAGTAGAATTAAATAATAGTACTTTTACTCATATTTGAGTAAATTTAATAAAATACTTTTACTTCGCTACTTTAATTTTCTTAACGTTACAAAGTAAAAATAAATTATGAGCGTATCAGCTCAGACACCAATACGAACGAAGGGCGGTTAAAATTAAAAGATTCACCAATCAAAAAACAGCAGCTCCAACGGGAAAAACAGTACAGAGATGTCCTGTTTAGTGAAGAAGAACAGAGGAGAACTGAACCAGCACACACGAGGAACAGACCGCGTCCAAACGGTCGTCTGTATTCATTTTCACACGAACTTAAGAAAACGGCGTTATTATCAGCGGCCACACAAGAAACCTGCTGAGATTCGCTTTCACAACTCGACTCCAGCCTGAGGCAGCGTTAACTGAGCTAGCTGATCCGAGCTGAACAGGTACCGTGTTTACGAGTTTCTTCTGTCTTTAATAATGATTCTGTTTATTACCTTGGAAATGTGCTGCGTATATTTTATTACCAGTGTCTGTCAGCTACTTTAGTTAACAGGTGTCGCCCACAGCCCACAGGTTACCGTTTATACAGCCTAGTTTAGCTGCTGTTTTGGAGATAAATGGTCGTGAAGACAAGAAATCTAGTCTAATACAGGATCTTTATCAACACTGAGCAGTGATTCTTTCGCGTCAGTCTCAGCTCTCAGAACTTTAGCTTTAGTGTTTTTCTGTACAGATTATTTCCAGTGATGTAACCGAGTCAGCTCAGAAATATGTTCAGGTTGTGACAGCGGAAATACGAAAAAGTAACTCAGTAATTAAGTAGTTTTTCAGCGAACTACTTATTTACTCTTACTTCAGTAATTTTATTTACTAATACTTTTACTTGTACTTGAGTAAATTGTCACTACAGTAACAGTACTCCTTACACCTCTGCAAGTCTCCAGGTGTGACATACTGTGGCAGGCATTTTGCTGGCAAGGCCTACTATGACAATGATGACAATGTGGGGTACAAACGACATGAGGGGTCACACTAAATGGTTTGATGAGTATGAAAATAATATATATCAGATGGCCTTCACAGACACCAAATATGAACCCAATTTAACACCTATGGGAAAGTGTGAACCAGTGTTTTAGACTATACTCTCCACCATCATCATGACACCAACTGAGGAAATATATTTTGGAAGAATGGTATTCCATCCTTCCCATACAGAAATCTAAGGTGCATTCAACCTGTTCTGCTGGCTCATTGTGGTCCAGCACCTTACCAAGACATTATATGTTTTTCCTTTCATATTTCACCCATCCGTGTATCAGAGAGTCAATGCATATCCAGAACTACTTAGATTCTAGCATTTTACAGTAAATTCTTTAATAATATTGAAAAGTGTCATATTCAAGACACTATACATGGTCATTCCAAATAAAAAGTCCATGAAACCAAGAAATATCAGTCCACAGTGTATCAGACTGTGCTAATATGAATTAATCAATCTGATGACCTTGGCTGCCTTTAACGTTCTGCAGTAAAATCACCTGATTTTAGATATGTATATGAGCACACCCAGTGCTACATCTCCCTACAGTAAACCTATCTACAACTTCTCAACCTTGGGCTCCAGGGAACACCTCTCAGATGATAAACTTAATAAGATTGAGGACTGTATAAAAGACACAAAAGACTGAATGTCAAGTAGCTTTCTCCTACTCAACTCAGATAAAACAGAGGTTCTTCTTCTTGGTCCAAAACCTGCTAGAAACAAACTGTCTAATTTAACAGTTTCTCAATTGCAACAGGTACATCTGTAAAAAAAAAACTTGTCACAATAAATCACAATCTGTCCTTCAATGCACATATAACAAATATTACTAGAAAAGCTTTCATGCATCTCCGCAATATTGCTAAATTAAGAAATGCACTCTGTGTCTCTACAGGATGCAGAAAAGCTAGTTCATGCATTTATTACCTTAAGGCTTGATTACTACAATGCCTCCTGTCTGGATGTTCCAGCAGAAGCCTTGAAGAAATTCCTGCTACTTTTCCTACTACTAATGTTTGCTTGCATTTAATCTAAAGTTATATAATGTTTTTACAAGTAAAAGCATGTTTACTGTTAAAATACATACTTTTAAATAATTTGCTAATGCTGAGGCCTAAGACTTCTGCAGTGTTGTGTGTATGATGCCCCAATTACGAACATGGAAGACATTAGCTAACTGTTGCTGCATAAAGTTATAATGACGAGATGTTATGAAACTATTTGCATATAGATATTACACTGCATAGTTGCATATTTATATCACCACTTAGGCACTTGGGCATTGTAAAAAATGAATAAATAAATACCTTAGAAACATAAAACCACTAAAAAATGTATGGGTGAAGGAAAGACACTATCATTTATTAGGCATTTCTATGACAACATAAGAGTGAGAGATCTGAGATTCAGTATTGCAGAAAATTGAAGGTTAGCAGTGTAGCATATAGCAGCATTAGTGGCACATATACAAATTTGCACAGAATAGGCTTTTACTCAAAAATTACATCTAGATATTGCACCAACACCACTCAAACAGTAGAAGCCCCATCATTAATTAATTAAGGAGCTTTAATAACGCTCAGTTCTGTGTGTACATATGTATGTGTGTGGGTATACATACACACACACACACACACACACACACACACACACACACACACACACACACACACACACACATCGCGTATACCTGTCAGAACAAAACCTTGTATCTCCATTTTTGTCATTTTTCAGTTTTTACCATAGTTTGGAAATGCCTGTTGTCCCTTACATTGTGTGTAAATTTCCTGATGACTGGACCAAAAGAAGCAGCCCAAAATGACGTGGAAAAATGCCTGGTTCCATTGACTTACATTAAAAGTAAAAGTATGTTTTTTCTTTCTCCTGTAAACTTACTATTTTGGAGATATTAGGTTTTGATCCAACAGCAGCGCTATGTATGTGTGTATGGTGTATGTGTGTGTATATTTTATATATATATATATATATATATACATATATATATATATATATATATATATATATATATATATATATATATATATATATATATATATATATATATACACATACATACATACACACACACACACACACAACATGGACAGAAGTATAACATCCTCCTTCTGGAAAGGGTTTCTACAACATTTTTGAGTGTGTCTGTGTGAATTTTTGCCTATTCCTCCGGAAGACCATTTGGTCCAACAGTGATGTTGAATGAGAGAGCCTGGCTCGCAATCTCTGTTCTAGTTCATCCCAAAGGTGTTCGATGAGGTTGAGGTCAGGGCTCTGTGCAGGCCAGTCAAATTATTCCACACCAAATTCCCTATTTGCCTTTATGGACCTTGCTTTGTGCACTGGGGCAGTCATGCTGGAATAGAAAAGGGCCTTCCCCAAGCTGTTTACACAAAGTTGAAAGCAGACAACTGTCCAAAATGTCTTGATATGCTGAAAGCATTGATATTTCCCTTCACTAGAAATAAGGGGCCTAGGCCAACCCTTAAAAAAAAACCATAGCATTATCCCTCCTCTATTAAACTTTACAGTTGGCACAATGCAGTCAGGCAGGTAACGTTCTCCCGGCATTCACCAAACTGAGACTTGCCCTTCAGACTGCCAGAGAGAGAAGCTTAATTTATCACTCTACAGAATATGTTTCCACTGCTCCAGAGTCCAGTGGCGCCATGCTTTACACCACTCTGTCCAACGCTTGGCACTGTGCCTGGTGACATTAGGTTTGCATGCAGCTGCTCGGCCATGGAAATCCATGCCATGAATCTCCCGGTACACAGTTTTTGTGCCGATGTTGAAGCCAGACGAGCTTTGGAACGCAGTTATTGATGTTGGTGACTTTAATGCATGTGCCTCAATGCTGAGTGACCCCACTCTGTAACTGTACGCGATCAGCTACTTTGTGGCTGAGTTGCTGAGGTTCCTAAATATTCACTTTTCAATAATACCAGTCACAGTTGATTGTGTAATATCCAGGAAGGAAGAAATTTCACAATCTGACTTGTTGCAACGGTGGTGTCCTATTACAGTATGACGCTCAAATTCAGTGAGCTCTTTAGAACGACCCATTCTTTCATAAAAGTTTGCATGGCTAGGTGCTTGATGTTATACACCTGTGGCAATGAGATTGAATGAAACACCTGAATTCAACGATAATGAGGTGTGTCCCAATACTTTTGTCCATATAGTCTATATGTGTGTATATTTTTTATATATATATATATATATATATATATATATATATATATATATATATATATATATATATATTACACACACACACACACACACACAAACACACACGTGTATCATTTATACACATGACCCTGAAGACTGAAAACATTTCCAGCAACACTAAAAAATACCCAGCAGGTTATCAATATTAAAAAAAAAAAAAAAACAACCACCATTATAAAACATCCATACATGCTGTCTGTGTTTAAGGCTGTTTTCACACAAAATATGTTTGTTAAGGACAGACCCCAAGCTTACTGATGGAAGGAAAAAAAAGGAACAAAAACAAAAAACACTGGTCCACTTAAGTTTTATACCTCATTACAAGTGCACTGTACAGAAAGAATCTTAATTATCTCAAGCTCTATAAAACTGCTGTATTGAAGTGTAAATATAAAATGAAATGTAGTACAAATGATGATGGAGATGGTGGTCTAGCCCAGTGGTTCCCAATCCTGGTCCTACAGAAATATTCTGGCATTTTCACTGCTCTAACACACCTGATCCACCTGATCAGCCTATTAGTAAACCCTTTTTGAGTTAAAGTCTGTGTGTTAAAGCAGGTAAAACACTAAAATGTCAAAACAGGGGTACTCAGCGTTGACAGCTACTGCTTTAGGGTGATTTCAGAGCAGCGTAATTGTTGTAAACCAAACCATAATTTACATAAAAGTCAACCTCAGGTTTGAAAGATACCTTAAAAACACCTTCTCCATGCTACACCCTAAAAATGTAGGTGCAAGACTTATTTGGAGTGATTCCATAGAAGAACCACTTTTGGTTTCCTAAAGCAGTGGTTCTTAAAATTGGTCCTCAAGGCCCCCCAGACAGTCAACATTTTTGCTCTATCCGTAGTTGTTGGGATCAAGCAAAAATGTGGACTGACTAGGACGCCCAGAGAATCAGTTTAAGAACCACTGCACTAAAGAACCAGAGGTTTTCTTAAGTTTTTTTTATAGAAAATGTGATAGTGTGCAGAATCTTTTTTAGGTGTAAGGAATCTCCACATAATATACAAGTTCTATAAACATTAAAGATTTTTTCTAGATCTATATGCCCAAGCCAAGAACAGTTTAGGAACCTTTATTTTTAAACTGTACACTACCAATTAACTCAGACACAGTGCCAGTAACATTTAAGGATACCTCTTTTATTCCCTCTCTCAAAAATGTGAACTATTGGCAGACTGGATAGTCACATTTATTAGCTTGTTGTCGTGTTTTCACCCTCTTTTGGGATTTCTTCAGAGTAGTGGTGTAATAGTGGTGAAACAGATTTAAGCTGTGCAGGCTAAGTTCTCTATCTGTGTTCTCAAGGCAGTTCCAAGAACGTCTAACACACAACCTGAAGTAAGATTGTAAGATTGTTTACATGAAGAGCCAAAGTGAGCACATTACATTAAATTTGCTTATATATTGCTACCAAACTCCACAAAACTACACATAGGAAAGGATTCTCAGCTCTGACACTATGCCTAATTTCAGTGTTTGCTTACTAAGCATGAAGCATCAGCTTCATGAATGGACAAACACTATAGTCTCTAGAGGAAAGAAAAAATATTTAAAATTCTAAATTAATTTTTAACTCTTATTCAAAATTCTTAATTCCAGTGTTTAGAAACTGCTTCCTTAAAGTAGTCTGGCACATAAATTAGAAATAAATTCTTTGCATTGTATGAGGCACAAAATGTTACAGTATGAGCTGTGATGCATACATCTTCCAAAGGCAGTGGGTCTTCCCAGTCAGGGATTAAAACTGAACACGTTTTTCTGTTTCATTTCTTCTATGCTAAAACAATGTCATTCTTGTTCTAGCATTCTAGCCTTAGGAATCGTTTGTGTAATGGTCAAGTAAAAAACAAGAAACAAAAACAAAAAAAAACCCCAAAATGTCTTCTTATATTGCAGAATACATTTTTCTTCAACTTGATTTATATGGGAGACGATGAATCAGACATGATAAGGCATGTACTACACTAAATTTGGTGCCAAGTAGAGAATTCACTCTTATAGCATGTTCAACACAACAACTTGCATAGTCTACTCTTTTTCAGCAGCAAGGGTAGAGGAAAAAAAACTTACAAGAGAGGCTCTGGCTGAAAATATGTCAACCTTTTTTTTAGTGGTTTATGGGGTTTAGCTTGGAATGTCAACTAAGGTCAAGTGGTGCAAGCATTTCCTCAATACTAATTTCACTCTGGAATGTTTCAGAGTCATTGTTACCGTTTTTGTTTTATGAAAAACTGAGCTCAACCCAGTTTCTAATCCCTGCTCCCGATACACTGACTTTTTGCAGTGTGGCACCCTTTCAACTGCAAGATGACAGGACAATCTTAACACCTGCTGGATCCAAACACTAATAAACTGAAGAGTGAACAATGTTCAGGGTTGTTGCAGTATGTGTGCCTTTCAGAGTGGGCAGATGCTCAGAAGATTGCTTTTTTAAATGTCTTTTCAACCTCTGTTCCCTTCTTTTAAGACTCAGTTACTTGTCCTAACCAACTCTGGTCCAATTTGGCTTTGCTGTCCAGTGGAATCATAAGATAAAGTAGATGAGATCTGTGCCTGTTATCTGGTTCTTATCACTTTTTTTGACCATGTGCAGGCTTAAAGATCAGCAGCTTCTTCTTGTTTACAGTTTATCACTGTTAGAAAATATAACAGTCATAACAACTGTTTTCTACATGCGTATATGGTTTAGTGAGGCTCAACCACATGTTCTTTCAAGCTCTGATACTGGGTTGTGCAAGTGTTTTAAGAGCGGTGGGCCACGTTGTGAGCCATCCAGTTTACTTTGGTGGTCCAGCTTTCCCTAAGAGCCTCATCAAACTTCTGGCGGAACTGTTTCAAAGCCTCTTCATCCGTCTTACCCAATGCAAGAGAGTCCTGTAACACACAGCACATATACACAAACACGCACACACGCACGCACACACACTTATATGATCAAACAAGTGAGGACAAAATATCTCCCTGTGCTCTTTAAAAGGCAATGGTGAAGAGTTAGTAAGTACTTAATTCAGTGTTTGTATGATAGTGTTTTTCCTTGTCATTTATTCCTCTTTAAAGGAAAGAAAATTTGCTGAGTGCTGATTTTGTTTGCTAATAAGTGCTCTGATTGGCTCAGTAGAAAAGGTGAGGTAAGGGGTGTTTAATGCAGAAATCTTGCAATTCACTTTCTAAGTAGCTTTCGTTGATCCGTTTTGCTGCCCCTAATTTCTAATAGACGCCTGATAGTGGGGATTTCAGTGTTATGCAGAGGTGGAAAGCAACAAATTCCATTTACTGTTGTTACTGTACTTGAGTACATTTTTCACAGTAATGGTACTTTTTGGAGCAGAATTAAATGATAGTACTTTTACTCTTAAATTAATTTATAATTAAATACTTTTAGTTTCCTGTTTTAATTTTTAACAATGTTACAGAGTAAAAATAAAGCATCTCAGCTCAAACCAATTACAAGAAAGCCTGGTTAAATGATAAAATTTAAAAGATCCAGTTCTGAAAACCAGTCAGAAGAAAACATATCCCAGCTGCAAAAACACTTCAGTCTTAGAAAGTTCGGAGACCAAGCTTTAAGATGAATGCTAACCTATCCTAGCTAAACTGGTACAGCTATTTTCTTCTTACTTTGTTGTTTTAGTATACAAATGCAGCTACTTATTAAACTTAAAATCTGCTACATATGGTTTTTGCAAGGGTCTGTTAGCTAGTTACTTTAGGTAACACTGGTGTCTATCTAGACGGTATACCCATATAATAACTAAAATATGGTTGTGTCGCAGTTTTGCTGATATACAGCTGTGTGATATGGGCAATCTAATAATACCACTTTCTCTGTAAACTCTGGAAATTCCACCGTGCTGCAATCTGTTTTTCACTTTCAGTTGTTCAGTGGTCTAAACAATAATCTGTACAGACTGCAGATGCTGGAGTATGAAGTTCCTTTGTGACAGTCTGTTTAGCTGTTTCACTGTCAAATAAGTTAAAAATAAATTTCTGATTGTGTATAAAGTAATTCATATGCTTATCAGAGGAATATATCCCAGTAAAGAAAATTAACATTGGATAAATTCCTGTTGTTGCTTACACATGTAATGGTAATGCACTATTCAATTCATCCACACATGCCCCAACATTCTTTACTCTGGATGTTACAGTTTGGATATTGACTCCTTCAGTTCATTTAAACTTAAAGCCTGTGTCTGAACACTACTGGAATCTGTTAGCTTAGCTATGCCCACCTACTGCAGTAAGGACAGAATATGGTACAATTTGCCCATAGAAAGCCTGTTAACATCAATTAAAGAGTATGCTGAATAAGTCACTAGAAATGTAATGTTTGCATTGTGTGACTGCTGTTTCACACTGTCCTATCTGTCATAGATGCCTGTATGCGAAACCACACTTGCGATGGTGAAAGTATGAAGGCCAGGTAAGTGGGCAAGTTTGGTAAAGTGGGGCAGAATGTTTGCTCAGAAAGCTTGTGCTTTCCGTAAAAGGGAAATACTTCACATTTCACAATTTCTCAGAAGGAATATACAATGACAAGTAACATACATGTGAACTGGCAAGGAGAATTGTTTGAATTGTAGGAAATTTTGCCTCCTTTAAATTGTGCTTTTAACACAAGGTGTCTTTAGAAGCAGTCAGTTCTTCTGAGATGTGTAACTGTGTACCTTTAAGTATTGAATATCTTTGACAGATGTCAGTTCCGGCAGGCCAGCAGTGAGCATCAGAGCAAAGAGTGTGATGAACAAGTTTCCATTCTTCCTCAGAATCAGATAAGCATCCTCACAATACTGTCTGAAACTACACACACACACACACACACACACACAAAATCCTGACTGACCATGAGTGCGTTTACATGCACTTAATAATCTGACAACTGCAGAAAATCATGTTGTGTCAGTAATTCGTTCGACATGTTTACATGCACTTGGACAATCAGATAATGGGAAAACTTCGGATCTACATGAGACAGCCAATAATCAAATTTTTCCTTTGCAACTGGCCAATAAACTCACGGAAGAAGACGTAAACGAAACATAAACCTAATCATAATGCTTCACCTTTCTTTTTTCTTTTTTTTTTTTAATCAAGTCACTTTACTGGAAAATATGAATACACATCATCTAGAAGATGATGATTAAATTCTTTATTTTGTCAAGCATGTAGTTGTTTTTTGTCATCCCATAGGTGCTGTGTTAAATGAAACTTGGTCTGTTTGCACACATGCGCAGACTAAGAAAAACAAAAGAAATCAAAGTAAGGGTATACGTGCACTGAAAATCTAATTACCAAGCTAAAATCCAGCTCTCTATTGGATTACTAGGCCTTAACACAATCTAAGATGCGTATGCTGTTTACATGACCTTATGAATAATCAGATAACTGCTGAAATCCGATAATGATCAGACTATCAAGCACATGTAAAACATTTAGGTGCAAATAAAAGCCCCACAAAAACCCACTTAAATCTAAGTAAACTTATTTTTCATATGGATTTTTCAGTTTTAAATGATATAGCAAAATTAAAGATTCACCTCTCTTTTAACATAATTAATAATGAAATGAACAACAATAAGAGGAAATGTTTTGACTGAGGCCCCTTGTAGATTTTAAGCCCACTTGTATTCCTATTAAGGCAAGTTAGTGTTTTATTTTGAGAATTACTTAAAAGAATTATAACAATAATTGAAAATTATGAACAAGAACACTCTTTAACATAAGCATAATGATATAATACAAGAATTTAAATAACAAACATTTAAACTTGGAACCATTTTTAATAGAGACTTTCAACATTTTATGCATTTAAGCTAGGGCTGTTTAATCTACACTGACGAGTTGACAAAATATTTAGTATTTTAGCATTTTTAGTTGAATAAGACTATGTGAATCTCCTAACTTTATTTATTGTTGGTATTTATGTATTCACTTGTTTTATTTATTTACATGGTATAGTTGTTTGCTTCATTATGGCTTTCTTTAGGTCTAAAGCTATTTTATTTTATTTATTTTTATAATTAATGAAGTTTTGAAACGTTTTAACTGATCTTAAAATTTTTAATTTGTGTATGCTCAGATCTTTTTCTACATTGATAGATGGCTAAGAGTGACTGACCGATGTATCATTTTACATGTATGCCCCACTGAAATATGAAGTCATAAAAAACCTCTTAACAGTTCCTAAAGATTTATACATGCTTAAAAAAAGGTAAAATATGAATGGCAAGATGTCTATTACATTTCTCTCATATTTATTTATTTTTTTTGGTTGTTTATTTTTTATCTCATCTTTAATAAGGATGCCAATCGTTCTGGAGGGCACTGTCTTAGTATTTTCATATGCTTGCACACCTGAATATTTGGATGCTTGCAATAAGATCTTAGAGGATCTTTTCTAATTTCGGAGTAAATGTTTATACCCAGCACAATACAATAACTTGTGCAGGCACAAACAAAATGTGCGCTGAAAATACCTGCCAAATTTCTCTGTGTTGCCTGTTTTGCCTTGTTGAATGACATGGATGAAGTCATGAGTGAGGATGAAAGGAACCCGCTCTCTCTTGATCCCAAACTTTGACTTGAAGTTCCCCAGAATATGACCAAAGTCTATATGGAACAACTAAACAACAAAAACAAATCAAAGAGCCAAACAATTGTAGACACGGTTTTTCAAAGAATTTCACCAGCCAATTAGGTCCATATCGCACATATATTCTATTGTATAAAAATACATACAGACATAGTTTTTTGTGAGCCTCAAGAAGATGGTATGTGTTGACAATTTTTTTCTAAATAATCATACACTTATAAATTAATTCTATATAAGTTCAAGTAAGCATTATGCTCAGAAATTATTGTTGGTGGGGTGTGCATGGTGCTGGATAGTGATAATACTTGGTCCCACATATCAAAAATACATTCCATGGTCCAGAATTGTAGACTTGACAGAACTGGTAAAAACAGACTCTTTAAACAATACACCATTATACACAAACCTTCCCCTAATCTTGTGAGCTTAACTAGCAGTTCTTGTATGTGAAGGAAGCTGGTAGTAATACTGACCTGCCCTGTGCTGCAGACCATGATGTTGTCGCTATGGCGATCACCAATACCCAGAACATAGGTAGCAACACAATAGCCAGCGCAGGACAATGTGAACTCCTCAATTGCTTTCTCCAGAGCATCACTATAGCCACAAAACAGACAACCAATCAGCTATTACCTCATACTGCATTCATATTTAACACAAGACATTAAGTTTTCTCCTCTCACATTCATTCACTCTTATCAATTCATCCACACATGCCCCAACCTTATTATTTCTTGTAAATGTACTATTGTAATACTTTTGGGGGACATAAGCACTGGAATAATATAACTGTTGTTAACTCTACCAGTGGTTTCTTTGAAATACTTGTTTTATTTCAAAGTAAAGAATGTAATTTTGTTTTTAATGTATATCTGAGCATATGTGTTTTATAGATGTGGAATAATAACAATTTTGTGTTTAGTGAGCGCTAGTTTAGGTAAACACAACTGATAAATTAAAGTGGTAAAAATTATATGTTAAAAAGGTACAACTCTTGCACATGCAATCTATCTACAGTAAGACTGCAATGCATTGGTATCACAAATCTTTGGAGTCAGGATGTCAACAGTAAGAGCTAAGAGTTCTGCATAAAAGTTGAACAAGTAATTAAGATGCTAAAAAAAAAAAATTAAAAATCAACATGCAGTTTTCTGAGAAACCAGGTTAAAGTATGGAAAAAGGATAGGAAATAAACACACATCTGCAAAAACAAGATAGCAATTCCTAGAAGTGACTCACTTATCTTCATTACTCATGATTCATTACACACTCACTTAAATATAGTCACAGTGATTTATTTTATAAAGGTTTATAAAACTATGATATGAAAATTTGCCAGTCACACTTTTCAACGCCACTTCTTCGTAGAAACCTTTCATTTTCTTCAGAAGTAGTTTTTGTTTGTCCATTTACCAAAGCTACAATAATGCTGATTTCCACTAGCACCCTTGTGGGATTTGCAATGTTTGGTTAGCACCAACTGGCATTGGTGCACGTTCATATTGTATAGCTGAAGTTTAGTGTTTTTTAATCCTGCTCTTGGCAACCCACAGCACTGCACAGTTTCAGGGGTTACAAATTCAATTTCCTTAGGGGCCACTAGCCAGGTGGTCTTCTTCTAGGGGAGCCAGTTTAAAAAAATGTGAAAAAAAGTGCCCCTCCCCCAGGTATGATTTTTTTTCATCTAATATTTAACCTATTGTACAGAACAACAGTACACTAACATAAGGGGGAAAGGGGGATTTGCAGGATGGATTTAAGGCAAAACTGTAAAGATATATGATGGGTCATTTGAAGCTGTCTTGGAATGGTAGTTTGAGACATGGACATCTGAAGCTCATGTGTAAGGTAACATATCTCTTTGCTTTATATGTTGTAGTTTTACAATGGCTCCTTCAGTTACCTTAATTCTTCCTCGTTCTGGTCGATGGCATTAATCACTATTGTATCACTACACCAGAGTGATTTAATGCCTGTGCGTACCTAAAGCCCAAAAGTCCCAAGTAATTCAGGGCCTTTGGTTGGTCTTTTTTAATGAGATGTATTTATTCTTCTTCTACCACCTGAGCCTTCTCAGTCTGATCACTGCCTCAGCCAATCAAATGAAGAAATAATATTTTAATAAACCAAAATTTTTACAATAGTGATTTGATTTCTGTGAGTGCTGTCATTGTATTATGGCTTATCAATTCATATGGTCTCGGCCAAACTGTGCCTTCTTTTTTTCAGCCCCCCAATCACTGCACAGCATGTTGCTATCTATGAAGTCTTCAGTTCATTATCAATGTCCTAGTGTTTAAATCTGAAGTTCCAGTTGCATTATAAGGTGAAACTGTGGGTATGTTAAAGTGAGATTTCATCCTGTAAAGTATGCTGTTTTCTATCCATCCAAAGTAAAAAAAAAATTTGCTCAGTTTTCTGCGAAACTGGTATTTACAATGCACCTTTACTACAAAGGCTTTTTGAAAATGTCAAAGCAAGCATCTAACATTGCTTCAGTGCATTAAAGATGAGGGCTTTTTATGGCAGAATGTTTTCGGTCTTTGTGATTATGTTTAGTTTTAAGTTTGCTGTGTTGTTTTTTCTTATCTTTGTACATTTCAGCTGTCTCTTTTTAACTTAGCTATGTTGTCTGGTCACATGTTTGTGGTGAATGGACTTTATAGTGAAGGATGGTGTTGGTTGTTTAATCAAGTTGGTTGTTGGTTGTATCAATTTCTATAAATTCAGTGGTTTTGTCACGTTTATCATGTTTATCTGCTAACAAAATCTTCTCAAACTGTTTTCTAGCTAAAAGGGATAAGTGAGGCTGAAACTGCCTTCCTATTCCCCAGGGGCTGTATTACAAAGATGGCTACAGAAAACCCCAGACACTGCAGACACAGCAGAACATCTCCACAGCCCTCGCTTATTATCTTTGTGTGTTAATGTTGATGAAAACTCGTTATAAATAAGATAAAATATTACAGCAATGTTGTTAAATAATGAGGAAACAGAACTGAATGTGTGGCTGTTTATTAGGGATGACATTTGCATGGTCAGCTAATGAACAGAAAAATGAAACTGGAGAGCAGTGACACTGTTCTAAACAGCACAAAGTGCTGACACAATATTTTTAACTTCAGGATTACCAAGTTTTAGTTTTGTTTGACCTTTTTTACATCAGTAACGGGAGCTAATGATAGCTGTCTGGCTAACTAACTTAAATATTTTGATTACATGTTTACGTTTCAACTGTGCATGTATGGTTGGTTGCTAGGTAACAGGCATTACAGTTGATTGTGGACTTTAAGATTTCCTAACTTGAGACAAGAGATTCCTAAATTAAGATTTGCTTCTGTAATTCAAATTTGTCAAAAAAATTATCTTGACCTATCAGTTCTGAAGACAAAAAAAAAAGGAGGAAAAGTTTTCAATATTTAGAAATGTCAGTTCTGTTACTTCTTGTGGCCTAGAGTACTATGCAAACGCTAGAGGCCATGTCCAGTGAAAACGGCCATTAGGTCATGATCAGGAAAAAATTACAAATATATTTAACAGAAAACTACACCACATTACCAGATTTTCCCTCTTATATATATATATATATATATATATATATATATATATACATACATACACACACACATATACACACACACACACACACACACACACACACACATATATGTGTGCCCGTAACATGGAATCAGTCTTTTTTCAGTTGCGAGTAGGGGCAGCATGGAAGACATAAGAACATATTGATTTGTTACTGAAGCCAATCCTTAAGATAAAGTAAAATGTGTTGCACTTTGTTCTTCCATGTACTATAATCATTACCTTCTTAGAATGATTTTTATGCAGTTTCCAAAGGACTGAATATTAAAGTTTATAGGTGCTTGCTGTACTAGTCAACTAGCCAGCTAATGTCCTATAAAGCTGACATCTGCCTGGAATAGGGCACTTGAACAAGATGTGAGAGTCTAAAGTCATCTGAATAAAATGTAGGACATCTGAAGGAGATTTGAGTATAGAGAATCATTTAAACAGTTTAAAGAACCACCACCTAACATAAAAGTTCTATACCTATTAAATGTTTTTCCTAAAGCCATGCATCCAAGCCAAAAAACAATTAGTAATGTTTAGGAACCAAAGTTCCTATGTTTTTGCCTTAAGATCTGACAGGTCAACATAAGATTTTTCAAAAATTCATATTACAGAAGCAAATCTTGATGAAATCTACTCAATAAAAGTGGACAATCAACTGTTATGTCTGTTACCTAGCAAACGACCATATATGCACAGCTGAAACGTAAACACTTAATCAAAATAAGTTAGTAAGCCAGATAGCAAACTACCTAATTTTCACTAATAAAAATGTAATTCTTACTAGTAAAAATGTTTCCCTCATTAAAATGAATGGGAAAAACTCATGAATTATCACTAGTAAAAATTACATTTTAACTAGTAAGAAAAAAAAAATTACTAGTAAAAATTGAATTTTCACACGTAGAAATTTAATTGTTGATATCAAAAATTGAATTTTCACTAGTAAGAATTAAACTCTTAATATCAAAAATTACATTTTCACTAGTAAAAATTTATTTTTTATGGCAAGCCGTTTTAGCTTTTAATCCTTTTTTTCTTGATATCAGAAATTCAATTTACACATGTGAAAATGTAATTTCCACTAGTAAAATTTAAATTCTGGATATCGAGAATTGAATTTTAACTAGTAATAATTTAATTTTCACTAGTAAAAATTTAATTTCTTGATATCAAAAATACAATTTTTACTAGTTAAAATTATATTTTTGATATCAAGAATAAAATTTTTACAAGTGGAAATTACATTTTCACTTGTAAAAAAATTATTTTAACTAGTAAGAATTGCATTTTTACTAGTACAAATTGAATTATTACGTTCTAATGTTAATTAGCTTGATTTGCATGTGGATGTGAAGGCGGGGATGATTTGCATTGTGCTTTTCTTAAAGAGACAACAGCAAGTACCATAAATATATATGTATAAGTCATTAGGAAAAATAATGCTATACTTTAGCTTGCAGTACATTCAAACATTTAAAAACATTTAAAATGTTACTGTCTTGCAAAACTTTCAAAGAATCTGCTCCTTAATCTACAGTGACATGCACACAACACTTAATGGGAGCATGGTTGCCAGAAAGCTTTGTAAGTAATGTTACAGATGGGAAAATCTAAAGCTCTTCATAAACCAAGACTCAAAAATATAAGCTACTGTATGTGTATAGGAATATGTAAACATTTAAAAGCACACATCAAAGTAAATAATTCTGTTTATTCTAATCCATTGTCATTTTACTTTGAAAACCTTAAATTCTAAGCAGGCTGCAGACTTGGTAACCTTGGGTCTGTGGAGACACTCCCACTAGCAGTGACAATGGGCAACTATTGGATAGATTTAAACAGACACATTACTGGCTCATTTGAATAAATTTGAACTAGTAAAAATGTAATTCTTGATATCAGGAATTGATTTTTTACTAGTAAAAATTTAATTCCTGATATGAAAAATTTACATTTTCTCTAGTAAAAAAATCAATTCCTGATATCAAAAATTCAATTTTTGACATCAAGGATTTAATTTTTACTAGTACAAATTTAATTCTTGATGTCAAAAGTTGAATTTTTTTCACAAATTCTTGATATCAAGAATACAATTTTTACATTTGAAATTTAAATTTTTATTAGTATAAATTAAATTTTTACATGTAAAAATTCATAGTTGGTATTTTTACTAGCAAAAATTTTATTTTTGATATCTAGAATTCAATTTTTGCTAGTAAAAATACCAACAATTAATTTTTACTTGTAAAAATTTAATTTATACTATAAAAATTTAAATTTCAAATCTAAAAATTGTATTCTTGATATCAAGAATTAAATATTTACTAGTAAAAATTTAAGTTTTACTAGTAAGAATTAAATTTCTATATGTGAAAATTTTTTTATTTATTTATTTTTATTTAAAATTTTTATTAGTAGAAATTTAATTCTTACTAGTAAAAATGTTTCCCACATTAAAATGAATGGGGAAAACTCATGAATTACCACTAGTAAGAATTCAATTTTTACTAGTAAAAATTTAATTTTCACATGTGTAAACTGAATTCTTGATATCAAAAACTGAATTTCTACATGTAAGAATTCAATTTTTACTAGTAAGAATTCAATTTTCACGTTTAAATTGAATTCCTAATATCAAGAAAAAAAGGTTCAAAAGCTAAAACGGCTTGCCATAATTTTTGATATCAAGCATTAAAATTTTACTAGCACAAATGTAATTCTTGATAACAAGAATTAAATTACCACATACAAAAATTGAATTTTTATCAGTAAGAATTGAATTTTCACTAGTAAAATTTGAATTTCTACTAGTAAAAAATTAATTTTTACTAATAACAATTGAATTTTCCCCAGTAAAAAATATATTTCTTGATATCAAAAATAAAATTTTTACTAGTTAAAATTATATTTTTGATATCACGAATAACATTTTACAAGTGAAAATTAAATATTCAAAATTAATTTTAACTAGTAAGATTTGTATTTTTACTAGTACAAATTGAATTATTACATGTTCTCATGTTAATTAGCTTGATTTGCATGTGGATGTGATGGCTGGGATGATTTGCATTGTGCTTTTCTTAAAGAGACAATGGCAAGTACCAGAAATATATATTACGTTTAAGTCATCGTATAAAATAAAGCTTGCACTTTAGCTTGTAGTACATTCAAACACTTACATATAAAAACATATAAAATCACTGTCTTGCAAAACTTTCACAGAAACCTTCCAAGTAATGTTACAGATGCCAAAATCAAAAGTTCTTCATAAACCAAGACTCGATAAGAACTAGTAAAATTATATTTTCTGCAAGTAAAAATACACTTTTTACATAGAAAATTTACTGTTACTAGTAAAAATAAAATTTTCACTAGCAAATTTAAATTTTTCATATCAAGAATTAAATGTTTACTAGTAAAATTCAATTCCTGATATCAAGAATTACATTTTTACTAGTTCAAATTTATTCAAATGAGCCAGTAATGTGTCTGTTTAAATCTATCCAATAGTGGCCCATTGTCACTGCTAGTGGGAGTGTCTCCACAGACCCAAGGTTACCAAGTCTGCAGCCTGCTTAGAAATTTAAGTAAAATGACAATGGATTAGAATAAACAGAATTATGAGTGGAGAAAGGAGCAGATCCTTTGAAAGTTTTGCAAGACAATAACATTTTAAATGTTTTTAAATGGAAATGTTTTAACATAATGCAAGCTAAAGTGCAAGCTTTATTTTTCCTGATGACTTAACTGTAATAAATATTTATGGTACTTGCCATTGTCTCGTTAAGAAAAGCACAATGCAAATCATCCCCGCCTTTATCCATATGCAAATCAAGCTAATTAACATTAGAATATGTAATAATTCAATCTGTACTTGTAAAAATGTAATTCTTACTAGTTAAAATAATTTTTTTACAAGTGAAAATTTAATTTCCACCTGTAAAAATTTATTCTTGATATCAAAAATCAAATTTTAACTAGTAAAAATTGTATTTTTGATATCAAGAATTACTAGTGAAAATTTAATTAAGAATTTAATTCTTACTAGTAAAAATGTTTCCCCCATTAAAATGAATATCAAAAATTACATTTTCACTAGTAAAAATTCAACATCTACATGTGAGAATTCAATTTCTACTAGTAAGATTTTAAAAATGTTCACGTTTAATTTGAATTCCGGATATCAAGAAAAAAGGATTAAAAGTTAAACAGCTTGCCATATTTTTGATATCAAGAATTTAAATTTTATTAGTGGAAATTACCTTTTCACATGTATATTAAATTCATGATATCAAAAAAAGGATTAAAAGCTAAAACGGCCTGCCATAATTGTTACTAATAAAATTTCAATTTTTACTAGTAGAAATTACATTTTTACTAGTGAAAATTCAATTCTTGCTGGTAAAAATTTAATTTTTGATATCAGAAATTAAATTTGTACTAGTGGAAATTAAATTTTCATGTGTAAATTGAATTACTGATCAAGAATAAACAAGTAACTAGAATTTCTGCTAGAACAAATGTAATTGTAGATATCTGTAATTTTATTTTTTAGTAGTATAAATATAATTACAGACAATAAAATTCCATGTAAATCAATGGTAATGTATGTCTAGTCAAAATTACATTATGGATATGTTATACTGGCAATATGACTAAGCAAAATAGCTTCATATATATGTATACTTGATATAAAAAAAAATTACAAAGTAGATATCTGGGATCAGTTTTTACTAGTAGAAACTGCATTACAGATCTCTCAAATTTGAGTTATGACTAGTAAACACAGAGTTACAACCTGCCTAGTTGGTGTCATTTTAGGCTAAAACAGTTTGCCATTCTTTGTGCTGTTTATCAGAGTGTAAACGCTCTCCAGTTTCAGTTTCCCAAATATTCCTTCTAATAGTCAGTGACTTGTTCGGCTGTGTCGCCTCATTATTCACTGATGTTGCTGTAATATTTTATCTGACGAGTTTTATCAATATTAATACACGAAAGGAATAGGAGCCAATGTACCACTGACCTGGATATTTTAGAGTTTGCCCTGCCCTCAACATACCTTTTGTAACTAATGAACTAATTAATAGCCCTCCCTTAACTGAAATGGTTTTGTTAGAATAGGAAGAACACTATAACATGCAGGGCGGAGGTACAAAAGGTGACAAGTGCTGGTTTACCCAGGGTTTTTGTCTTTGAGCCAGTTGAGAAGAGCGTCTTTGTTGAAGGCTGCAGCAGCTGCCATGTTACTGCTGTTTTTTTGGATGTTGGCGATGGTGTCAGCAGATGACACCACCTCGATCAACCCTGTGCGATCTCCTGTTGCCAGGCAGCCATAAGGCACGACTCTGAAAGTAAAACAAGACTTAAAGTTACTTGTGCTTTCTTGTGAACTTCTCCAATTAACAGTTTTAAAAGTTAATTCCCAGTTTTGTCAATATCTTGAAGCTTTTCTTGTGAAATATGTAACATACACCACAGGTCTCTACAAGATATAGGAGAGCATTTGGTTTAGGTTTCTAAACGGTTTTGTACAGCCACCAGCATACAACAGTTCATGTTCTCAGGCTGTTGTGTGATTTCTGAAAATTTTATGTTAAATACATACACATTATTAGGTATACCTCCCCTGTATCTACACTTATTGCCCATTTTATCAGATCTACTTACCATATAGATATGCTTTGGAGTTCTAGAATTGTGGTTCACTTGTTTCTCTGCATAATTTGTTATCCTGCTTTACCCAGTTCATCAATGATCAAGACCACCATAGGACCACCTGAGAGCTGGAACTATGGGTGGTGGATCATTCTTAGCATTGCAGTGACACTGACGTGGTGGTGTGTTAGCGTGTGTTGTGCTGGTACAAGTGGACGTAGCAGTGCTTCTGGAGTTTTTAAACACCTTAGTGTCACTGCTGGACTAAGAAAAGTCCACCAACCAAACATTTCCAGACAACAGTGTCCTGTAGACAGTGTCCTGTGACCACTAATGAAGGACTAGAGGATGACTAACACAAACTGTGCAGTAACAGATGAGCTTTACATCTACAAGGTGGAAAAACGAGTTAGGTGCGACTAAGAGAGAGGACAGTAAGTGGACACATTTAAAAACTCCAGCAAAATGTCAGTGCTGTGAATGATCTGCTACCAAAATAATATTTGCTCTGTGGTGGTCCTGATCATCCATGAATGAGTTAAAGGTGGGATAACAAATTACGCAAAGAAACAGATGGACTATAGTAGGGGTGGGAATCTCTAGGCACCTCACGATTTGATTACGATTCAGAGGGCTGCGATGCGATTATAAAACGATTATCGATGCATCTTTTTTTCTATATAGCATTTATAATTTCTCACTGTGTGAGCTCAAGTTTCAAGTTCAAGTTTCAAGTTTTTTTTGTCATTTGAACAACATGTCAGGACATTTATGCTTTGAAATGCTTGTGGTGAGGCTCAGATAATCACTCTACAGAAAGTAAATAAGTAAAAATAAAAATACAAGAAAAACCAACTGAAATATATTAAATATACACAAAATATATGCAAAATATATGCAAAATATACACAGAATATACACAGAATATAGAGACAATATACATTTTAAAGTGACTAATTCTGTGTTATTGTTATTTAAAGTGTCTTGGTACTTTTAAAGCAAAGTATTTGTAATGATCCTTAATGAATTTACTTCCAATATCTTTTTTAATAAAACAAATGGAAGTGATGTGGCAAGTGAACTGGAAGACTCTCATTCAGTGCTCTTGTTTGGAGCACAAGAAGCTTCTGCTACTCATCTGCGATAAAATGCAAAGTTAAAGTGAAATAAGATCCAGTGGCAGTGGATGACCACGCAGCACATTTTACAGCTATTCTACCCGTTTTCTTTAGTGATTTTATAACTTCGGTTTTGGTCTTGTTGTAGAGACGGGGGGATGGTTGTCAGTAAATTATGTTTGAGATGGGTCGTGTGCAACATAGCGCGAAAGCCCTGCACTGAGAACCGGCATGCAGACTGCAGGTCACATAGCAGCGATGCGTTATTCGCATTTATAAGCAGCGCAGTTGGTTTCCTGGTACGTTAAATCTGCAACGAGAGACTGTCACACACTAAAAAGTGGCGAAGCTGAAGTCGGCTTCTCTTTCGAATTCTCCCGTTCCACCTTAAATGGTGCCGCATTTACATTCGTCGCCTCAGTTAGAATTTAAGGTGGAACAGGTAAATTCGAACAAGAAGCTGGAGAAGAAGAAGCGACTTCAGCCTCGTAAAACAGCTGAACGATGAGAGACATTTAACTGATCTACTTTTGAGGAAAAGTTTCCTGAGGGAAAGGGGAGGAAAGCGGCTGTAGGCGAAGCTTAAAGCAGAGCGAAGTAAATCTGCGCTTTCGTTTATATTGTTTAGTCTACACTAGGACATCAGCACATACTGAGACATACTGGACATTAAATGTTGCGGCTCCCAAGCTGGTTTGATTTTTGTTGAAAGGACAAAATGGCTCTTCTTATCATTTGTGTTGTGACTCCTGACCTGACCTGGCTTTAATGCAGAGGGAGCCGGTCGGATTTCTCACACATCCAGTAGTGTTTTTGTTATGTGCCGCCACAGACTGTCTCTGGGCGCTGCACTTACCCACTTCCAGGTTCCGCCTTTTGCGTTCCGTCAACATTATGTCATAAATTAAATATTTAGAAAATCAATTTTTGACATTTGTGAATCGATTCAGAATCGTTCACGTCCGCATCGCGATGCATCTAAGAATCGTTTTTTTCCCGCACCCCTAGACTATAGTCTGTAACTGTAGAACTACAAGTGCACCTACATGTACCGACAAAATGGGCAATAAATGTAGACATGACCGTGATTTACTTAATAAAGTGCACAATGAGTGTATTTGTTATATAAAATATCTTACCAATCATTATTTACCAATGCCTGAGAGAGAAGACTGACGATCACAGACCCAGCAGCAGAAATCAATGCATACAAGAAAGAATCACTATGCACCATGGGCTATTGGTTTGAGTGAATGTTGGGGAGCATTTTTTCTGTGAAGGTGGGGGGGTACCATGATGCTTCGATTTTATATTTGATTATAACACAAGAAGTCACTGTGTAGTATACAAAGTTCCTTGCAAGTGCTTCAGAATGAAAACTTTATTAACTGACAAACCAGTTAGTAGGTATGTTTGAGTAGGGCAACTACCAAACCATGCTGTACACCGGCCATCCAGGACTCGAGCTGCCATTGCATCTCCCTTCTTCGGTGCCGCTTTACAAGTCACATTATATGAAGTTACTTCAGCCCATCTGGGACTAAAATGTGTTAACTAAAAAAACAGTCAGCTCGTTAACTGATACAGTCATAGGCAAATGTTTAAATACTCCTGGTAAATTTTGCTGTTTAATAATTTTGCAGCTGAATAAGCAAAATTAATTGAGCTAAGTGAAGTTTTCAAAGGGAACAGTAATGATATCTTACAATTTTGATCCATTTTAGCACCCTCTAAGTAAAAATTCAGAACAAAAAACATCAAGTGCAGCTTTTCTTTTTATTCCAGAAAACGTAATAGCCATGAGGCTTCATTTCTACATCTTCCAGAGTTCATCTGTTTTAGCATAGTAGGGGCGTGGCTGTATTTGCACTGCACTGCATGGCCATGCTCTGCTGACCAACTATTCTTTAGTTACTAGAGAAAGTACTTGCTTTATACTGAAGACTCAAATGTGTGCTTTCCCCTTCTACCGAAGCCTAGCTTGGTGTTCATGTCGTCGTCTCTCTTCTGTCGCCTCCTCATGGAACTTTCGTTTCAGAATTGAATGTTTCATATTCCACAACTACCAATTTCTGTATATATATATATTATATATATATATATATATATATATATATATATATATATATATATACATACATAATACATACATACACACACTATATTGCCAAAAGTATTCACTCACCCATTCAAATCATTGAATTCAGGTATTCCAATCACTTCCATGGCCACAGATGTATAAAACCAAGCACCTAGGCATGCAGACTGCTTCAACAAACATTTGTGAAAGAATGAGTCGCTCTCTGGAGTTCAGTGAATTCCAGCGTGGTACCGTGATAAGATGCTACCTGTGCAAGTCCCGTCATGAAATTTCCTCGCTACTAAATATTCCACAGTCAACTGTCAGTGTTATAATAAAGTGGAAACGATTGGGAATGACAGCAACTCAGCCACAAAGTGGTAGGCCATGTAAAATGACAGAGCGGGGTCAGCGGATGCTGAGGTGCATAGTGCGCAGAGGTCGCCAACTTTCTGCAGAGTCAACTGCTACAGACCTCCAAACTTCATCTGGCCTTCAGATTAGCTCAAGAACAGTGCATAGAGAGCTTCATGGAATGGGTTTCCATAGCCGAGCAGCTGCATCCAAGCCTTACATTACCAAACGCAATGCAAAGCGTCGAATGCAGTGGTGTAAAGCAAGCCGCTACTGGACTCTAGAGCAGTGGAGACGTGTTCTCTGGAGTGATGAATCACGCTTCTCCATCTGGCAATCCGATGGACGAGTCTGGGTTTGGTGGTTGCCAGGAGAACGGTACTTGCCTGACTGCATTGTGCCAAGTGTAAAGTTTGGTGGAGGGGGAGGTTATGGTGTGGGGTTGTTTTTCAGAAGTTGGGCGCGGCCCCTTAGTTCCAGTGAATTTCATGCTCCCAACTTTGTGGGAACAGTTTGGGGATGGCCCCTTCCTGTTCCAACATGACTGGCGCACCAGTGCACAAAGCAAGGTCCATAAAGACATGGTTGAGCGAGTTTGGTGTGGAAGAACTTGACTGGCCTGCACAGAGTCCTGACCTCAACCCGGTAGAACACCTTTGGGATGAATTAGAGCAGAGACTGCGAACCAGGCCTTCTCATCCAACATCAGTGTCTGACCTCACAAATGCGCTTCTGGAAGACTGGTCAAAAATTCCCATAAACACAGTCCTAAACCTTGTGGAAAGCCTTCCCAGAAGAGTTGAAGCTGTTATAGCTTCAAAGGGTGGGCCGACATCATATTAAACCCTATGGATTAAGAATGGGATGTCACTCAAGTTCATATGCGTGTGAAGGCAGACGAGCAAATACTTTTGGCAATATAGTGTATCATCACAAGCTGTGGCTAGTTCTGTATTTACAGTTGACTTTTTGTTTTTTTTTTCCTTGCTTTGTTCTCAAAAATGGTTTTGATGGTAAAAACTGTTTTTTCAAACCTTTGCAGTAAAAAGTGACACAAAAAAATAGCTAAATGTGACTGTTCCCTTTTTATTAACGTATGCTTTTATTATTACGTATGCTTTTACTTCTGCAGCAACAATGTTCAGAGATGTTTCTTCATATGTTGTAATGATTGTAGCCAGCACTACCATTACAAAATTCACATCTGATTTGATGTGCTCACTCCTTTTACATATTTACAAATATAAAAAAGCCAATTGTGTTCCAGTTTTTGTTGATACAGCTATTATCACAGCAGGATTAAAGACAACACAAGACCAAAAATGAACTAAACATAAAATCAGAGCCATTGCAGTTATCACCCATCATGCCTTTGATCTGTAGTTTTTCTGCCTGACAAAACCCATAAAAGCATAAAAAGTAAAAGTGTTATTTCCATTCATAGCATTTATTTCTCCTTTTCCCTAGCGTTATAATTTTGGTATCAATCAAAAGCACCGATGCCACTATACAAATTAATTTTCACAACCTGGAAACACACCCAACACCCCAAAGCTTAGAGAATTAAATATCAATAAATTACTTCAATTCAATTTTGTTTAAATCATTTTTTTACAGCAAGCCTAAGAGCAAAAGTGGTTGGCGTAGGCGATAAAATTAATATAAATGTCAAATGTTTTAATGTATTTTTAATCAAATGATCATGCAGTTGTTTTCCTACATTTGATTTAGCAGCAAAAGCCATTTGCTACTTCAGATACAAGATGCACCCAACAGTCTTTTGTCAATTCTAGTATTGAAAAGAGGTTTTTATATATAAAATTTCTGGTTTTATGGCACATACAATGACATTCACACTACCTGAGGTCCAGGTTTGCTTCCTTCCACAGCATATCCATTAACTTCAGGATCTGTAGAGTCAGCATGTCCTGTCTTAGATCTGACAAAGAGAGGAAAATGATCTCTTAAGTTTCCATGATTTGACCTTCGGCGAATTTTAGTTACATTATTTATGCCTCCTCTCCCTCCCACGCTCATGTCCACCTCTCTTTCTCTTTATCCTTCCCTTTGCATGGTCTCTCACCATCTCCATTTTTGAAGATGATTCCAAGTGTATCTCCAACCAGCAGCTTGTTGTGGTAAACAATCCACAAAGGCTTCATTTTAGAGTCCATGTATCTGCACTTCTCCACACTAAAGAGAGACAGAGAGAGAGAGAGAGAGAGAGAGAGAGAGAGAGAGAGAGAGAGAAAGAAAGAGAGAGAGAGAGAATTAGCAAGCACTTTCAGTTTTTCTATCAGTTCCTGTCTGTTTGTAAACCATAATTTACACATTCTTACTTGACACCACCAAGGAGTACTTGGGGATTCAGTGGTGAGTGCAGGTCAGACAGAGTCTCAATGAATCCAGTCTGTCTAAGGCATTTCATCATGGCCTCCTTCAGCTGAGCCTCCTTTGTCTTATTCTTAGTCTTTATTGTTCCCAGTTTGATTAGCTCATTCACTGCTTTCAGCTTACTGAGAGCCTCGACCTGCAATCAAACATACCATGACTACACATGCACATGGAAAACTTCAGTTTACCATTCTGCGCAATAGTCAGAAATAAACCTATGGTTTATTTAATTTCCAGTCAAAATTGCTATTTAGTAGTTATCAATTTTTCAATGCCAGGAATAAAAATTGAATATATATATATATATAAAACAGAACTACACAAAAACATTAACATCTAAATAATATTTTGGTTTTAAACATCTATAAACACATTCATAACGTTATAATGCATTCATAAGGCATCATAACAAACTTTTAACAAAACTTACACTGGTTTGAAGAAAACATTACTGCAGTTTATTTATGCACCTTCAGTACATGGCAACACATAATTGCTGGTCATGTTCTTCAGCCAGGCGAAGAACTTCAATTTTTCTTTAATTCTTTTTCATTTATTTATTTGGCCAAAATACAGGTATATTAGCTTGGCGTTTAACAGAAATATATTATCAAACAACCTAGAAACACTTCAAACAATGCTAGCTCTTACTCGTTTGCATACTAGTGTAATTTAACTGTAAGACTTACAAGCTGTCACTGCTCTGTTTTGATGTGGCTTGCCAGCAGACTATTGACTAGGATTACAGTTTTAATTACACAGACAAAGCCCAGACAATTCATAATCTTGTTCATTAGAGATGCTATCCAGTAGAGATGCTATCCAGAAAACCTTTGATAGATCTTGAAACAAAACTGAGTACCACTGTTCTTTCAGAATTAAGGAGTTTTGAGAGAGTTTACAATCCCATGTAGACTGCTGTCTACTACAACAAGCTACCAAAGTCCACGTTTGCAGTTCAGTAATCCAATTTTGGTGCAGTGAGAAAGGATAAAAAAAATGCAGCCAAAAATAGCACAATTATTTTCCCGAACGAAGGTTCAAATTCTAGGAAATTGGCCAATATGCATTTAATGGGTCAATGAAATTGACATTTTTATTTAGATGGCAGATGTCATCCTGGCCAGATGTCCCTAGGCCATACAACAAATGTTAATGACTACATTAAACCAAATGTAGAAATAATGTCATAATTGTGATATGAATGACTCAGTAAACAATTCAATATCAGTTAACTTGTCTAAAGCCTCTACAGCCTCATTTTGCCTCCAGAAAAGAGAAAAGAGGCTTTAGAGCATGTGTTTAGAATGAGCCAAAGGGAATAACAAATTATGCAGAGAAACAGATGGACCACAATCTGTTATTGTAAAAACACAAAGTGTATCTATATGGTAAGTGCTGAGAGAGAGAGAGAGAGAGAGAGAGAGAGAGAGCGAGCGAGAGAGAGAGAGAGCGAGCGAGAGAGAGAGAGAGAGCACCTGTTTTTTTAGCACTTCAATGTGGGGGATGCAGCCTCTGCAGTATGCCTCCAATATCAGAGCAAACTGCACAGATACAGCTGGCATGTGTATCTCTGACCTGGAAGCACACAAACAGTTTTATGAACACTTTCATGTACTGCAGAAAAGACTCCACTGGCTTGTACATTTAATATACAAATTTCATGAGTTCAAAGTACTACCACATGTATTTGGAAGTCACCAAGAATCCACTGGCTGCAGTGTTACTACCAGGGGGCCACACATGTTTAATGTATTATTATTATTATTTTACACAATATGTAAACATTTAACCATATTAAATGTTATTTAAAGTACAGTCTGGATTTAGGCCCCAACACAGTACAGAGACAGCACTAGTGAAAACTGTAAACAATCTCTTATTATTCTCTGACCAAGGAGATCTTTGCTGGTTCTGCTTGAGCTATTTGATATGACAGACCACTATTTTACTAGGCTTGAAAACTTTGTAGAAATAAAGAGCTCTTTCCTGCTTCAGATCTTACCTGACTGATCAGTTTGTGAATGTAAACAGTAAAATCCTCTGTTCGTACAAAACTAAAATATGCTGTTCCACAAGACTCTGTTGAATGAACTCTATTATTTGCGTTATATATGCTACCACTCGGTACCATTGGCAGTAAACAATTTATCATTTTCTACTGTTACACTGCTGACACACAATTGTAGATATCGACCAAACCAGATGATAAAATTCAACTTAAGACTGAGGACTGTGTAAAAGACAAATACTGGATGTTGAGTAACTTCTTCTCACCTCAGACAAAACAGAGGTTTTTCATCTCAGTCCAAAAGCTGCAAAAAACAGACTGTCTAACTTAACGCTTACACTTAATAGCATCTGTAAAAAACCCTGGTAGTCACAATCTGTCCTTTGATGATGCACATATAAGCAATATTACAAAAATAGCTTTACTTCGTCCTCGCAATATTGCCAAATTAAGAAATGCACTGTCTCTACAGGATGCTAGAGCATGGCTTTAGTACCTCTAGTTTGAAATACTGTAATGCCTTGCTGTCTAGATATTCCATTAAAAGCCTTAACAATGTTCAGTTACCCAGAATGCTGCAGCCAGAGTCCTTACAAGAGCTAGCAAGTTCAAGCATATCAGTCCAGTTTTATCAACCCTACACTGGTTGCTGGCTAGATTCTACATTATCTGAATTCTGCATTTATTATAATTTTTTCTTTTACTGACATATAGAGCTCTAAACAGCCTTGCCCTTCAGCACCAGGGTAAACTTCTCTTATTATGAACCCTCACGCCTACTTAGATCACAAGGTGCTGCCTAACTATTAATACCTACAATTAATAAACTTACATCAAGAGGTAGAGCCTTTTCATACAAAGCCTCCTAACTTTGGAATAAGCATCCAGTCAGTGTTCAGGACTCAGACACAGCCTCAGTCTAGTCTAAAAACCTACTTGTTTAGTCAAGCCTTTGGTAATTAGTTTTTTCCCATTAGATAAAAGATGCAGATCTGGGGGTTCATGAACATAGAGTATTATGGTAAACTGGGAGTGTTTGTGCTGGCATCCTGCTGCTCTGTGCATGTCTTTGTTACCTTCTGGCTCTCCCTTTTAGTTAGGCTGTAACAGACAGATCTGCCAGAGTCACTACTGTACTCTGTTAACACTGTATACTATAATCAGCCAATCTTTACAGAGCTAACTCTGCTAACTCTGAGTTTCCTTGCTGAGCTGAACAACTGCCAATCCTATGCAGTCTGATGCTGTTGCTTCATCTGCTTTGATCGGGTGCCCCCTGCTTGTGACTTTCTAGACCAGTTTGACCACGATGGAGCTTCCTACTGTACAATGCTGTGCAAACCTCACCTGCATGCCACTGACAGATTCAAACTATTTAATCAAGTCAAAGTTTATTTATATAGCACTTTTTACAACATTGCTAATCATCTAATTTCAGCTAATCTAATTATAGACAATGCTTCCCCGGCCTCACAATACTCTGAGCTCTTCTCACATTCATATAAACAGATCATTATTACAGGCTTCTAAAAGTAGTCATTGATGTTCACGGTTTTCTCTGTGATACACTTCTAACAATGGTACTCTGTCACTGGTAACACTGACGAGATTCTCATAGATCTGTTTCTTATTTTTACTCTGATATGCCTCTAACAGTAGTAATTTCTTGTCATTGTTTAATCTAAATACTTTTGTCCAGTGACAGAAATGGGGAAAAAACAGCCTATTTTTTAAACATTTTATACTATTGGTAAAAGCTTATTCTCTGTTCATGTTACTCATGTTATTGTTTTGCTATCCGGTCTCGACCAAAGGAGGATGGGTTGCCCTTTTGAGTCTTGGTTCCTCTCAAGGATGAAGTAGAGTACAAACGAATCCTGTTACCAGTGAAAGTTCATGAATATCAAATATAGTGCAAATAAAGTAATGTATCAGAATTTTTAATTAATAATATTATACACATATTCAAATTAATTTACTGTTGTCTGAAAATACTGTGGCTAAACAAATATGTATCTACTGAGCCAGACCTCCTTTTGCAAACTTCTTCAGCCTGAGATGTAGCACTTGGTGGCTGTCAAACATTAGCTATCTCATTAGGTGAGTTGGAAAGTGTTTAGTTATTTTTGTGCTTATTGTGTGGCACTGTATTATAAAATCCAGTAAAATTGACAGGCTTCATTGATTACTGTATTTTAAATGCACATTAAATGATTTGGTCAGTAAAAAAACTTGTGGGCAATGGAAGCTTTTGTGGTCAGTTGTATAGGCTACAAATTAGAAAATGTTATGAACCTCTGATCTTAAAAACTACAGGCCTTGCTCGCCTTAGATAAGGTCAGCATTAATGGTTCCACCATTAGTAAGAGACTGGGCAAAAATGGTATTCATGGGAGAACTGCAATGTGAAAACGCTAGTTAAGTGGAACATAAAGGCTTGTCTCATATTTGCCAAAAAAACACCTTGTTGACCCTCAAGCCTTTTGGAATCATGTTATGGCGACTGATCAAAAGCGGAAGTCAGAGGTCGTGTTACATCTGGTGTAAAGCAAACACAGTATTCAACAATAAGAACAACATACCAACAGTCAAACATGGTGGCGGCAGTGTGATGGTATGGGGATACTTTGCTGCTGCAGGGCCTAGGCAACTTGCTATTGTTGACAGGACTATGCCTGGTCATCAATCCGTGATCTGAGTCTCAAACGCTATACGGTTATGCTGCAAGATGGTGATTCGTAACACAAGAGCAAGTCTACCTCTATATGGCTCAAAAGATGACAAACAGGGTTTTGGAGTGGCCGAGTCAAAGTCCTGAACTGAAGCCCACTGAGATGCTGTTAACCCCTCAAAAGGCCAGGGCCCCCCCGACAGGCCCAAAGTTTTAGAACACGCTTCTATAACCTAAGAATAGCTCAACCAGCTTTAATACGTAATAAGTCTGGAATTTTAAGGGGTTAAACGGACAGTTCATGCTCAAAAGCCCTCTACTGTAGCTGAATTAAAGCAGTTCTACAAAGAAGAGTGGGTCAAAATTCCTCCAAAGTGGTGTGATCGCCAGATATAGGAAGCAATAAATAAGAAAAATTGAGGAAATCAGGAGAGAGGCAAACATTTTTCACAGCACTCTACATGTGGACCCCCCCTCATAATTAGCGGGTTTGGTTATTTCAGCTGCATCCAGTGTTAACAGGTGCATACAATTACACATACAGCAATCTCCATAGACACTGTTATAGGATGTCAACTTTTTAAAAAGTAATTTTAAAAAGTCAAATTTCTGCCTGCAGTGGCACCTGCCTCAAAGTATCAAAGTTGTGTAAAGCACATTGCTATTAAATTATGGAGCAGTGTTAATGCATTTCCTGGAGTGATGAATCATGCGTCACCATCTGAATCTGGGTTCGGTGGATGCCAGGAGAAAGCTACCTTCTTGAATACATAATGACGACAGCTGTAGTTTGGCAGAGGAGGTATGATGGTCTAGGGTCGGTTTTCATTGTCTAGGGCTGGGCTCCAGTGAAAGGAAAACTTAATCTGTTGATGGCTGTTATTGTCGCAGTTCTACAAGCTTACTTTGCACACACTTTATTTGGTGTTTTGTTCAGTCTTCAGGTGGGGTTAAGGCAGAATTTAGTCAGGCTATAGAGGGCCTTCTTCAAGGAGAGGAATGGGAACACTGAACTTTGAAAAAATATACACAGTTAAAAATAAAGAAGTTGAGAAATTGCAGATGTTACGCATGCACATTTCAAAACAAACACTTGCCTAAGATGCCAGAAGAGGAAATGTCCAATCTTGCGATTGGTCTGTGCACGCTCCAGTAAAAACCGGGTTAGGGCACAGTCGTAGTACGGCTCATAACGCAACACCTGCACCAACTGCAGCAAATACTGTGACAGCTCCTCATCACTGATAAATAAGAGAGAGAGAGAGAGAGAGAGGGAGCGAGAGAGGAGAGAGAGCATGATTATTTAGACTTTCAGAAACATCAAAACACCAAATGGTAAAGACTAAAAAGGATTCAAAATGCAATGACTTTTTTCCTTCAAATGTCTTATCCTAAATTAAGCTTGTTTGATGAAGTGTGTATATAGCAAAAATAATTCCAATTTTGCTTTCACAGCTGTACGAAGCAGCATTCTTGAGCAGGGGCTAGTACAATTAGTACCAGTAGTAACAAAAACAAAACAGACTATTTTTTACTAAACATGCAACAATTAGGAAAAGTGAAATAAGGACGGTGAAATAAATATACAAAAAGCAAGGAATAAATGGCAAATGTTTCAGGGTATGTAGATGTGTTTTATTACTCTCACACCACAATAATTAAAAATCATGTTTTGTCCATCTATCTTGCAAAGCTAGTACCACCTCGGATCACCACCTATGCCCTTTGAAGCCAAGATAATTTTAACAATGATACTGGATACAGTGTGTAATGGTTAAGGTGTGTAATGTAAAAGGTTAAGGTACAGTGCAATGTTTAAAGGGGACCAGTTATGCTGTCAAATGATCTTGTTCAAGTTTCCACCCATCTAAATAGACATTCAGAACAAAAATCGTAACTTGCAGTGCAATTCTTGAGATACTGAACTGTTTTATTTGAGAAGTAGAATCCCATAATCAAGAATGAAGCCAGATTTCTGCATCTCCCAGAATTCCTTCTATTTTAGTTTGTAGGGGTGTGGCTATATTGACACTGCATTGGCATGGCATGGCTTCATCTACTTTGAGTCAGTTAGCATTGCAACTTCAGTAAGGGTCTATATTTCTGTGGAATTATAAAGTCTTTACTCTGAGTTAGCCAAAATGCCAGCATGTGTTGTTAAAAGATGTACAGGAAGAAAAGCTAGCCTAAAGTTGATGCGGCTACAAATAACTTGAACTATAACACAAAGCATTATTTGTTCTGAGAAACATTTGTGTGTGTTCAAAACTATTCAAGTCCTGAGTTGAGGTAGGGCATTGGTAATTACTGAGCTAACCTTGTTTTAGCTGCTAGAAAGACAGATCACTTGAAAAGTGTTTATAAAATTTTTGTCTGAGATCAGTGCAGTTACCAGAGATATAAACTGAAGTATATTCCTTTAAGCTTTAAACAAAATAGGGTAAATCTAGTGGATCCACTATTTCTGCTGTGTGCGAGTTTAAAAGGGTTGGAAATAAACTCTTTTTGTTGTGAGTTCGAAGGGGTTGGGAATGTACAGACTGTTTCTGTTGTGTGTGAGTTTGAAGAGAGTTGAAGGGACAGTGCATTTCTGTTGTGTGTGTTAGAAGGGTTTTAGCTAGTGATGGGAGTAGCGAAATTAGGCATCATACTGCCAAAGTGATTTTCGGAAACAGAATACTCTTTCTGTTTGATAGATGAGCGAAGACATTAATGGTCTGGCTGTTCCTCCTTTTGTTCTCTAAAATGGCTTTATGGTAAGGAAAAAAATGCTAATAAAGTTTACCTTGACCTTGAAACAGCAAAATTAAGTTAAATGTTACCCACCAGTCAAGCAGAAACAGAACAATCTCCTCATCCCTTTTCATATCTTTCAACTCTCAATGAAGCTAAAGAAAAAAAGCTTCCTTTTTTACTAGCTTCTTGTTTGAATTTTCCCATTCCACCTAAAATGGTGCAGCAGTTACATAGAAAGTAATTGTGGCATCATTTAAGGTGGAATGAGAAAATTCAAATAACAAGCTGGTGAATATAAAGCCATCCTCGTAATTTCTTGGAGGTTTCTCTATTGTTGTAATGCCTCACTGTTGAATGTTAACATTTCCTGATCTAAAAACTTCTCTCTCAATCTTTGTTCTTCAGATCTTCTACTCTTTGGCTGTTCTCAGTCATCTCTCCTTCTTGACAAAAAGTGTATTGGGTTAAAATCGCTTACTGCACCTTCAATTGAAGTAAATTTAGTCTTTAAAAAATTAACAAAACCATCTGTGTCAATTATTGGCACCCCATACAGTGAAACTTCTCTTTTCTCTTTATATAACAGCAATGATTCTTCTACTACATTGCTTGATGAGACAACAGACCAAGGAATTTGAGACCACTCCTCAACACAGAATCTCTAGATCTTACAGTTCACCTCACAGGTTTTCAACAGGGTTTAGATCACAAAACTGGAATTAGCATGTGAAAAAGTTTGATTCTGTGGTCATTTAGTCACTTTTGTATGGATTTGGAAATGTGTGTTGGATCAGTGATCTGCTGGAAAATCCAACAATGACCCAGATTTAGCTTTCTGGTAAAGGCAGCCAAATTTTCATTTAAAACGTCCTGGTACTTCAAGAGGCCATGGCCATTCATACAAGCTTCAAAAGGTTCCCCATGGCTCCGATTGTTTTAAACTTCTTAGTTATGGAGGAGCAAGGTAATGCACTAGAGGAAGACAAGTTTCTGTCAGCTCTGTCATTCACCCATTAAACAATGTGACAACGACTACTTTGGCCCGAATATGCTCCCAAAATCAGACAAAAAAGCCAAGGAAAACGCACAGACAAGGGAGAAGACCAAGATCATGACTCTGCTGCAAGCGATACCTGCACTACGCAAATATTACAGACATTCTGGATGTTAAACCCCCAACAATTTGTTTTTTTACTGCCAGCAAAACTGACACTTTAATGAAATAGATAGAAAGATTTGAGAGCTCGAGACTGATCTTCGTGGAGCACTGGATCGTATCAAAGACCTTGAAAACAGGGGCTGGCAGCAAAATCCAAGAAATCTTGTCTAAAACTTTCTCAAAAACCTTCAGCAGCGAAGTGTGTCTGAGTAAGTGACATGGACAAGAGGTAATAAATGATGATTTTAGCCTTGAAAGCTATTAAATCTACGAGGTACTCTGTGTGTATGCTTGTAAAGAGGCTAAGAATGTTGTTTTTCATTCGACCTTTCCTCTTCTTCACTAACTTGCTTCTTTTTATATACAGACACTATAATATGACATTTGATGGTTAAAAGAAAATGTTATACATCTAAGACTGGTGAATAGTTATGAATAGGGGGCTAGACGGCATACGCACACACTCATTATTGGATAATATCTCACAAGGCTGTCTGTGAGTGCCATGGTTCAGGCCTTAATTCTGTGGCCTTAACGTCCTTCTGTGATTTTAATTTTGATTTAATATTTACGGTAGACAGTAAGCCAACACTATAACAGTGCACATCATGCATCATGCAACAGAAATGATCCGATGCCCACACTGTTCATTACTGCTTCTCAAAAAGAATTTTCACACACATTTGTAATATGTGCATACAGACAAATCTAAGGACATAACCATTATTGATCCATTCGTTGTGGAACCAAGTTATGAAAAGTGGGCTCCGTGGATTGGTAAGAAGACAAGGATGGGTCACAGTGTACTTAATACTGAGTATGAGAAGACGGCACCTGCAGCGGTTTCTTCGGCAGAAGCAGAAGTCCTGAATGTGTCTGAAAATCGGCTTGTGGATGAGTTAATAAAACAAAAGGTAAAAAGTTTTTTTAGAACATTGTAGATGAATTTGAATATTAATACAGTTAAATCAAGTCTTTTTGTTGAAGCACATCACATAATTTATCTAATCAAGCACATGTCAAGTTGTGGAGCAGTTTTTGCAAGTTTGCGCAAGAACAACTACTTTTGTTAATAAATATGGCTGCTTCAACATACATCTTTATGATGCACAACATTATTCATCACAAGGATACAGCGACAAATAAGAAACTTTAAGAGCTTTAGTTACGTGGCCATAGGCCCCACAAAATTAAAAATATTAAAAAATAAAAATATCACCCTCTCTGACTTGGGACAGGCTATACTAGGTTACTTGCCTACACATTATGAATGTTTTATATCTGCTTATTGTTTATTTTTATCAAAGTTATGGTGTATAATCCATCTTTTTTTAGCTCAACTATGTACTGGATGTTGAGAGACCAGCAAATGAATTGACTGCCCGCACTGCAAAGGCATGCTTGACCCGGTCAGACTTTTGGAGCCTGGGCTTAAATAAAGACGGAATAAACTGTGAGTTAATGGCTGTATTTGGACTCAGTTTTGTATCATAGAAATTTGTTGGCATGATCAGTGTATTAATATATAATATTTTGTATTATGTATGTCTTTTTTTCTAGATTGGTAATAGTTGTTTTCAGTTGATTGAAAACATTGCCCTATCAAAGGTAGAGTTTAAAGTGATTATAATCTCTCAGTTTTCTGGCTGTTCTTTTATGATGTCACAGCATTTTCACACAAAAATATTTCACAGGGGAAAGTCTACACTGCTGACCTGTATGTTGTGCCTACATGGCTTTCCACGACACACGGCCTCAAGTGCTCTATTGCTTTTACACAACAGTTAAACAAAAAGTAAGAAATAAATAAATTTGGCCGTGAATGTGGCATTTAATGTTTTATTGTTAGCAATTCCTTACGCCAAATTATAGTTCCTTAACAAGCAGCTTGTTGCTACGTCACAGTAACAAACTCCATTCAATCGCTGCACAGTATATGCTGGAAGCCTCGCCTTTTGAAGTATGGACTGAGCCATAAAACTGCTGCAATATCAATACCAATCAGCTTGCGTGCCCGGAAGTAACTGTTGTATAATTCTTGATAATTATCCTGTATCTGTTGTATTGTATATGATTGTATTATGCCTTCTCCTGGAATTGAGAATGTTATGTTAGGCTCCTCTTAATGAAATCCAAGACTGCATGTCTCCTTTAGGTTTTGAGGCCAGTCCAGAGAGAGACTGTCTTTTTAGACTGTAGATACACTTAGGCACCACTTGGATTTGGTGCCCAGAGATACACAGCTCTGTTGAGGTCACTAGATGAAGTGCAGTGCACGTTCTGTTCTGAGATGGTCACGTTCTTATGACCTGCCTCAAGCTAGTTTGAATGCATGTTGGAAAGAACATGTTCAGTTCTTGTTTGCTTATGCATGCGTAAGTTAAGGTTCCAGTTTGCTGAGTGCATGTACAGTGAGGATTTTTACATGTTATGCATGTTCTGTGGCACTGCCAGAGACATGACATTTTTTCGCTTGATTTTAACACTGTCATGTTTTGTTCATAATTGGCAGGGATCTTGCACACAGGATAAATCCAGGACAACGGACAGAAAAGACAGGCCTTGATTTAGAGGTACATGCCACTGCATTACAAACTGATCTTTTGAAACTATGATGTAAAACTTACATGCAATTGTTTTACCTTCCTAAAAGGAGTTTCCAGAACAACGATATGGCAATGACTGTTGTTTTCAAGTTAATGGTAAGACATGTATATCTAATAGTTTAAACTCCTCTCAGCATTTTGCTTCATGCTAATGGAAATTTTTATTTGCAGTCTGCCTTTTACATAGTGTTAGATGCACCCTTTAATTACACAGTTGTAAGTACATTTTACTATTTCTAATATCATTTTTAGAGACATTGATTTTTAAATATTATTGTGGACATTTACCTATGTTTTATGTACAGTATGACATGGCATACCTGCGGACATGGTGGTGCTTGATGCTGATGGAGAACATTGGACTGGACAGGTATGTCATTTGCATTTAAATAATAGAGAGCTTTGTTAAAATTTGAATAGCTTGGTAAGTTTTTGCATAATACACACATTGAGTTTTTCCAAGCCATGGAAAATTGTTTGCTCCCTGGACAGATGGAATCCAAAGCTCTCCTGAAAGGCGATAATCAGCCTGGATTCCAACTGAAAAAAAGGAGGTGTGAGGAGGTTTCTCAGATAAAAACGGAAATGGAAAGCAGACACTTAACAAATGTCACATTATTAGCACTTTATTAGGAACTTTATATCTACACTCATTGTCCATTTTATCAGCTCCACTGACCATATAAGAGCACTTTGTAGTTCCACAATTACAGACTGAAGCAGATAAGCTTCTCTGCATACTTTGTTACCCTGTTCTTCAATGGTCAGGACCCCCCATGACCTCCACAGAGCAGGTATTATTTGGGTGGTGGTCATTCTCAGCACTGCAGTGATGCTGACATTGTGGTGTCATGTTAGTGTGTGTTTTGCTGGTACGAGTGGATCAGACAGCAGTACAGCTGGAGTTCTAAACACCTCAGAGAACCAAAGAACCAAAAACATACAGCCACCAGTGTCCTGTGGGCAGCGTCCTGTGACCACTGAGGACTACAGAATGACCAACACAAACTGTGCAGCAGCAGAGCAGCTATCGTCTCTGACTTTACATCTACAAGGTAGAATAACAAGGTAGGAGTGTCTAATAGAGTCGACAGTGGGTGGACACAGTGTTTAAAAACTCCGGTCGCACTGCTGTGTCTGATCCACTTGCATAAGCACACACTAACACGCCAGCAACGTCAGTGTCACTGCAGTGCTGAGAATGATACACCACCCAAATAATGCCTACTCTGTGGGTCCTGACTATTAAAGAACAGGGTAACAAAGTATAATTTTACCTTCTTTTTTTTTTAAACCTACAGTGTATTGATGTTATTTGGAAATCATTTCAATACATTAAAATATTAAAAGATATTACAAATATTACATTGTGTATCATGGATAATTGTATAATTTAATTATACTCACGTTTCTTTGTTTAATTTATTTATAAGGGAGCGCATTATGGTGGATTTGAGAATAGCAAGCCAATGGTGTTTGGACTATTCTGATCAGTTCATCAGATTGGTTGAGCTGCCACACATACTGTGTGTGAAAAAGGAGGAAGCAGCTGAGGCTCTGCTACAGTACCAGAATAACATGGACACATTTTTGCGAGAGGAGGAGCAAGATGAGATTCTCAACCATTTTGCTTTAGCTTGATAAACCAATCATAGCGTACCATTATGCCTCGCTTTTCCCTCCCCTTTTTCACAAGCGGGAAGCCATGAATGAAAACACCGGTGAAGACTTAGTCCCCCTAAAAAAGTCAACATCAATAATATGGAAGTGGTTTGGATTTTCCCAAACTGACGTGACACACAGGTGATTTGCAAAGTTTGCACAGAGAAGGTTCTCATGTCAGACGGTAACACAACAAACCTTTCCAACCATTTAAAGTGGCATCAACAAACAGTACGCTGAGAGTCAAGCACTGAGGAGGTCCGCTACACTGCCGCCAGCAGAGGCTAACGCTAACATTACAGGAAGACCAAAACAAACAACGCTAACACAAGCATTTGAGAGAGGCGCTCCATATGACAAGACAAGTAAACGATGGAAAGAGGTAACAGAAGCAATAACATCTTATCTGGCAAGGTATATGGTTCCTATCAAAACAGTGAAAAACGAGGGGTTCCAAAGACTCCTCAAAATAGCTGATCCGCGGTACGAGTTACCCAGCCGCAAATACTTTTCCAGCACCACCATTCCACGGATGTACACTGAATGCCGTGCCAAGATAGAAAGCAAAGTTCAAAACGTGATTTTTTTTTCCCCAATAAGTGATACTGGCTGTTATGCAGAGTGCACTTTACCTGATTGGTGGTGTTTACCTTTTAAAAAAAAATGTAAATTTTTTGACTTGCGCAAAAATTGCAACACAGATTAAAATCTGTTCAAAAAGGTACTTTGGCCAAAATGGCCTGTTATTCTTTTTTCTTTTAGTATTTTTTAAAAGGGGAGATTAGTTTGGTTGTACTGTTTAGTAACTTGCAAATGGTATTAAAAACCAACATGAAAAAGAATCGTGATAAAATCGTGATCGTGAACCTGCAATCATGAAGTGATATTTTTGCCATATAATTTATTCATTTTTGCTCTTTATTCATTTTAAATTAAACTATATATATGTAAATAAATGCCTTCCGTTTAGTGACCGCTGGGATAGGCTCCAGCTCCCCCCGTGACGCAGAAGAATAAGCGACTTAGAAAAATGTGTTTGTGTGTGTGTGTGTGTATTTAAATAAATTTTATTAAAAATGTTCAACATTGTGACTTAGTTTAATAAATTGTGATACCTCTAACTACTTATGTATTGTGTAAAAGTGTAATATATATATATATATATATATATATATATATATATATATATATATATATATACACATACATACATACATACACACACACACACATTTAAATTAGTAAAGAATTAAACTGATCACATGAAACCTATAATTCATAAGGTTATATATGATAATTACACTGAATGGAAATTTTGCTTTGTCCTGTAGATATAATGGAATTCACTAATGATATAGGGATAAAGGGAAAAAAAAGAAAACTACCATGAGCATATTCTGTCGGTTTAATAAGCAAAAATGTCAAACAACGTACTGTTGGGCTGCATGAATTACACTGTATGGAATTTTAGCTGTGTTACAGAATTACTATAATGCAGAAAATGAAACTTGCTGCAATGTTTTGTGGTTTGATATGCAAAAAGAGCAAACCACGTACTGTTGGGCTGCGTTAGTAACACTGAATGGAATTTAGCTTTGTCATACTGATAGCAATGGGATTAAATAATGATATGGTGATTTACAAAATAAAACTTGACGTCTGATTTACAAGCAGAAATGACACTCATGAAAAATGCATTAAACAGAATTCTCTAGCTGTTATGTGGGGAAAATGGGTAAAATAATGATATGGTTATCATAGATAAAACAAACAAAAAAGATTCCTCTCAACTCGCTGAGCAGAAGCAGCCAAATGTTAACATGCAGTGTGACAGAGAGTGCATGTGCATGTGACATCACTGGGGCTGAGAGTGCATGTCTGCAGCCAGACTCTATTGGGTCCCAGGGTTTTTTTCACCTTCTGTCTGCTGAAAAGGTTGAAGATTGTTGTGCAATCTGCAGTAGAACTCATTCAGGTCATTGGTTGTGCTGAAGTTAAAAATGCTGTTGTCCTCACAGAAACTGATGCATGATGTCACAGTGCCTGTGTATTCATCTTGGCTGTCTGTTGCATCTTCAAAAGCAGTCCAGTTTCAAAAGCAGCCCTGTAGTTTTTCAATGTCCCCACTGGTCCACCTCTTCGCTGTTGTGATGACAGTTTATTATGGGCTGGTAGAAAGCCCATACAAGTAAAAACACTGCACCTTAACAGGTACCCAAACATTAGACACTATACAGTGAAATCACTTTTTACCATACAATTATATGAATTATTCATCACTGGTTCGACCACCACTGCTTAGACCATCAGGTTGCAATTGAGTGGAGATGGAGACACACTTCAGTAAAACCATATGCCTTGCTAATCTTTTAGGTAGAAAAGTGTGTTCTGATAAACATGTCTGCATATCAGGTAAACATTTTTTCCAAGAACAACATTGTGCTTGGGTGGGGTTGATTTAAATGAATGATTTTTTACATGTACACTGTAAAAACCTATTTGGAGTTTTACCTTATAAAAGTAGGTAGCTTACCTACAATTTTTATTGTACAACCCCAATTCCCAAAAAGTTGGGACGCTGTGTAAAATGTAAATAAATGTAAATAAAAATTATTAAAAATGATTTGCAAAACTCATAGACAATATTTTATTCACAATAGAACACAGAACACATATCAGATGTAGAAAGTGAGATGTTTTACCATTTTAATGAAAAATATTAACTCATTTAGAACTTGATGGCAGCAACGCATCTCAAAAAAGCTGGGACAGGGTCATGTCTACCATCGTGTAGCATCCCCTGTTCTTTTAACAACAGTCTGTAAACGTCTGGGAAGTGAGGAGAACAATTGAGTGAGGAATTTTGGGAGTTTTGGGAGTGGAATGTTGTCTGATGTAGGATTCCAGCTGCTGAACAGTCCTGGGTCTTCTTTGCCAGATTTTTTGTTTCATGATGTGCCAAATGTTTTCTATTGGTGAAAGAAAGCCAGTTCAGCACCCCGACTCTTCTTCTGTGAAGCCATGCTGTTGTGATGGATGCAGTATGTGGTTTAGCATTGTCTTGATGAATTATACAAGGCCTTCCCTGAAAGAGACATTGTCTGGATTGGAGCAAATGCTGTTCTAAAACCTCTATATACTGTTCAGCATTGATAGTGCCTTTCCAGATGTGTAAACTGCCCATGCCATAGGCACTAATGCAGCCCCATACCTTCAAAGATGCAGGCTTTTGAACTGTGGGCTGACAACAAGATGGATGGTCCATCTCCTCTTGAGTCCGCAGGACACGGTGTCCGTGATTTCCAAAAAGAATTAAAAATTTTGATTCATCTGACCACAGAACAGTTTTCCATTTTGCCTCAGTCAAGTTTAAATGAGCTTTGGCCCAGAGAAGACGGTGGCATTTCTGGATCGTGTTGCCATATGGCTTTTTCTTTACAAGATACAGCTTTAACTTGCCTTTGTGGATTGCACTGCGAACTGTGTTCACAGACAATGATTTCTGGAAGTGTTCCTGAGCTCAGGCAATGATTTCCAGTAAAGAATCATGCCTGTTTTTAATGCAGTGGCGCCTGAGGGCCCGAAGATCATGAGCATCCAATATTGACCGTCAGCCTTGTCCCTTGCGTACAGGGATTTCTTCAGATTCTCTGAATCTTTTGATGGTATTATGTACTGTACATGGAGGGATATCCAAAGTCTTTGCAAATTTACGTTGATACACACTTTTTCGCAGATTGGTGAAGCTCTGCCGATGACTGCTTCTGAGAGACTCTGCCTCTCTAAAATGCTCAGTCATGTGACTTAGTTGCAAATTGCTCCTCTAGCTATTTTTTATTAGTACCACTTACTTTTCCAGCCTTTTGTTGCCCCTGTCCCAACTTTTTTGAGAAGCGTTGCCGCCATCAAGTTCTAACTGAACATATATATCTGTGCAGGCCAGTCAAGTTCTTCCAGACCAAACTCACCCATGCCTTTCTGGAGCTTGCTTTGTGCACTGCGGCACATTCATGCAGGAATAGAAAAGGGGCTTCCCCAAACTGTTCCCACAAACAGAGGTGTAAGTAACGAATTACATTTACTCTTGTTACTGTAATTGAGTACAGTTTTCCCTGTAACAGTACTTTTTGGAGTAGAATTAAATAATAGTACTTTTACTCATATTTGAGTTAATTTTTAATAAAATACTTTTACTTCGCTACTTTAATTTTCATAACATTACAGAGTAAAAATAAATTATGAGCGTATCAGCTCAGACACCAATACAAACGAAGGGTGGTTAAAATGAAAAGATTCACCAACCAGCTCTAACTGGAAAAACAGTACAGAGATGTCCTGTTTAGTGAAGAAGGACAGAGGAGAACTGAACCAGCACACACGAGGAACAGACCGCACCAAACGGTTGTCTGTATTCATTTTCACATGAACTAAAGAAAACGGCGTTATTATCAGCGGCCACACACGAAACCTGCTGAGATCTGCTTTACAACTTGACTCCAGCCTGAGGCAGCGTTAACTGAGCTAGCTGATCCGAGCTGAACAGGTACCGTGTTTACGAGTTTCTTCTTTCTTTTAGAATGATTCTGTTTATTACATCGTTGACAGGCCTGATCTGATCCCGCCCTCTCTCGCTCTCTCTCTCTGTCTCTTCCTCTCTTTCTATCTCTCGCTCTCTCTGCCTTGGTGTTTGTCTTTAACTGTGAGAGGCTGTGTAGCTGTTTAACTGTGAAAAATGCAGTAACAATGTCTGATTCTGTATGAAGTGATCAGCATGATTAGTGAAATAAATTAACGCTGGGTAAATTGCTGATGTTGCTACTGATTTTAATGGTGTACATGTTCTGAATAGATATCAGTGAAAATATACAGTTTGAAGGCTGTGAGAGGTTTACACCTATTAACATAAGCTAGAGTCCAGGGAGCTGATGGGCAGCAGGACTGTCACTAAAATCACATTATTAATTAAGCAATTTACTCATAATTTTGACTCTTTTTTTCCTCTTAAGTGTACTTATTGAAACAGTAACATCCTCTGCACAGTCTTTCAGGGATTCTGAAATACTTTACAGAACAGATAAACAGATAAACTAGGACATCTTATATAATCATCTAACCATGAAATGCATGCAGTTTAATGTAAACTTCATTCCTTACACAGCTCACAGAAAGCTGTGTAAATATTCAGTAGCAGAGCGAACTGTGATCAGTCTTAGCTCTCAGAACTTTAGCTTTAGTGTTTTTCTGTACAGATTATTTCCAGTGATGTAGCCGAGTCAGTTCAGAAATATGTTCAGGTTGTGACAGCGGAAATACGAAAAAGTAACTAAATAACTCAGTACTTAAGTAGTTTTTCAGCGAACTACTTATTTACTCTTACTTGAGTAATTTTATCTACTAATACTTTTAGTTGTACTTGAGTAAATTGTCACTACAGTAACAGTACTTGTACTTGAGTAGGGATTTTCAGTACTCTTTACACCTCTGCCCACAAAGTTAGAAGCATACAATTGTCCAAAATGTCTTGGTATGCTGAAGCATTAAGAGATTTCCCTTCAATGGAACTAAGGGGCCTAGGTCAAACCCTAATCATCTCTCCTCCACCAAACTTTACAGTTGGCACAATGCAGTCAGGCAGGTAATGTTCTCCTGGCATTCGCCAAACCCAGACTCGTCCATGAGACTTCAAGATAAATAAGTGTGATTCATCACTCCACAGAATACGTTTCCACTGCTCTAGTATCCATGTGGTGGCATGCTTTACACCATTCGAACTGACACTTGATACTGTGATGTAAGGCTTGCATACAGCTGCTCACCATTGAAACCCATGCCATTAAGCTCCGTGCGCACAGTTTTTGTGCTGATATTAATGCCAGAGGAACTTTGGAACTCTGCAGTTACTGAGTCAGCAGAGCATTAGCAACTTTTATGCACTATGCATCTCAGCACTCGGTGATCTGCTCTGTAACTTTATGTGATTCCTAAACACTTCCATTTTGCAATAATACCACTCACAGTTGATCATGGAATATTTTGAAAGGAAGAAATATTACTGACTTGTTGCAACGGTGGTATCCCACTACAGTGCCATGGTCAAATTCAGTGACCCATTCTTTCACAAATATTTGTTGATTTTATACATCTGTGGCAATGGGACTGAATGAAACATTTGAATTCATAGATTAAGAGGAGTATCCCAATACTTTTGTCCATTTGATGTGTGTGTATACATACACATATACATATACACATACACACGCACACACCAAATTATAATCAATATCATTATTAACAGAGACGCATAAATAAAAACAGCGCAGTCACAGGCTAATTAAACGTCATCTGTTTGAGACAAAGCAGTCATGGGCACAAAGTGATGGAGAGGTTTCTCAGAGCGCTTTCTTCTACCTTGTTCGGTGCAGACCTATCAAACATCTTTCTTTAGTTTGTGCCGTTGTCATGGGCATGAACATTCCACCTGTATTCAGGTCTGCATTAAACAGCTGTTTGAGGGAATGGTTATAAGATGTGAATTGTAGAAGTCCTACCTCATGTCTTGCAGACAACTGACTGCGTACTCCCTAACATACTGATCTGGGTAGTTAAAATCCAGCAGCTCTAAAGCATCTCGAGGACTTAGCCTGGGCCAGATCTGCAGCAGAGCCTGCAACTAGAGAGCAGTTAGTGTAAGACAGGAAAGTCTTAGCAGCGAGACAGAACAAGGAAAGATTTGTTTGTGTGTGCATGCATTTATGTACGTACCTGGGCCATATCTTCATGCTTACTCCATTTGACAGACAGTAATAATTTAGGAAGAGACTGTGGGAAGTTTTCTCTGCAATCATAGCGCAGAGTCCATATCAGATCCTTCTCATTTTCACATAGCTGTGATAGGGGATCCCTTTCCATGATCTCCTTCAATTCAATGTGGAACTTCTTTCCTCCACGTCCCTACACAGACACACACATGCAGACACATGAAATGCAGGGGGTGATGGGGGTTGGGTGTCGGAGCCTATCCCAGCTGTCATTGGATGGAAGGCTCAGTGCCATCATAATTAATATAACTTCTACGGGAAGGTCTGTGAACAACCTTTAAGTTAGTTTTAAGAAAAGCCAGCTAATTACGTTAAAACATAAAATGGTGGAAGGCTAGTGGTTTGCTAAATCATTATTATTAGGATGTTGTAAGGCGGTTGCTTGTGTCCCAGGTTGTTGGTGTTGCTAGGTGGTGGCTATGCTAGTAAATACACTAATACCTTAAATCCACTGCTACCTTAAATCCAATTGTATCTTAAATCCACTGCTACCTCAAATCAAAGGCAACCTTAAATTAGGGGTGGGAATCTCTAGGCACCTCTCAATTAGATTCGATTACAATTCAGATGGCTGCAATGAGATTATAAAACGATTATCGATGCATCTTAATGCATCTTTTTTTCTATACAAGATTTCTTTTTCTCACTGTGTGACAACTTGGAACTTTTAAAGCTAAGTAGCTTCCAACATCTTTTAAAAATCAATCAAACGGAAGCAATGTGCCAAGTCAACTGGAAAGCTCTCATTCACTGTTCTTGTTTGGAGCACATGAGAGACTAGCTGCCACTCATCTGTGATGAAATACGCTGCTATGGTGAAATAAGATCCTGTGGCAATGGGTGTCCACGCAGCAGATTATAGCTATTCTACCGTTTTCTTCAGTGATTCTATAACTTTTGGTTTGGTCTCGTTGTAGAGAGTGGGGGTCGCTGTGTCAGTAAAATATCTTCAAGACGGGGCGGTGTATCTCGGCTCCAAAGTGTGCGACATAGCATGAAAAACCTGGTTCTCAAAGACTGAGTACAGATGCATATCGTTGGCAATAAAAGTTGTGACAGAGTTTGTAATTCGCTTCGCCATTTCCGAGTTTGATGGAAGCTTGACATCGCTTGCTTGATGGTCCTCTGGTTGGCAGCAACCAGGCAGAAAATGGGTGGAAACATGTAATATGGTTTTCCCCCTCAACTTCATAGAAGCCAAAGTGCTTCGATTTTTGACATTTGTGAATCGATTCAGAATCGCCCACGTCCACATCGTGATGCATCTAAGAATCGATCCCCCCCCCACCCCTACCTTAAATCTAAAACCCCTAAATCTCTTACATTATCTGGTACCTCAAATTCACTGCTCCCTTAAATCCAATACCTCCTTATTTTCCACTGCCACCTTAGCTCTTGTGCTATCTTGAGGTCATTGCTATTTTAAATCCACTGTTCCCTTAAATTCAATGCCTCCTTACCCAGCAAACATTCATAACGTTGTCTACTTTCTTACAAGGTTGCTTCAACGTTGTCAAAAGGTGGTGCTGTTTACATTGTCTGAACAAGGTTGTTACAACGTTGTCACAACCTCATTATGCAGCATTGTTGCCATATGGTATGACTACCTATCAGCAACTTAGCAAAGTTCCTTGGAGATCCATGCACAAAATAATGGAACTTATGAGGATTCTAGGAGGTTGTGACGAGGTTGTGACAACGTTCTGACAACATTGCCATTGCGTCGTCACAATTTTGTCCGATAACGTTGTCACAACTTTTTGAGGAATTACATTTTAACGTTGTGGGCACCAAAACAATAGATTGTCACATCATTGTCACAACATTTGTGATTGTAGGGTAATTCCACTGCTACCTTAAATTTACTGATACCTTAAATCAACTGCCACCTTAAATCTCAGTCTAACTTAAACCAAATGCTACCTAAAATATACTGTCTCCTTGAATCCACTGCCACCTTAATTCGCTGATACCTTAAATCCAAAGCTGCCTTAAATTTGTTGCCAACTTAAATACACTGCTACCGTAAAACCACTGCTCCCTTAAATCCACTGATATTGTTAACTCCACTGCCACCTTAAATCTACTGATGGCTTAAATTAATGGCCACCCTAAATCTCAGTCTACCTTAAATGAATTACTACCTTAAATTCACTGCTTCTTTAAATCCAACACCTCCTTAACTCCACTGCCACCTTATATTTACTTATACCTTAAATCCATCACAACCTTAAACTTACTGAGACCATAAATTCACTGCCACCTTAAATCTCCTGCTACTTTAAAAACATTGCTTCCTTAATTCCACTGCCTCCTTAATTCCACTGCCACCTTAAATTTACTGTCACCCTGATTCCACTGCCACTGTAAATTCTGATACCTTAAATCCCCTGCCACCTTAAATGCATTATGTGTTGTTATTGCTGTACATTAGGCTGTGAGCGTGTGAGCCTGTGTGTATTGTTTGAGTATCTGTGAGAGATTTGCATTGTGACATCACTAGTGGCACCTGAATGTCCCAAACACTCTGCCATTCATTTCCTATGGGAAAAAATATCGCTTTCGAGTGATCGTTTTATGAAAACCGAACATCGGAGGTTTAGGTCCTCAAGCGTGCAAAGTTTCATTGTTCTAGCTCAAAAACTGCACGGCAAGAAACATTTTATATTTTAAGTGTAGAACAATAAAAATAACTTTATGAACAATCTCTAAGTTGGCTTGAAAAAGCCAGCTAATTACGTTAAAGTGGTTATCACTGTTTTCTTTGTTATAACTGTTTTATTACTGTTTTATTTCTGTTATTACCATTTTAGATTTGTTATTACAGTTATACTACTTTTTTTACTACTGTTATAGCAGAGCATTAGGCTGTAAGCGTGTGAGTCTGTGTGTACTGTGTATAAGTGTCTGTATGAGAGATGTGCCTTGAGATGTCACTTGTGGCAGTTATTGTTCTAAAAATATCGGCATCAATTTTCAGTAAGAAAATTTGGTCTTTGAACGCTTGTTTTACGAAAATCGTGCGCCAGATCGGTCAAAAAAGCACAAATGCATATGAGCACGAATATGAGCAACGTTTGAGCAAAATTTAGTGGTTACGTCAAAAACCACAGACTGTGAAACGTTTACAAATTTTTAGCGCAGAATAATAATAATTGAAGATAAATAGAATACGAGGAACAGTAAGTTGGCTTTTTCAAGTGAATTAAACTAGTGAGGAAAAGTTTGTGAACAAACTAGCTAATTGCGTTAAAACGTTAAAATAGTAGAATGTTGATGGTTGCTAAAATGTTGCTTAGATGTTGCTATGAGGTTGTTGTGGTATCTAAGGTGGTTGGTAAAGAGCTGCTAGGTGGTTACTATGGTGTCCTAGGTTGTTGTTAAAGTGTTGCTAGGTGGTTGCTATGCTATTAAACACAGTTACCTTAAATTCACTGATACCTTAAATAAATTGCTTCCTTAAATTTAGTGGTATCTTACATTACACTGCTATCCTCAATACACTGATACCTAAAATTTACTGCTACCTAAAATTTACTGCCACCTTAATTTTACTGATACCTTAAATTTACTGATATCTTAAATCCACTGCCAGATTAAATTAAGTGATACCTTAAATCCACTGCTGCCTTAAATTTACTAATGCCTAAAATCTAGATGCCTAATAACTAGAAAGGGAATATTCTTGAAAGAACTTTAAGTTGCCTTAGCTAATTATGTTAAAACATTAAATAGGTGGTAGACAGCTGATGGTTGTGTGTGTTGCTTAGATGTTGCCATGCGGTTGCTATGGTATTCAAGGTGGTTGGTAAAGTGTTACTATGTGGCTGCTATGCTATTAAACACACTGTTACCTTAAAGTCACTGAAACCTTAAATCCACTGCTATCTAAATGCACTAGTACCTTCAGTTCAGTGATATCTTTCAGAAAATGCTACCTTAAATTCACTGGTACTTTAAATCCACTATCACCTTAAATACCGATACCTTAAATGCACTGCTACCTTAAATTTCCAGATATCTTCAAGTCCACTTCCACCTTGAATTCACTGCCATCTTAAATTTACTAATACTTTAAATCCAAAGCCACCTTAAACTTACTGATACCTTAAACCCACTGCCACCTTAAGTTTAATGATACTTGATATCCACTGCTACCACAAATTTATTGGTACTGTAAATCCACTGCCACCTTGAATTCACTGCCATCTTAAATTTACTGATACCTTAAATCCACTGACACCTTGAATTCATTGCCATCATAAATTCAATGATACCTTAAATCCACTGCCATCTTAAATTTACTGCCAACATTAATATTCTAATACTTTATATCCACTGCCACCTTACATTTACTGACACATTAAATTCACTGCCACCTTAAATTTAGATACCTTAAGTCTATTGCCACCTTGAATGCGCTGCCATTTTAAATTTACTGATATCTTAAATCCACTGCCACCTTAACCTCACTGCCACCTTAAATCTTATACCTTAAATTTATTGATATTTTACCCACTGCCACCTTATATCTTCTTATACCTTAAATCCACTGTCACCTTGAATTTACTAATGCCTTAAATCCACTGCCTCTTTAAATTCTCTTTTACCTTGAATTCACTGCCACCTTTAATTTAATGATACCATACATCCAGTGCCACCTTAAATTTACTTATAACTTAAACCTACAGCCACCTTAAATCTCAGGCTACATTGAGTCCAGTGAAGTACTGAAGTCCAGTGCTCCCTTAAATTCACTACCACCTTTAATTCACTGCCACCTTAAATTCGTTGCTAGCGTAAATATACTACCTTGCAACCACTGCTCTCTTAAAGCCAATGGTACCTTAAACGCACTGCTACCTTTAATTTACTGCCACCTTAAATTCATTAATTGTGCTGCTATTGTTGCACATTAGGCTATAATCATGTGAGTCTGTGTGTAGTGTGTATGCGTTTGTGTGGGAAATGTGCATTGTGACATCACTTGGGGCAGTTAGACTTGGATGTCCCAAACATTCCACCATTCATTTAGATAGATAGATAAATCTAGACATAAGTTAAAGTACAAGAGAAATAAAATAAAAGTAAAAGTATATCTATTTACATATTTACATTGCATATGAGACAGATTTGTTGTATTTACAAGACAGCAGGCACTGAGTGGTAGGAGGTAAACTAAAAGCACATATTATTAGATATGTCAATATTACAGTGTAAAGTGCCTAGTGAAAGTGTCATTACAGTAATAGTTGTGATATATTGCACAGTGTGTATTAATCAGAGAGGAGATATAGTGATGTGGTTCAGCACAGTTGAGATCAGTACCATCTCTGCAGTAAGGAGACTTGCTGTAGAGCCTTATAGCAGTAGGTAAGAAAGATCTCACACAGCGCTCTTTAACACAGTGCAGCTGTAACAGACGGCCACTGAAAGTGTTTCTCTGTTTATCCAGTGTAGCATGCAGAGGGTGTGAGGTGTTGTCCAGGATGGCTAACAGCTTGTTGAGTGTCCTCTGTTCTGCCACAACCTCTAAAGAGTCCAGCTCGACTCCTACAACAGAGCCAGCCTTCCTAATAAGTTTGTTTATTTTGTTCAGAGCACTTTTGTTAATGTTGCTGCCCCAGCACACAACAGCATAGAATAGAGCACTCGCTACAACAGACTGGTAGAATGACCACAGGAGCTTAGTGCACACACGAAAAGACCTCAGCCTCCTCAGGAAGTAGAGACGGCTCTGGCCTCTCTTGTACACTGCGAGAGTGTTGCAGCTCCAGTCCAGCTTCTTGTCCAAGTGCACACCCAGATATTTGTAAGTCCTGACCACCTCCACATCAACTCCATCAATAGTGACTGGTGACAAGGCAGGTTTGGACTTCCTAAAGTCTAGCACCATCTCCTTAGTCTTACTGATGTTTAGCTGTAGCTGGTTCAGCTTACACCAGTCAACAAAGTCCTTCATGAACTTGTGCTGAAGAATTCCACACAGCTGCTCCGCACACAGTTTCAGCACCCTAGGTTCAATGCCATCAGGTCCCGCTGCCTTGCATTGCTTGAGTTTTTTCAGTTTAACCTTCACCTGATTAGCAATGAATGTAACATCACTGCATATTCCAATTGTGGGGTGAGAGGTGTCCATTGCAGACAGTGGTTGCTGATGGTCACAGGTGTGAATGGCTGTGGTGGAGGAAGGTGAGGCTGTAGATGGTCCATGGCATAGTTTTGTACGAGTGTTAATCTGCGTAGGAGACAGACACAATGAAGCAGGAGAGGAGCCATTGTCAAACTGCACAAAGAACTGGTTTAACTCATTTGCCCATTCACGCTTTCCCTCTGCTGGAATAGGGCTGCGTTGGTTGAAGCCAGTGATGTCTTTTAGGCCTCTCCAGACATCACGAGTGTTACTCAGCTCTAGTTTGTTTTCCAGCTTGGACCTTTTTGGCCTTCTTAATTGAGGTTTTAAGCTGTTTTTGTACCCTCTTCAGTTCCTCCCTATCTCCTGCCATAAATGCTCTTTTCTTCTGGTTCAGCAGAGACTTTAAGTCACTGGTGACCCAGGGTTTGTTGTTTGGAAAGCATCGGACAGTCTGGGAGGGTACAACAGAAGTTGATGTATTCAGTGATGCATGATGTTATTGCATCAATGTCCTCACCATGTGGTTCACACAGGACATCCCATTGTGTAGCCTCAGTGATTCTACAGCCTCAGGTGACCACTTCCTCACTGTCCTTGTGGTCACTGCCTGTCTCTGAACCAGTGGTTTATACCATGAGTTGAGGTGAACCAGGTTATTGTCTGTACAACCGAGTGGAGGGAGAGCTGTGGATTTATATGCTTCCTTGACATTGGCATACAGCAGGTCCAGAGTCTTGTTCTCTCTCATCTTGCAGTCCACAAACTGGCTGAAAGTGGGCAGACATGATGAGAGGGTAACATGACTGAAGTCTCCAGACACTGCGATGAATGCACAAAGTCTCTGGTTTTGCATCCTCGCTATTGTTCACGAACACAGCCAGCCCTCCTCTCTTCTTCTTACCAGTTTGCTTGTGGTCTCTGTCCACCCTCACAGTAGTAAAACCATTCAGATGAACATGAGAGTCAGGTACGCACGGGCTCAGCCATGACTCTGTAAAGCACAGAATGCTGCATTCCCAGTATTCCCGTTGTGTCCGTGTTAGAGCAGACAGTTCGTCCATTTTGTTAGCCAATGACCGTATGTTCCCCATAAGTATTGAAGGAAGATTTGGTTTGTATCTCTGCTTCTTTTCCCGCTGTTTTTCTCCCGCTCTGCAGCCCCGGTAAGGACGTCTCAGCTCCGCTGGAATCACCGGCCACTGGAATCACCGGCCGCTGTGATGTAAACAAAGCCGCCGGCTTCAGAAGCGCAATCAGCTGATTCCTCGTGTAGACTAAGCAAGGGCGTGCGGTGCAGTCGTAGTCTGAAAGTTCCGTTAAATTATTCATTGAAAAGTCAATAAAAGTTTTAAAAAGTTGTGTAACAACTTTAAACCCTGCCTACATATCCAGAAAAGAAAGAAAATGGGTAAAAAAGACGCTATTTACAAAAAAAAGTAGAAGACGCAGACACAGAGCTACTGGAACAGGCAGCCACCTCGAGCAGCGCCGGAAGAAGAATGTGCCTTTCTTGTGTGAAAAAATACTGTCTTTGAACAATCTTATTTTTCAAAATCAACTTAACAATAATAAGAATAAGAAGATTATGAAGAACACTAAGTTGGCTCTTCCACTACAGCTGACCGAACTATAACAAGTCCATAGTACACATAACTAGCAGCATGAATATAAAAGAGGTCTCTATATTTTCAGTAAGCCTATGTCTCTTCTTGGAAGGCATTCTGCTAGAGGTTGGAACACTGCCATAAGGATTTGATTGCCTTTAACCACAAGAGCTCAGGTGCCATCACAAAGGTATCTGATGGCAGCATCTGGCAATGTTGGCCTTATTTGTATCTTGCCAACATTATAAAAAAATATTTACAGTACAAGATACATAAGATCCTTCCATGTTAAAATGTCAAACTGCAAGCTATCTTTTGTTTTTTGGCTAACAGAGTTTGCTGAAGGCATCAAACGTTTGCGCAATTTTAGATCTTATTAAAATAAGTTAATTGCGATGTTTAAAATCTTCTATTTAAAGATTTTTAATTAAAACAAAATTATCATACATTAAGTCAGTTGCTATTGAGTTGAAATCATACAGCACTGTGCAAAGAAGTCAATGAGCCCTCTTTTGTTCAATTAATTTTCTTTAAGCTGAGCTGTTTGTTTTCCTTTTATAATTTTTTTTTTTTTCATTTAAAGTCATTTGAATGTGGTTTAATATTTAGACAATAAATTTCCTTTTGGGATTGATGCATCCTTGATGTAAGCATTTTGTCTCTCTTGTCTTAGATCTGTAGACTTTAAGCAAATCACGGTTACTCTAACTTCTTGTCTGAGGTACAAGGAATAATAAAAACTAAAATAAATAAACTGCCTGTAACGCTACAAATGATAACAGTCTTAAACAGCTCAGTTTAAGGACCCAATTTCAAATATATAACTTAATTAGGATATTGGGACATTTTCTATAATGATTTCTGTCTATTATTACTCATATTGCATCTTATGTTCTTACACCTTAAGCATCTTCATTACTATTTAACATTTTCTTTTTGATTTCTTATTGAATATCTGTTATGCATTTGTGATTTTTTTGTTACTTTGCTTTATTGTTTAGTTTGCATTTCAGCAGTGATTCAAAAGTATGAAAAGTTATAAAATTTTTAATAGGCTAACTACACCACATTAATAATCACTGATATAAATTAAGAGTTTGGCTTTGTTAAGTATGCCTGTGTGTGTACACAAACCATTGGCATCGAATCACTAGCTCCAGCAATTTCTGCAGCTTTCTCAAGGATCTACAAAAAGAAAAAGCAAAAAGAGTAACATATATGACAGCAATGTCAAATTGTACATCTATTGTACAGTATTGTGCAAAAGTCATTCATTTAATTTAGAGCCAAAATGGCCAATAAGTACAACTTATGCATTTTTCAGGAGATATCTGATATCAAATATCCACAGAATAATATATGTTCCCAAGGAAGTGGAATGTCAATAGCAAATGCGTGAAAAAAAACAGTTTAAAAACTAGAATTACAGTTTACTGGAGTTAAAGATATACAGAAAATGGGACTCCTAACAACCATGCAAGACCTAGTAGACCAAAACAGCCACATGCTTTTATCTTTGAGAGATGGTAGAAAATCAACTCAACACCAGGTACGTGTTAAGTGGGGGTGTTGAGGGGGCTGCAAACCGTTTGGAACTTTAGAATAATTTGAGTGTAGTAAAGATCAATGTGTGCTTGTTTAAGAGTGGAGCTCGTATTTTTATACTTTTACTATCTGCAATAGCTGCACTGTGTAAGTGAACACAGTATTTTCATTACAGTGACCTGAAAAAAGCTGACTGTTTTGGGAGCGTGCCACTCAAACACATGCAGGTTGAGCTGCAAAGAGAGAAAGACTATGCTGCGTTATAGACCAGTTCTGAGTCACAAAGCAGCCTAATGTTGCTTTTTAATCTTCAAAACAATCATCTATCATAGTAATGAAGTTTATCAATCACTGTATCTCCTGTTCAGAGTGAGTGTTAAATCTCAGTGTGTGACTGTGGGCGTGACACAGTCGGTTACTGCACCGCATATTAACAATCTGATTGGCCACCACTTAACTCATTGCTCGCATATATGCTGCTTAAAATTTCAGCACACCCAAACTTAAAACGCCTTCCCGCGTCCTGCTCAATTCCTCTGAATGTGTTAAGGATTACTTGGATTGTGAAAAGCAGAAAATGCAAGCAACTTCTAAGACTGAACTTCAGAGGTGTAGAAAAATATCCCTTCAGATTTCTTAGAAAAAGGAAAGCAAGTCTCCTGAAACGAATGAGAACTGAAAAAAATATCCAGTTGTTGAAGCTTCTTTGTAATTTTCTGTTCAATGTACATTTTCTACTTTTTTTCTGACTCTGAAAATAAAAAGTTGTACTTGGTCATTTTGACTGAAAATGAAATAAAAGTTTTCTCTGGCTTTCGCACAGCCCTGTATGCTGTTTTGTGTACACATACTTTGTCGAAAGGTGGAAAAATGACTGGATGTGTGGAGTACTCTGGAAAACGAATATGAAGTGCTGTGGCATTCTCAGTGTATGGATTTGTCTGGATCGTTCCAATAGGGTTTAACATCTCCTCCAGCTCATCTGAGACAGATACAAACCGGAAAAATGTTTGGCTACTCAAACTCAAATTCATAACACTCTCAAACACACACTAATTATACTGACAGTCAGATTCTTACTCATATTTACTAAACCATCAGCATAGGTTCTTTAACTTTATCCATGGAAATGTAAGCTTATGGCGTGTGTTGTCTCACCAGGAAAAGAGGACCAGGTATGTAAGATGATGTCACCAGTCTTTAGCTGTCCTCTGTAGTCAAAGACCATTGTGTTCACCCACGCTATTGGGTAATGCTAGATATAAAGAGAAACATTACAATAAAAATATTTTCCTTTCTTCCCCAATCTACTTTGCTACTGCTCTGAGAGTTACTTTGTAATTTCTCACCACTTTGCCAGCTTTTCGGATAGTCTGATATTTGTTCATTTGAGCATTTTTGGTGGATTTCTGCTTTTTGACTTTGTCCATCACAGCGTAGATGGCAAAACAGAGGCGAGCCATGCGGGGCAGGTCACAGATGGAAATTTCAAACTCCAGAGTCCTGTTCCACACATACTCAGAGCGGCCACTGCTCTCATTGCTCACTGCTGGCTTACACAGCAGCTCTGTACCATGGAACAGCCCTGCACGGACCTGCACCTAGCAGAGGGAGAAAGGGAGAAAATGGCATTTCTAAATTATAATCGTTGTGACACAATGTGAACAGACAGGTTTATTTCATTAGTCCATGTTTTTAGGACAGAAAATGCCTACCCTTTCACTCTGATCTGAAATTTGTTTTCTATTTTGTGTTATAAGTGTTGTGAATGAGTTACGACAGCTCCCCTAGGAATAGCATAAAAGCCCAAGTGTTAGGTCAAGCAGGGGCAAATGAAAAAAATGAAAATGAACATTAAAAACATTTACATCAGGGATGTGCAAGGGCACTTTTAACCATTCAAGGTGCCGGTTTTAAAATACTGAAATCGTCATGTGGGTTTTCATTATATTTCATTATAGGAAGCTGAAAAAAACATACAACCCAACAATTCGCTGAAATGGCAAATTTTGTTTTAATAGGACTATAAAATTTGGCGAGTGTGCTTGTATATTTGAGCAAATATGTGTTTAAAGCATTCTAAAATACGAGTGCTTTAACATAAGTGCATTGTCAAGAATGCTTTGTTAAGGACATGATTGAGAAGTCAGAAGCAGCCTGGCTGTCTCGCAAACTGGACTAGACTGTATTCCTCAATGTGCTACTAAGCTGTTGTGCAATGCAAGTGCTGTCACTTAAAAAAAAAAATAGGCTGAGAGCCCTACATTTATTTTGGCCATAGTTCCCTTTTTTCTTCCCCGCAGCTGACTGTTGACCTAATATTCATTGGAGCATCTTTTATGGATTACAGACATTATTTAAGAATACACATCCCTAATTTACATAGAGATACAAAAAAAGGTTTTATAGGTAAGTATATCATGCAGAGCATGGTGCTGCAGATGTGTGAAGTAAATCTGGGAGCATTGGGGTTAGGACACAAAAAAGCATCAAACAACACTACAAAGGAAAAAATTTGACAGAAAAATCAAGTGTTTTGGCCATCAATGTTCATTATTATAGGCATTTATATGATTCCCTTCATAGAAACAATAACATCACATATTCTTGTCGGAATATTACCACATGCAACATATTTTTTATTGTTGTTAATAAATATTTAATACACTTATTCATCACATCCAAATGTTACTTCTTCTATCTATTCTTTCTCTAATGAGGTATATTACAACCCTTTTCTCCATGTTGAAAACTGATAACTGTTTCTATGTTTCCTCTTCATTATGTGCACATTTTGTTTTGGTTAATGTGACAGTGCCCCACACGTTATGTGCAAGTATGGTGGCAGACACCCATGCGAACATTTCCACGACTGCAGATTTGCAGATGCATAATTTGACTGATTAGTGCACCTTGTTCAGGTCTCAGATTATGATTGACTGCACAAGACTATAGTAAAGGGCTACTTTTAGTGGTCTGAGCTTAGATTAGGGACCTTAAAAGCAGTACGCCTTACCTTCGCCGTCTCCTCTGCATTGACCTTAATGCCTTTCACCAAAATGATTTTAAACAGAGAATGGACCTCCCAAACACATGTATGCATCTGCTACCAAGAGAAGAAAGTGATGGTGGTGAAACGAATCATATTAAGCATTCATAGTATATCCACACTTAAACACGCTGTCCGCGACCTCGCACATGCACACCCCTGGCAGTTTGGCATTGTAAATTACAAATGATTGTGTATGACACCAATAGAAATGACTAATGATATGCTAATAATATAACATTATGACCACCTCCTTGATTCTACACTCATTGTCCATTTTATCAGCTCCACTTACTATATACGTGCACTTTGTAGCTCTACAATTACAGACTGTAGTCCATCAGTTTCTCTGCATACTTTGTTAGCCCCCTTTTACCCTGTTCTTCAGTGGTCAGGACCCCCATGGACCCTCATAGAGCAGGTACTATCGGGGTGGTGGATCATTCTCAGCACTGCAGTAACACTGACTTGCTGGTGGTGTGTTAGTGTGTGTTGTGCTAGTGCGAGAGGATCAGACACAGTTTTTAACACATCAGTGTCACTGCTGGACTGAGAATAGTCCACAAACCAAAAATATCCAGCCAACAGCGTCCTGTGACCACTGATGAAGGACTAGGGGATGACCAACACAAACTGTGCAGCAGCAGAAGCGCTATCTTCTCTGACTTTACATCTACAAGGTGAACTGACAAGGTAGGACCATCTAATAGAGTGGACACAGTAAGTGGACACAGTGTTTAAAAACTCCAGCAGCACTGCTGTGTCTGATCCACTTGTACCAGCACAACACACACTAACACACCACCACCATGTCAGTGTTACTGCAGTGCCGAGAACGATCCACCACCCAAATAGTACCTGCTCTGTGAGGGTCCATGGGGGTCCTGACCACTGAAGAACAGGGTGAAAGGGGGCTAACAAAGTATGCAGAGAAACAGATGGACTACAGTCTGTAATTGTACAGCTACAAAGTGCACCTATATAATAAGTGGAGCTGATAAAGTTGACAATGAGCGTAGAAACAAGGAGGTGGTCATAATGTTATGCCTGATCGGTGTATAAGTCACCTGAGGAGCAAAAATAACCAGAAAACATCAGAAATTATTAGGTTACCTCTATGACGGGCTACAATTTACAACTGATGTAGTTATTCGTCCATGTTATTTGCATACATTCATATAAAAAAGATGCTTTCAGAATACTTGCAAGTATCCTTTGGTTTGCTATAAGAAAAGGAGGCCATTTGTATCTAGCAGTCAAGAACCATTCATTTGTGTTCTAGGAAGCTATTATGAACCAAATTTCAAAAAAGTTGGGAGGGTATGTGAAATCCTAAAAATAATAAAAGCAAAAAGCAGTGATCAGTAAATTCTGTTGGACCTGTATTCAGTTGAACAGTACAAAAACGCAGTATGATGTTTTACCTTATGACCTCATTATTTTTTATAAATATACACTCATTCCAAATTTGATGCATGCAACACATTTCAAAAAAGTTGAAATAGGAGCTTGTTTACCAGGTCAAGTTAAAGTATATTTATATAGCACTTTTTACAAAAGGCATCGTCACAAAGCACCTTTACAGAAAAATCAGAGTCCAAGCCCCCATTAACAAGACAAAACTCCCTAAGAGCAACAGGAAAAAAACTTTGAGAGGAAACAAGACACAAAAGTCTGTATTACATCACAGTGTTACATCACCTTTCCTTTCAAGAACACATAACGAATGTTTGAGCACTGAAGATACAAACTTATCCAGTTTTGAAAGCATCATTTTTGCTATTCTTTTGTTCTACAAGTTTTCAGCTATGCAACCGCAATGGGCCTTTGTTTGCTGTATTTTATATATGTTGACATAAGGCTTCCTAAGCCCATGCGGTAATATCTATCACAGAAACGTTCTCGTTTTTATTGCAGTGCCATGTGAGGGGCAGAAGGTTATGGGCATTCTGTTGTGTTGTTTGGCCTTTTCCTTTCTTTTATCTCTCTGGATTCCCTGGGTGTTTTGATGACATTATATGCCCCATAAAAGGTGAAATACCTCAAATCCGTGTAATCCCTGGTTGAGGGACATCATTTTTAAACCGTTAGATTTTTTTGCTGATATATTTTTGTCAAAATGCCGAGCCTCGACTCATCCTTGCTCATACAGGACTAGACCTTTCCTGGTTACTAGTTTTATACCCAAGCATGATTGCATCACCAGTTTAAAATGTTTTGTGAACATTTCACAATGTTTGTAGTCTTAAACTGCCCACATTCCAAATTTCTTCGAATAAGCATTTATTTGCAAAAAATCAAGACGATAAAGTAAAATATTATGTATTTTGTGTTGTATATGTATTTGTGTACTGTTTTTGTTTGTGGTCAAAATACATTTATAAATCACTGCTTTCTGCATTTTACCTACTGTCCCAACTTTTTTGGAAGTCTGTTTGTAGACAAAGTGATTTCTCCACAGTGCTTCAACTATCCAAATGGAAAATACCTTGCAAAGCTCTCAGCTCCAGTTGGATAGTTCATGAGATTTTGTTAAAAACTGTACTTACTGACAGTCCTCTTCTTTTAGGGGGAAGGGGGAGAGGAGGATTGGAGGACTTCCGTGTGAGCACAGCTCCAATGGTGCTGATTTCATGTTCAAACATGGCCTTCACATCACTGCAATGCACCATTGTCAAGTGGGGGATCTCCTGAGACAGCAAACATGATCTGATGTACTTCACACACACACACACACACACACACACGCGCACATGCACACATACAAACACAACTTTTCAATTTGAGGAAGTGTGCACAGCAGAAGCAAGATTTGTTTTAGCAATGGGCAAATGTTGACACAGAATAGGTTGGAAAACACAGAGCTATTACATTAAAACTAGGCTCTGACCGATATTGAACCTTTTTTGATTGCAGCATTACCAGGATTAAAACCTGAACAAAAAACAACTTTTTTTGTGAAGAGAACTAATGAAAATTAAAAACAAGGTGATAAACAGAAACCAAAAGTGCTAAGTGTTTTGGGATGCTCTGACTGCAGAGCTGCACTATATTATTAAGACTTTTATTGTTATGTTTTTGTTGTTTGAGTTTAAGAAGTGCAATAATTAAGAACTGACAATCATAACTGTCAGTAATACTTTACTAATAACGGATACATACATACATACCTACATACATACATACATCATCTAAACCGCTTATCGTTCTGGGTCGCGGCGGGGTGCTGGAGCCTATCCCAGCTGTCATTGGGCGGAAGGCAGGATACACCCTGGACAGGTCGCCAGTCCATCACAGGGCAGACATACACATTCACACCTAGGGGCAATTTTTTTTAGCATGTCCAATTGGCCTGACTGCATGTTTTTGGACTGTGGGAGGAAACTGGAGTACCCGGAGGAAACCCACGCAGACATGGGGAGAACATGCAAACTCCACACAGAAACGACCCTGGTCGTCCAGCCAGGAATCGAACCCAGGCCATTCTCGCTGTGAGGCAACAGCGCTACCCACTGCGCCACCGTGCTGCCACCTTAAATTTACTGATACCTTAAATATATTGCTACCTTTTATCACCACTGCAGTCATAAATTCTCAGCTACCTTAACTTTACTGATACCTTAAATTCATTGCCACCTTAAATTTACTGATATCCAAAGCCTTGTCAAATCCACTTAAACCTTATTTGAATCTACTGCTACCTTAAATCCCTTGCTACCCTAAATCCAATGGCAGCGTAAATCCACGGCCACCTTAAATCCACTGCTATCTCAAATTCGCTCATACCTTAAATCCAATGCCACTTTAAATTTACTGATACCCAAGATCCACTGCCACCTTAAATTTACTGATCTTATCCAAAGCCTCATCAAATCCACTTAAACCTTAAATTCACTGCTACCCTAAATCTCATGCAAGCTTAAATCTAATGCTACCTTAAATATATTGCTACCTTAGATTCACTGCTAACTTAAATCCACTGCCTCCTTAAGTCTCCTGCTACCTTGCATTATTTGTTACCTTAAATCCACTTAAACCTTGTACACTGTCAAAGACACCCAAAAAACATTCTACATGGCTAGTCAATATAATTATAGCACACACCTAACATTTTAGTAACTCATGTACTGCAGAATTAGTACAAATCTGCTCAAAGTTCAAATCAATTTCCTAAAGTCTTGTCCTAATCAAGAACTCAAACCACCACTCGTGTTCAGCTCCAAGTTACTGTCTCATTCAGCTGACCCCTGAGCACGCCTCAGATCTATGACATTTCTAATGAGGAACGATCCATCTTTAGCATTATCAGTTTTGAAAGCATTACCTAAACTCTCTCATACTTAGCCTTACTTTGTGGTCCTGAGTCTTGCATCCAACTTTCTATACCCCATATCAGAATATGTACACAAAATGACAGTGAAAAGCACTAGAATAGTGTTTTGATGAAAGTTCCTCAGCAGGAACATTCTGCAAAAACAGCTGTCTCAGTACCTTCAGCATATACCATAACTTCCAACGGATTTCCATCTGACATCAGACAGTTGTCCTGATGCCACTGCATAAGCATTTATATATCACTTAGGCAGTACTCTTACATAAAGGACCCTTGCACTCCTTAAGGTGCAAGATGTGTAATGTTGATTTTATGTCCTACATTATGTGCTGATATACAACAGTTCATGGGGCATTTATAAAGCATTTTACATCACTTACGAGCAAATTATGTATGTTACAAAATATTTGTCCTATATGTTTAGAATTAATTTTCAAATAACACATTACCCTAGTCTTTAATTCTTACTTTGTAGTGAATAAGTGTGTGTTCTCCAAACAAGAAATCCAGCTTGCCACTGATTCTCAGGACATAGTCACCAAGGCAACCTTTGTTTTCCTCCAAGCTATGAGTTGTCAGCCATTTTCGGAGAGCCTGCTCCATCAGCTCTGCTACAGTACAGCTCAATGGCACTTTTAGACTTGCAGTGTCCTGTGGGACATTGGGGCAGGGTGGATGGGGATATTTGTAAATACTGATTATTCCACAACACTCGTAACTTTGTTATTTGATAGTTTGAAGGTTTTTGCACAAATGCAAGTTTGTACCTGTGACTGGTTGTAGTGCATAGTAATTTTGATGTCACCCTCATTCCGGTCATAACACTCTTCAAATGGCCCAGCCTCTATCTGTGGAGGAAAGCAGCTCTGAAGCCATTCCCCCCATGACATCGTCTGCACACGCAGCATTTTCTCTTCACTGATTCGTTGCATCTTGATTCGAAAATCCTTTACTTCCTGGTCCTGCAGAGCATCCAGCTCATGTAGTCCTGAAAACAAGAGATGAAATTCATTAAAGCCTTGTAATAATGAACCCTTTAACACATAAAAAAAATACAACACAACACAAAATAACAAGTGATCATTAAACAAATGTTACAATGACAAAACAAAAAAATCTGTCAGTGCTAGAAAATTTTTTTTTCACATTTTAAAACTTTGCTATAACACAATAGTTTAACTTACCATTTTACAAATAAAGGCAACATATGAATCTACAGTATACAAATAAACATATTACATTACACTTCATAGTCATTTTATGATCATTTTGTTTTTGTTTTATCATAATTTTATTAATTTTACTTTGTTGCTTTTATTATAATTTTTCAAAAACTCTAAATCATGAGTATTTACAAAATTTGAGACAATTATCACTATAATTATTTTCTTTAAAGCTTTAAGTCATACCAAAATCTGCAATACTAAAACAGAATGCAAGAAATGGGAATTTATTCATTTTTGAAATAATATCGTTTACACTTAATAAATATTAGTGCTACATTACCATAACAACATTCTCACACACACACAAACACACTTAATCGCTTATCCTTCTGGGTCGCGGGGGATGCTGGAGCCAGCGGTCATTGGTCGGAGGGCAGGATACACCCTGGACAGGTCAATGCTCAATTAATCTTTAATCAATGTTTCAGTTCACACCAACTGTGCCAGACTTTACAGAGATCCAGTCAAACCACATACTCTCTCTTTCTATAGTGTCCTAAACTATATTTAAAATAACTTAAAATATTGATGATCTTGTTTGTGTGGTGGTTGCAGAGCAGCTCCTCTGTGTGTGTCAAGGCTACTTTTCTCTGATATTAACAGAGAAAATTTTGTTAACGTTTTTTTGCTGTTAAGTTTTAAACCTGCTGTAAAACTGTATTCAAAAAGTGGAAAAAAGAGCTAAAGAGAGCTAACTTATCTAAAGGAGTTTGCGTTTTATTTCTGGCTACAATTTTTGAGGCTCAAAAAAGACTAAGCTTTCAACTGTAAGCATAACAGAAAAGCTTTTGTGCATTTTGTAAATCCTAATGACATGAAAACTGTACTTTGTTTTAACTGATAATTTGGCTTCTCATAGATGTAATAAAGTAGATGGGCTGTAGACCAACATTTCTACTCCACTACAGATATGACTGAGTGCATGAACCCTTACCACAGATGTATACATAGCCATTGGTGATAATGTGATGAGTGCCAGTATGTACAAGCAGAATAAAACCAGACCAAACATAGAGCCTTAATGCACACCTACAAAACAAATGCCACATAAAACCAAATCTGGCTTTACGGACAAACAATTGAGAAACCAATGAGGCATTTGCATATTAATATTTAAAATATGTATTTAGCTATGTGCATTTATAATGGAATCATTGCGTTTCTGTTTCCTTCACTCAAAATGACACCACAAAAAGATTCTGTCTGTACAGGCTGTGCTCACTGGAATCACTTTTACAGAAGCACAACTGAATGACATTTAAAAGCGTTAAAAATGCACTGCCAGTCCATCACAGGGCAGACATACACATTCACACCTAGGGGCAATTTTTTTTAGCATGTCCAATTGGCCTGACTGCATGTTTTTGGACTGTGGGAGGAAACTGGAGTACCCGGAGGAAACCCACGCAGACATGGGGAGAACATGCAAACTCCACACAGAAACGACCCTGGTCGTCCAGCCAGGAATCGAACCCAGGCCATTCTCGCTGTGAGGCAACAGCGCTACCCACTGCGCCACCGTGCTGCCACCTTAAATTTACTGATACCTTAAATATATTGCTACCTTTTATCACCACTGCAGTCATAAATTCTCAGCTACCTTAACTTTACTGATGCCTTAAATTCATCGCCACCTTAAATTTACTGATATCCAAAGCCTTGTCAAATCCACTTAAACCTTATTTGAATCTACTGCTACCTTAAATCCCTTGCTACCCTAAATCCAATGGCAGCATAAATCCACGGCCACCTTAAATCCACTGCTATCTCAAATTCACTCATACCTTAAATCCAATGCCACTTTAAATTTACTGATACCTAAAATCCACTGCCACCTTAAATTTACTGATCTTATCCAAAGCCTCATCAAATCCACTTAAACCTTAAATTCACTGCTACCCTAAATCTCATGCAAGCTTAAATCTAATGCTACCTTAAATATATTGCTACCTTAGATTCACTGCTAACTTAAATCCACTGCCTCCTTAAGTCTCCTGCTACCTTGCATTATTTGTTACCTTAAATCCACTTAAACCTTGTACACTGTCAAAGACACCCAAAAAACATTCTACATGGCTAGTCAATATAATTATAGCACACACCTAACATTTCAGTAATTCATGTACTGCAGAATTAGTACAAATCTGCTCAAAGTTCAAATCAATTTCCTAAAGTCTTGTCCTAATCAAGAACTCAAACCACCACTCGTGTTCAGCTCCAAGTTACTGTCTCATTCAGCTGACCCCTGAGCACGCCTCAGATCTATGACATTTCTAATGAGGAACGGTCCATCTTTAGCATTATCAGTTTTGAAAGCATTGCCTAAACTCTCTCATATTCAGCCTTACTTTGTGGTCCTGAGTCTTGCATCCAACTTTCTATACCCCATATCAGAATATGTACACAAAATGACAGTGAAAAGCACTAGAATAGTGTTTTGATGCACTTGATCCACTCAATTAAAGGGAACTGTCTAGAGAGGGTGTGTGCTTTCAATGTGTCTTAAGGTCACTTACTGAAAAAATGACTAGCTCAGACAGATTCAACGAGTAACTATGAAAATCTCTAGGATGTGCTTCACAGCACATTAATACGTCACCACCATGTCAGTGTTGCTGAAGTGCTAAAAATGATTCACCGCCGAAATAATACCTGCTCTGTGGTAGTCGTGTGAGGGTCTTGACCACTGAAGAACAGTGTAAAACAAAGCATGCTGATAAAGAGACAGACTACAGTATGTAATTATAGAACTACAAAGTGTTCCTTTGTGACAAATACAAGGAGGATGATTAAGCTACTTAATAAAGTGGCCAGTCGGTGAAAATCATAATTAAAAAGCTATTTATATGAGCACTCAGTACTCTTTCGATTAGAAGAACACTAATATTAAAATAAATACAAAAACAGTAATAGAAAAAGTTTTTTATCTATTAAATTTTTCATGTGTCAATGTGTTCCCATTTCCAAACCTCTCCTCAAGCAAGCTCATTATTATTTGTAGTTATCATCCAACACAACGCATGCACAGTTTTCAATGTACATTACCTTTTCCAATGAGCACCCCAATCTTGGAGTCAAGTAGCCGCTCAGCACGACCACAGTTACGAGTAATGAGTTTAAGGACAGGTAGAAATGGCCGAACATCACACAGCCGCCTGCTTTCATCCTCCAGCTCCTCATGCACTGCAGCCTGGTTCACACACTCAAAGATGTGACCATCTATCTCCCCTAGAAGGGAGAAGAAGGGGTATGCCTGTGCCTGCTTCCATAACATCTGCACAACACACAAACATAATACTGTAACACTGGTTAAAGAACATAAGAATTCATTAACTGTACAAACACAAACATTAATATTCACTCCTGGCTACTCAAAACAAAGACAAAAAAACAAAAACAGCACAAATGTCCAGTGCATCATTTAAAAAATAATAAATAAATAACTTACAAAAGGCTTTTGAGCAATGCCATTAAAGAACCACTTTTGGTTCCTTAAAGAACCATGTTAAAAAAAAAGAGATTGGTTAGTGTGCAGAACCTTTTTAAAAGTTTAAAGAACCTTCACATTTGAAGGTTCTTCCTAGAATCTTTACATTATGTGGAGGTTCTTTAAATTTTGTATAAATTTCTTCTTAGAGAAACGTTGTGGCAAAAATGTGCTTTGAAAGAAAGCAATGTGTGATTTGAAAAAAAAGCAATTTGTGTTGAACCTGAACTGTTCTGAACTCTACATAACTAGATTTCACAGAACCGTATCTAGTTAGGCTAAAACAAATTTGTTTAGAGTGATCAGAGCTGATCGACATCACAGACAGAATAGCTGTAGTTCAAAAAGCAAACTTGAAGCCCAGCAACTGTCTGATTTTATATCATTACGCCTTGTTCAGCGAACAATACGTGCATATACACATCATATGTATTATGTCTGTATGCAAACGTTTAGGCACTCCGGTCAAATTATAAGTTTTGCTGAAATTAGTTTTTGCTGAATTTAACTTACTGGAAAAAAATGTGGCCTGTACAAAAGTTATGGCACTTTTTATATTTAATGTTTTCCATTTTTCCATTTTTTTCTGCCTACGTATACAAACTTCTGCATATGACTGTATATATATATATATATATATGAGGAGACAAAATGGACAATTTTTGCTTATAACGGTTTTTATTCCTAGGATGAATTTTTAGGATGAATGGGTTTTGTACAGGGACACAGTGCTACAAAATTCAAAAATTTTATTCTGCACATGCATATTTGATGCAGTTTATCTAATCAGCTAGCTAACATTTTAGAGCTGTTTTGGTAAATGTGAAGTAGCATTTTATTATGAGCAAAAACAACTACACATACCTAAGGCATCTAGTAAACATGTTTCAGCGGGAAATCACCCAACATGCGTTCCTGGCTCTTCTATAACAGTCACCAAGTATGCAGGGTACTTGAGGGTACGTGAGTGGTGTTGCTTTCACTCTTCCGTCCAGTTCATCCCATACCAGTCTGGACATGTCAGAGCATTAGTTTGAGTTTCCATCACTTTTCTTCACGGCCACCTAGTTCTTGTACAGTTTTGATGTGCAGCCATAATCCCGACGGCATGGCATTCCTTAGAATAATGCAATGACTTGTGAATTATGGCATGATTGCCATTAACTTGTTAATTATCAACTGTCATCAACAAAAAATATAATTATCAAAAAAAGGGGAATTTCTTAGAACAGCACTGTATCTGGGGGTAGGGGGGTGGGCGTTACAATACTCAATATTTTGAACAAAGCTTATTTGGTAAAACTGCAGTACCTCTTGTTCTGTTTAAAGTGGACAAAGCGACAAAACAACTCAGAAAAACTTTAAGAGGTGTTTTATAAATTGTTAGGGCATTTTGCGATTTAGATTTTTCAGTATTTTCACCACATTAGTGGTGACTTCTTTGTTATTTTCACTATATCAGTATTGCTTTGTCTTAAATTTAATATTTAAACCTCAGTTCCAAAAAAGATGGGACAGTCTGTAAAATGCTAACGAAACAAAGAAGTGATTAGTAGATTCAGTTTAATCTGTATTAAACTGAAAACAGTACGAAAACATTTGATATTTTGACAATATTTGACGTTTCCTAATATGAACTTTATTGTTTCTACAAATATAGCTTATTACAAATTTGAATTCTGCAACATGTTCCAAAGGGAACACAGGCATGTTTACCACTGTATTACATCACCTTTCCTTTTAACAACACTTAATAATTGTTTGGGGACTGAAGACACAACTGAAGCAGTTTGAAAAGGGGAATTTTTTGCCATTCTTTCATTTAAGTCTTCAGCTGTGCAACCGTACGGGGCCTTCGTTGTCATTTTTTGCACTCAAAGTGATGCATGCTCTCAATGGGAGACAGGTCTGGACTGCAGGCAAGCCAGTGTAGCACCCACACGCTCTGATTACACAACCATGCTGTAGTGTAGAATGTGGCTTAGCATGGTCATGTTGAAATAAAATAGATGTCTCTGAAAAAGAGAGGCCATCTAGAGGGCAGCATATGTGACCATGAACTATACATATACAGTGCCCATTTTTGTACATAGGACCTTAATTCCAAGACACTATAACATTTGGGACATAGCAGTGGTGTGTACAGTTTTTAGCTTTGAAAAACAGTATGCAAATCAGTCAAACAACGTTACCGCCCCCTGATGACGCCCTACTCATGGCGCACACCTAAATATGAAGGCATAGTAGCCTAGAGCGAGGAGATAACCGCACGCTTGCGCAGAGCTAAATACCTCCAGCTCCACCTCACAAGGCTGCAAGATACTAGACTTCTGTACCAACTGTAAATAACTCAGTTTAGTTTGTAATAAAGATGTTGGACCGATTAAGTGAGGATTCTTGCAAGTCTCCATAAAGCTGCCGGTGTTGCATCCAATTCACGTTTCCCTTCACATATGAAACCCTTGTGCGCGTGCACTCACTGAACAGGAGTCAATGGCAAGCAACACTGGAACTTGTGAAAGTGAAACAGTTCAGGAAAGGTTAACATTAAATGGCCAATATTACCGACTGTGTCAACCTCTTATCCATACCTTAACGTCAAACTGAATGTAACTTAGACAGTGTTCAAAGAAATTAACTTTATTCATTCAAAATTCAGTGCCTCTAAGAAATCAGGCTATATCGAACATGGACCTGCTAAAAAGATAATTAGAAGCTAGCTGTCATGGTTTTAGGGAATGTTCTCTGCTGCTCGCTGCTAATCATTTCCTGGCTCTACGTTAACTCTTCGGCGGCTTGAGTCAGTGGCTCATACTGTTAAGGCTCAAGACGCACTGCCGGATCAGAAACACCTTCCCTCTTCGAAGATGGGGATGGTAGTAGAGAAAAATCGTCAACCTTGTAAGACCTCTCAGTTGCAAAAGTGTCGTTTGATTTTGTCACTCTCCATATTTTCTGGTAGCTAATGTACGCTAGCTCTAAACACACAGCAGCCCAGCCCAGCCAGTTTCCCTCACAGCCCCACCTCCAAACCCGTAGATTATAACTCCATATAACTCCCTCCAAGCGTGCCCTCCCATTTTTGAGCATTTTTCAAAGTTAAGCCAGAGGTGGAGTTAGCTGAAAATAGTGAGGTGTAGTTACTCTTTAAAGGCTGAACTGTCCAACAACAATAGAATTCTGACATAAGTTCTTGGATGTTCAAGTTATTGGAGAATAACATGGATTCCCATGTTCACTGTGTCGTCCACTGCCCAGTATGCAAACTGCAGAGGGTCTAGCAGAGGATCTGTGTTGTTTTTCAGATGAGTGAGCACCAGACTCTCAAAGGATTTCATGACTACAGAGGTCAATGCAACGGGCCTGTAGTTGTTTAATCCTATGATGGTTGCTTTCTTAAGAATTAGTATTCAAGAATTGGTAGTTCAGCTCCTCAGCCAGCCAACAGTCACCCCTTGCTGGGGGGCGTGATGGGTCCTTTTGTAGTTGGTGATGTTCTGCAGGTGCTTCCAGACGGCCGATGGCTCGTTTGTGGACATCATACTGCTCAGCTTGTTTGAACAGCTCTTCTTTGCAGCTCTAATTTCTTCATTCAGTGTGTTCCCTGACTGATTGTACAGAGCCCAATCCCCACTTCTATACACTACTTCTTTAGACCGGCGCAACAGTTTCAGTTTGGCATTAAACCAGGGCTTCTAGTTGTTATATTAAGTGCGAGTCCTGGTGGGAACACAGGTGTCTTCACAAAAGCTAATATAGGATGTCACAGTATCCGTATATTCATCAAGGCTACTTGTAGCATCCTCAAACACACTCAAATCTGTTAATTCCATTAAGTCCTGAAGCCTTACTTTATACTCAGTGGCCCACTTCTTCACGGTACTGACTACAGGTTTGGCACACTTGAGTTTCTGCCTATAGGTCGGAAGGAGGTGGATTAGTGAGTGATCAGACAGGCCCAAAGCAGCACAGGGAACAGAGTGATAAGCCCCCTTTAACACACTGTAGCAGTGATCTAAAATACTACTCTCCCTGGAGGGGCAAGTAACATGCCATCTGTATTTAGGCAGTTTGCTGGTAAGTTGTGCTCTGCTGAAGTCCCCTAAAATGATAAAAACAGAGTCTGTGTGTTTGAGTGAGAACACTGACTTTGGTCTTTTACGTACCAAGGGTCCTGGGGGGAGTCAACAATAAGGTATAAGAGGTGTGTGTCTGAACGATTGTTTAGACTGGGTGAAGATCAGCAGAGATGGACAGAGCACTCCTTGAATAAAATCATTTCTGCAAATCCGGGTCTACTGACTCTCTGTCTGTGACAAGATTAAAAATTTACATCAGTTCTTAAAACCACAGAAATGTTCACACCATTTCACAGCATTTTTCTGAGCCTGAGCTAATAAGATGTTATTATATAACTTAGAATTCCTTTTGCCACTGCCATCAACTGTTATATCATCAATGAAGCAGCCATAAAGGTTCAGGACATAACACCACCACGGATTAGGAGGTATGCTTTGAATTTTGGGCAGCTTTTTTTTCACCTCCACACTTTGCTCTTGCCATCACTCTGAAACAAATTAATCTTGGATCAGTTACTTCTATTTTAAATACTTGAGTTTTTAGCTTTATGCAATGCAGAACTGTATTTTCTGAACTCACAGAAATACTTCATAGGATACATTTCAGAAAGCTTACTCGAGTAAGATGACACTAAATAAAACAACTCTGCTGATTGTTTTTTCCGGTAGAGAGTTATCTTTTATTTAGTTATCTTTATTTTTGCAGTGAGAGTGAGCAGTAACAGTGGCAGCTTGCTAACAGTACTACATGTAATTAACAAAGTTAAATCTGCTGAATTTGCTTTCTCTGAGTCTGAAGGAATGTCTATCTAGGGTTGAACTGCAGTGCTGAGAAAAACAAGAAGCTGCAGGACGAGGAGGAGGAGAGACTTGTAGCACAGATACTCAGATATATGCAAATTCACAGTGTCAGAGATGCACTGTGTGGTCCTTAAGCTTTGATGTGTGCAAATTTAGACATCATATCTTAAACTTTTCTGAAATACAGCCAGAAGAAATCAGTATATCTTTTAAATGCTTTTGGTCATTTCAGTGGTTGTTATATGTGCAAAAGTTGTTTAAGTCTAGCTTGCTTCTTTGTTTTCAACATGTGTTTAACCCCCTCTGCCAGCGATTACAGTTTCTTTTGTCAATCATAAAACAGTTTGTTTATTAGCTTTTGCAGCAGAATTACAGCAAACATACCAGGTTAAAACTGAAGCAGGCAGGTTAGACTACCTATTTTTACATATATTTACATGACAGTATACAGTTTCACAGTGGAAAAATACATCTCTCATGCTCAAAGAAGAAAGCAATGAGGCCTCTTGTCCCAAGACAGATTGTCCACTGCAGCTAGACACTCTTTCTGGGCGTGACGTTTTTCCCCTTGCATGTTTATTTGTCATGCATTTTTCATACTTTACTCAAAATTGTATTTTAAAATGTGTGTTTTACTTTTGTTTCGATAAAACATTTTCAGTTTAACCCTTATAAGTTTACATGCACGTCTGTGAACTGTGACAACAGGCTTTGTTTAAAATACTGACTTTCAGGATATATATATATATATATATATAGAACATAATAAATAAATGCAACTTACAATATTACCTTAATACAAGGTCAGTTCATTTTTTAATTTCTTTATTGATTAAATTCATTACATTAAGTAAGTTTAACTATTTTTTAGTTAAAAGTTAGAACTTTATTTCTTTGAGTTGGCCTAATAGTACTTCAAGCCAATGCCAAAAGTTAGATTTTAAGCAAAGACAGTTGAATGAACTTCATATAATTGAGTAGGTATAACTGTGATTCTCGGATTCACGCCTGGTCGAGTGGTTGGTCAAGAATTCTGGGTCTACCAAATTATGGACTATGACTCCAAAGGTAAGTGCAAATATGGCGACATTTATTAAGTGAATTACAAACAGAAAAAGAAAAACTGGAAGAAAACGAAAAGAAAACGAAAAGAAAACAAGTTCTCTCATAGAACAAGTACATAATGTTCAGAACCTCAAACACCCATTATCTTGGTCCATATTCTCTGCCCTGGCTCAACCTCAGCACAGGAACCTCAGACCACAATAAATATTTCCACTGTGCTTCAGACCATTTCAGATGAGCTTGAGCCCAGAGAAGTTGGAAGTGTTTCTGGATGTTGCTGACATCTAGCTTTTTCTGTGCACATAACTTAAGTTGAATCTGTGGATACAGTGACGAACAATGAACAATATTTCAGAGTCCTTGTGGCGATATCCACCACAGAAGCAAAATAGCTTTTAATGCAGTTCTGACTGAGGGACCAAAGGTCATGGGCATTCAGTTGTAGTTTTCAGCTATGTGTCGAGGGTGACATACCAAAAATCCTTGCAATTGCTCATTAAGGAATGTTGTTCTTAAATTGTTGGATTATTTACTGATGCATTTTTTTGGCAAAGAGGCAAGCCTATTAGTACTCTTTTTGTTTACATACAGGTCAAAGTGAATTTACAAATCTCTGCTTTCTGTTTTATTTGCTATTACAGTAACTGCAAAAGTGGGCCACTTGCAAAATTGTGTTTTGACCCCACTGTTCACCATTTGCAGTCCTCCAGCATGTGCCATAGAGCTTTGTTTCTCGACCATGGTCCTGGAGGCCCCTTATCCAAACATGTCAGTGTTTTCTTTGTTCTCAACACATCAGATCCAAGTAATCAGCTCATTAACAATCCCATACTAAGGTGAAGCGGGTGTGTTAAAACAGAGAAAACACTAATTTGTGTGGAACAGTGGGCCTCCAGGACCAGGGTTGGGAAACACTGCCATAGAGACTACTGATCCCACATAGCTAACCTTAAGTATTTTTCATAAATATATTTCAGCTCAATTGCTAGTCCACCATGTTTAATGCTTAGGCTAGCCCTTGATCCTTTAATCATAATTTTCTCTCATTGTTTTTGCAATTTTGCTATATTGTGTGGACCAGAGGAGGATGGGTTCTCCTTTTCTCTCAAGGTTTACTCAGTTTTTTCTTCTGAATACAGGGTAATTTCATTCTGATTTAGATTGTTGTTCCATAACCAAATTCTATTCTTTTGTATTTTCATTTCCTAAACTATTTCAAACTTCTGACTACAAGGTCTACTAGTTTAAAGACAAAATATGATAAAGAACATATTAATACAATGCAATAAAATAATTGGCAAGTAAAAATAAATCAATTCTACATTATATTAAGAGCTGTCTAGTAACGTGACAAGCCCACCTACCTGTTTGATCTGTTGGATGGTGCTCTCTCGGGGAACATCCATCTGAATGTAGATTCCAGTAGGCAACAGGAAATCCACAGTTACCTGGTCGTCTCCATCCAGCCCTGGATCTGACCACACATCCAACTGATCCGTCATGGCGGGAGGCATGGTAGAGAGCACACCACAGCCAAACCATGGGACCCTAAACAGAGCACATTAACAACGTAACACCAACATACAACAATTAGCACATGCACAGATAGGGTAGAACCCCTCAAGGCTATATGTCCCCCTGGTCTTGTTTTCTCTTCTGATTAAATAGTTGTGCCAAACCAATACATTTGGCAAAGCAAATATGCGATTATGGAAAGGTTGCATAAAAAAAGCTTTAACTCTCTTAAGCAAGGGGTCTCTTTAATTAATTGCTCTAGTCTTGCTGTTTTTACAATAAAATTATTATTAGCACCGCTTACAACTGACATTGTGTTTGGCTGTTCAAAATTAACACATTATGGAATGTTATGTTTTTTTGAAAGAGACATTTACGTGGTTTAAGATTTTTATGACTATTTTTGCTAATAATAAGACTTGTTTTTGATGAGACTTATTTGTAATTTTAAGGCCTAGGGCTGATGTCAGTTGGCCAACAAATTTTGATCAAATTTTTGTATCAGCGAAAATAGAATTTAATCTATACCAAAAAAGCTGCTAATTATCGGTCCATTATTGGTATAGGCATTAACAGCAATACAGGCTACTGTGGGCAGCTCCAGCCCCAAGGCTATAAAATTTATACTATTTAGGAGTAAAACTACTGGAGTATAACACAAATATATAAAAAATAAAAAATCAGCCGACATTACATTTTTAGGCCTTTAAAATGCCATTGTAGCAAAACTTTCAGATTGGTCATGGCCAACTACAAACATAAGCCTCCAAAATTCAACAACCTCTGAGTCAATATTTGTGTCACTTCGTTCCTCTATGCTGGTGATGACCAGTACGTTTTGCATGGACCCAGCAAATGGAGGGGAGGCTAGTAAGGCTCTGGCAGAAGTACAAATGCTTGTCTCTAATGAAGACCAAAATTATAGTTTTCTTTTTTTTTTTTTCTCTTCTGTCTAGCAGCAAGTTACACAGCCTCCTGTTTAGCATGCTATTGTAACTTCAAAGTCTCCTTTCATAGCAAAATAAAAAAAATTACGTTTGGGGCATTTTGTTTTTGGACTGCTTCTGGTGAATGATTGTGTAATGTGCGAGTGTTGTCTGTGTTGGATGATGCACTGCTGGTCACAAGAAGCAATAACTGTTAATTCTGAGATTTTGAAAGTTGTAGTGTCCCCTATGGATTGATACCACTCACTATGTTCACTCTGTTTTTTGCCTAAGCTTGCGTTCTTTTTTCTCGCACCTCTTTATGTTATGTGTATGCTTAAGCTTGGTACTATTGCCAGCAAACTACATTATCTAGGTCAAAAGGTAGCCTAAGTTGAATTTTGTACCACCTTGCAGTATAAAACAGGTAAGAAAGGTGTACCTTTTGCATAGATAAAGTTAGACGCTAGGCACTACTCCATAGAATTTTGATTACCGGGCAGATAAGAGCAGTGCAGCTAGTTTTAGTAAAATCAGTAGTATAATTAGTACTTAGCCTTAAAAAGAGTAGGGCAAAATAGCTGTCCACAGTATGTCTCTTCAGGAGTGGTATTAAAAAAATATCTGCAGTATATGTGTAGTGTAATTATTAGGGCTGGCCTTGTGAGGCATTTTTAGTCATCCATTTGACAGAACAAATATGCTTCCATTTTAATCAATAATTTAGTTTAAACCGGCTACACACATGCTTTACACCCATCAAAACTATTTTCTTTCCACTTGTGAGTGAAGTGTAAACCCTACAGAGATCCAGGCAAATCACAAACTATCACTTTCTTTAGAGTTCTAAACTCTATTTAAAATAATACGCTATTAAAATCTGATGATCTTGCTAGTGTGGTGTGAAAGCTATTCTTCTCTGATATACAGTGCCTTGCAAAAGTATTAAACCAAATTTAAAAAAAAAATAATTGAACACTTACAAAAACAACATTTTTCAGTTCAGTTCATTTTTGTTACAGCATATTTTCTGACAATCAAATTTATGTTGCTTTAAATTAATTTATTTTGAGGGTCAATCTTTTAAAATATGATACAGCACACAATATCAAAGTGTCATTTGTAATCCAGACAAACAGGCGCTGTAGCAGTAAGAACTTGGGATTGTGATTGCAATTTTGCTGTCAAGTTTTAAACTTGCTATAAATCTCAGTGTTTCCCTCAGAATTTTGTAAACATATGGTGGGAAGACCTCATTCATACCTTCTAGGGGAGTGCGGGGGTATGCTCTCCCAGAAAGATAAATTTGTATATTTTGAAGTCACATGCATCAATAATGTATTTTAAAATTGGGTATGAATGGTGAAGACACAGCTAAAAGGACACACCCACAGAGCATGGTAAAAGAGTTCATGAGTGATCTGCTAAGGAGTTCACAAACAGTTCACAAATGCTCAAAAGACAAGCATACATTTCAGCCCTCAACACAAAGTAAAAAGTGCTTAACCATGTTCAACTGGTTTACTTATTATATACTGAACAGAGAATATACAGAACAACATACAAAATAATTTAATAATTTACTTTTAGTCAAATACATACCTATAAATTAAGGGCACAAACATTAGGCTTAAAACAGTAGGAGCCACTTCAATTTGATTTGTAAGCGCTACTTCAATTTGATTAGTTAACATTACAAATGGTCTAACTTTACATGAAAACACAACTTGCTCGTCAGTGGATGAGGTTGTCAGAGAATGTGCATGACATAATCTTGTACGTTTGCTGCTGTGCCAGTATTCTAACAATCTGTTCTACCCACCGAGCGGCCCTACTGAGCATGCGCATATCTTTAGTATAGCGTAATAATGCTGGTGACATAAAAAACATTCACCAGCTTTCTGACACGGCAGAATGTAACCGCTGCACTATTTAAGAAAAATTTGAACAACAATCTGCCGAATTAGAACTGTGAAGTTTCAATGCTGGTAGTATGTTTTTTCAGTGATTTGCTATCAACACATCCTACCTGTAGCTTTAATTCTGGTAGCATTTTCTGAACAGCGATTTAGACAAGACTGAAGTTTGCTTCCTATTTGCCTGCTTCTTTGCATTTTCCTATTCCACCTTAAATGGTGTCACAGCGTCTCAGCGGCCTGAGGTGTCAGAATTTAAGCTGGCAAATAAGAAGCTTCAGCTTTGTGTAATTTATTTTGTGTGGTAAATTATCAAAATATCCTATTTACAGTTTTAAATGGAGCTCTACCTATAAATATGTGCTACGATCGGACATTAACAAGGTAGCGCAATTTAACAAAGCAAGTTCCTTAACTAAAGTTAGATTAATGTTAGTTATCAATGATAACTTCTGTATTGACATTGTCTTATATTGATAAGGATAAGATTGTGTTTGGACTAGTGGGTAACTGCAGTTGATAGTAAAGCTAAAGTTACTGACCTCAAATCAAACGGTGCCATGTTGCCTCATCTCGGATTGCAGCCAGGTGACAGCATGTGTGTGTGTAAGCCTGCGCACGCAAAGCGGGGGAGGGGAGCTGACTGGTAGAGAGATGCTTTGCCGAAGTAACGCAATTGCAAATTTTGCACTGAACATTCTTCCTCTGGTCTCATAAATTAAAACGCTCCCACATGTTATTTCTTTCTGAGGCATCTCTGCTGTTTTAGCTTCAGTGGCCACATGGAAAGCCGTGCAGGTTGTTCCGCTCTGAGGCAAGGTGACACGGATACTTGGCATGAATTTATGACACGTTCAGATAATCCAGTTATTCATCTATTTATTTTTAAAAATTTCTGTATATTAACAATCACTGTTCTATCTGAAGGCCTTTGTAGGTGAAATTTACTGTAGGCTACAATTTCCTGGTTGAAAAAAAACTGATGCAACCAAACACTAAACAGAGAAACATATAACAAACGAATACTCATGCATTCTAATTATTTGGACAGCCCTAGTAAAATTTATACATAAATAGCGTAAATATAATTTATGTTGTGAGTATTTATTAGTTTTGTTCACTATAAACTAAATAGGAGGATCGCTATACTTTCATCTGCAATCTAATCTGTATTTTACTTAGTATTAGTAGTAGTATTGTCAAACAAGAAGTCTGTGTACATCACTGAGTGGGTTGTGCTAGAATTGAATCACACACACACACACACACACACACACACACACACACACACGCTATATCTAGAAGTTATTTGCTAGCCAGCTCCATGAAAGGAGTGGAGGGAGAGTGGAAGGAATGCTGCATCTGAAACAAAGGAACATATTTTTTAAATCTGTGAGTTTTACAAATCTTTTTTTACAGTTCACAACAAGCAGGAAAGTCAGAGGTGATAATACTAAACTTCTGATTAAGCCAAGAGGATTTTTGGAAACACACAAGTAGTTGAGTACCTGTGTATGTAGACATTATGGTACAGTACCAACTATACACTAAAAGTCCTAAATTTAGGCAAGCTACCCTTCTGTTATAGAGAAGGGCATTATTCAGTTATGCTTGACCGTATACACACACACACACACACACACACACACACACACACACACACACACACCATCTATTTATACAGTGCAATGTTTGTTACATTCATGATCCAAAGCGCTTTAGACTCCTCAAACATCACACTTTTTATATTAAAGCAAAAATCCTTATTTATGTGCAGTTTTCATGAGAGAATGGGAGAGCACACAGCTCATGGAATTCACACTTTCTTGCTTTACAAGCTGAGACTTGCAAAAGAATTCAGTATTGAGATGAGAGAAGGAGTGTGCAGGGCTAAAAAGGGAGGCAGGAAATAAATAGCAAAGATAAAAGGAAGCACCATGTTGGATCCATTATTGATCTTAAATTGTGCACCATCGAAAACCCTTCACACCCCACCTGCAATCGTTGACAAATGCTCTATAATGCAGTAAAACAAAGAAGCATCTGCTGTACTGCACACATTCTTTTCTGTTTGGATGTTAACAGCAAGTGGCAATTTTAAGAGTTCACACTGCCATCACAATCTTTCTCTCAGGCACCAGACACTTAGGTTGTGTGCTTAAAAGCTGTCATCTGATAGACAGTGTCTTTTTTGGCTTTCTTTTTATTTTTGTTTAGTAAATGTCAAAAATCACAGCTGGCAACTTGTTTGCTACTCTCATGTTAGTACAGAATTAAGCTGATAAACAACTAGGAAGTTTTCATTGCTTTTTTTAGCACAACGTTATCAGGGGTTACAGTGATTCCAATGATTTACTATAAATGCAGCATGAGTGTTCAAACACCTACAGCTTTCAGCTCTGCCCCACCACAGCAGAGATCAAGTCACGCTTAAAGAGCAAGCAAGAGACTAAATGTCCAGGCATTCAGGTGACACTGCTGTAAAAAAAAAAAAACTCCTGTAAAAAGTCCTGTAATTGGACATCCCTATTTTAACCTATCATCACAGCTTTAATTATGTAATAAAATTTCAAAACTAATTTTGGCCCACTCATCATGACATTTTTGGATATATACACATACACATTTATATTTATTTCTGTATTTATTATGGATGCATCAATTTCACTTTTTGGTACTTGCAGATACAGAGTTCGACATCATACTGAGTAACCTACTTAGAATTAAGTAGTGTAAAAGAGTGCAAAGTACCTTAACAGCTAAATCATTAAAACTCAACTGGTTTTAAATGATGTGCATTAGCTAGCTATGCTACATTAGTTACATAGGATCAAGTAGTGTTACAGTGGAGAAGAGTGGGTTTATTCCCTATCAGAAAAACGCTTCTGTACAGCTGTAAGTAAAGTGTGTTTCATTGTTTTCACCCTCATCTGTCTCTTTCAACAACAGTCACTGTAGCACAGTGACAGATGGAATCACATCCGAGGATCTCACATTTCTCAGTTGTGTAGAATAGGGAAACCACAAAAATGCACTGAGCATTAAGTGCTGTTACCTGGTGACTCTAGGTTTGTCTAAATTTAGATGACTGTGGGTTTGAATAGACCATCATGTATAAACAAAGCCTATGATTTATATATTAACACTGTACAAAAATGCTCCGTCCATGTCACCTTATACCCAGCCCCTACAGACAGCTCTGTCTATGAACAATTTCAAATAAAGTGGTTTCATTAAAAATAACAAAGCAAACATAGCAAACATACTGAGGAACAGAGCAGCTTTGCTAACACTGTGCACTGTAACTAATACTAGGTGGTGATGCACATTAGTAGGACAACAGGGTCTTTCTACACTATTTTACCAAAACAAATCATTCAACTAACATGTATACCTTCTAGTTCAAGTTCATTTATATAGCGCTTTTTACAACAGGTGTTGTCACAAAGCAGCTTTAAAGAAAAATCCGGGTCCAAGCCCCCATGAGCAAGCCAATGGCGACAGTGGCAAGGAAAAATCCCTAAGAGCAAGAGGAAGAAACCTTGAGAGGAACCAAGACTCAAAAGGGGAACCCATCTTCCTCTGATCGACACCGGATAGCAAACAGCATTAGTATAAAATATTATACTACAAAATGGGGAAAACAGGCGGAGCAATGGTTAATTAGATTAGTTTCAGTTTACGCAGCAGCAGTAGCATCATCAGGAGGGTCAGTTCATGATGGTGAGGTTTGCAAATTAAGTGGGTATAAACACTTTTGTTTCACAAATGTTGATTTTTCACCTTTGTTTTGCTAGACAATGTGTCTCCACTCATATTAGAGCTCTTAAAACACAATGAAAATTGGCCTATTTTGCACTGTTTTCCAATAAATTATAACTTTTTCGTTACAAATTATATTATCAGTATTACCACTTGAGTGAAGAGTACGCACACAATTTTTTTTAACTGTTTATCCTTCAGGGTAGACATGGGGGTGCTGGAGCCTATCCCAGCAGTCATCTGGTGGAAGGCAGGATACACCCTGGACAGGTCGCCAGTCCATCGCAGGGCAGACACACAGACATACACATTCTCACACACACACACACACAGTACACCCAGAGGCAGTTTAGCATGTCCAATTGGCCTGACTGCATGTCTTAGGACTGTGAGAGGAAACCATAACACCTGGAGGAAACCCACGCAGAGATGGTGAGAACATGCAAACTCCATACAGAAAGGACCCTGGTCACCCGGCTGCGCCACCATGCTGCCTAAGTGAAGAGTAGAATCTTTGAAATTTTAACATGAATTTCAGAATTTCTTAGCATTTGGTACAACAGGTCCCTTTTGTATTCTCCAATAAAACAGAAAAGACCTTTAATCTATACACCACTCAACTTTTTTGTGTGCTGTTGAGACTAAACTGCTAGAAAATGTAGATGTAGATTTTGCAAATCCATTTTGTGTATAAAATAAAGTATTTGTTGTTGATTTTTGATGGTTTTGTCAAATCAAATCAAAGTTTATTTATATAGTGCCTTTTACAACAGATGTCACAAAGCAGCTTTAAAGAGCAGCTTTTGTGTCTGTAATTATGTTGAAATGGCAGCATATATACAAACTAAATTCGAACAGTAACAGTAGTAGTAAATGCAAAAAATAAATAAATAAATAAAAAAAAAACAGAAAATAGTAATTTGTAAACTGTCTTTTACAGAAAGGATATTTTATACCTTACCTTATTAACTGTATTGAATTTAGTAAATATATGCCAATTCCAAATTTGATGGCTGCAGCACATTCCAAAAAAAAATCGGCACAAGGACAATGTAAGACTGAGAATGGGTAGAAAAGGAGTATTGTCGAAAGGCTCAATTGCCTCTTTGCAAAAACCTTCATGAGTAGGCCAAAGAGGAAAAGGACCATCCCAGTTGTTCCCAACACAAGTTCAAAAGCCCGCATCTGTCTTGGTATAAAGGTGTGGTAGTGTCAAAGGCATGGCTAATATACATCTGTGAAGGCACCATTAATGCTAAGGGGTACATATTGATTTTGGAGCAACATACGCTGCCATCTACATGACTTCTTTTATGTGTTCCTGCTTGTTACAGCAAGATAATGCCAAGCCACATTCTGCATGTGTTACAACAGTTTGGCTTCATAGCTGTATGTAACTCACTGCTGTCTGTTTTTATTTACATCTTTCCTATTGTTCCAACTTTTTGGAATTGAGTTTGTATTCTAAGATAGGCTGGGTTTAGTTAAAATGTTTCATTATGATGGATTCATCTCTGCAGTTAGGCATCTGACAGTGACTCATCAGTGACAACAAGTACAATGATTTTTATTTAACATTTTACATACTGCATAGCACTAAATTATGCTCTTTCTATAATGAAACATGCAGTTGGTCGGGACTGACACTATCCAAATATGTTCAGAGAAGTTCTGAAAGGTATATGGTAACACAATACAACAGAACTGATCACAACAATGATATATATTGTCATCTGGCTCACCCTAGCCTATGCTTAAATTATGTCTTACAAACTTAAACATAGCTTATTTTGACTCAACTATTTTATGCAGTTTTCTTATCTTACAACAACACTAAAGAGAACCTTACATATTACTGCCAATGTTAATCAGACAGAAACCAGATGTCCAGAAAGGAAACTTCTATAGTTTTTTATGTATTTTAAGCTGTTCTTTCAAAACACTCAGCTAACTACAAACAATGCAGTTAACTGCTTGGTTGTGTGCTCAACCTATGGAATAAACAAATGTTATCATTGATATAATGACAAATTTACTATGATCAGTTACGGCCTTTCACAATCCTTTGCATATTGTCTGTTATTTCAGTCTAGAACCTACACGCTTAGAAGTGTGCTGTAAGCAGGTATTATAGGCATTGCAGGTATTTATAGGTATATAAAGGCATTGCAGCCCACCAGGCTTATTTCATCCACACAAGAAATAAATAAAATAAATAAATAAATAATGTAGTTTTCAAAGTACAGTACTCTGCATTTTGTTTTCTGAACGGAAATAAATGAGAAATAATAATTATAATTTTATTAGGTTATTATGGTAAGTCACTGAGGAGTGCAAATCACAAGTTTCATCACAATGCAATCTCACATCGATTCTTTTAGCCAATGTGCTGATGATTTTCAATACCTCAAAATTTGCAGCGATACAATTCAGTTTGTGACTGGGGTCAATATGAAATGATACTGTGGCATGTCAGAGGAGGATAGTTCAGTTTAGTTGTTTTGTTTAGTAGCAGTTTGTAGCCAGGCATGCGCTAACTCAGTCTCAAGGAGGACGCTGGAGGCAGGGGTCAGTTTCGCAGCACTCACCAAATGAACAATGAAATCAAACCAAAGCTAGCCAGTTTTCAGTGGCTTTAAACTAGACTTTTCAGTCCTTTTTTCCAAGCTAAGCTTTTTTAGCTCTTTAGCCGTTTTTTTTGTTGTTGTTGTTGTTGCTCCTGCTCGTTCCTCTCTCTGTCTGTTCCCTCTCTGCTTTTTTTAAAAGGCACTCACACTGCCAGCCAAATCAGTATCAGCTGGCTCTCATTAAGGGCACCATGAGCACCTGAGCCGAGAGGGAACGAGAGCTTGTTACTCCTCCACACCGTCACCGCCCCCCTCGGCAGCGCGGCCACAAATTAAACTTGCTTCACAGCGTGACCGGAGGCTGTACTCGCGCACTTACTCGTTGTTTTCTCCCCACCATCCACACTGGGGTCCATCCTTGCTCGTAGTTTGGGCCCCGCGGCTGTCATCGGGGCCCGGGGGACAGGCGCATGACATATACCCCCATCACCCAACTCAGGCCGGGAACCCGACATGAGCCAACATTGCCGCCCAGGGAAAGACCCAGTGCAGGGTGGAAGAACAAGGCCGCTGCCTGGGTAGGGGCTCCAGGAGCAGCTGGTCGCAAGTCATGGAGGTCGGCATGTCAGGGAAGGCAGTTCCGGCTGCAGACACAAGCTGTGTTCCAAAGCCTAGGCTGCAGTCAAGGTAGTGCGGCTCCTCGGTAGGACTGTCCTATAAAGACTGCTGTTTTTTTCTCCTTCGCGTCGTTCATGTGCAATGTGGGTAAACGATGGCCTGATACGACACATCTGATGTGTCCTTGAAATCACTCCGACTGTAGGCTGCATTTATAGGATATATTAGAAGGGTCCTTCGCTTTGGAACGGCCTGCTATGACGTAATGGCCGAGAAACGTAGCCTACCTCCGTTGCAGCATAGGCTTTGGAACGCAGCTACAGCCAAGGTCGCACTCACTTCTTCAGCTGGCAAAAATTTATTTGTAGACTGCAACACACTTACACCCCATGCTGCCACCTACAGCACAGGAGCGTACAGAGAGGAATGACTTGAAAAATGTTGAAACAGGTAGGAAAATAAACACGCATCATTGTTTATGCATCACATCAATGACACCGTAACGTTTGCTATTTGGTCGATGCAGCAATACGATCAATGGACTGTTACATCCCTAGTAATTTGACATAAACCACGTTCTGAAGAATCAACAGGGGAATAGATACATATAAGTGGTCCAATAGGTGGCAACTGTGCAGTGCATCTCCCTAAACTAAAGCATAAATGCCAGTTCTATGGTTTTAAATGGAATGGTCTTTTAATTATAATCTATAATAATTATAATTTCTCTGTTTAACAAGTTTGGCTAAGCAAGTAGAAATTTCTACATCTAACACCTAAACCTCTCTCTGTCTGCGCTCACGAATGGACAAACAGAGAATTCAACATTCAAGTGAGGAACTTAATGACTGCACCATTGTTTAGCCATTGTGCCTTATTGAAAGTATTCTTTAGTGTCACAACAAAACACATCCTTTAATTCTCATCTCTCTTTATCCACCACATCAATGACATAATTTATGATGTGTTTTGAGGTTTTGACTTTGATGTAGAACAAGTATGAAGAAATTTCAGCCAAGATAGCAGATTAACAAAGGAAAGTTATTCAGAACAAGAGTTCTCAGCCTTTTCCACCCCAAAGCCCACCTGTGTATAACTACACAGCATAGCGGCCCACATGAAAACTAAAATTAACTTTTTGTATACACCTGTTTTTTTCTTAAATACTGACACTGAAAACCTGAAAATTAGGTCCATTCTTGTTGTCAGCAGGTATGTCAAAAAGCATTAAACGTTTAAAAACCACATGGTTGTCGTGATGTTAAAAAGGGAGAAAAGAAAAAGAATAGAAATGTACGAGGTAGATCCACTGGCTCGAGATGTCTCTTTAGTTTTGAGGGTTTTTGTAATTCATTTGACTTGGCTTTTGGATTAGCGTCATTACAATCAACAATAATGATAAATCTTACTTTATATCTGCTTCTTTGTCATTGTTTCAGCAATTTGAGTTTAACCACTCAGATGGCTGATGCTTGACCAAATATATGCTCCGCGATCCATGAGTTGAAATCAAACACATATCTTTGCCATTATTTCATAACTTGTCTATTGTTTTTAACCGCAGCTGGGTGTCTGTAAAGAGTAAGTCGTTATGCTGACTATATGGCATTGACGTGCCTCTAAAAGAGACGGAAAGCTAGGCTCTACTAATGAATTCCCTTGTTTCATTACATAGCGCGTTTCCATCAGCAGTGAACTGAACCAGGGTTTGTCTGGAAGCAAACCGACACCCGCATTTTTTTTGCCGGTTCATCTGTTGCACATGCAAATACGGGTGGAGTGTTTACATATGTCAAAACAGATCAAACTAAAGAAAAAGGTGTGATAAGACCACACCAAACAAAGCACCCTGAGAAACTTCTCCATCTCTGGCTAGCTGTCTGCATTGTGCGCCTACGGCTGCATTGCCTCAAACAGACGACATTTTATTAGCCGACTACTGAGATTTTTTTTTTATTATTCGTACAGCTCTATTAATTTTTACATTGGTTATAACAAAAATTTAATTTTTAATAATATTTAATTATTAAGTTAGTCTTTTCTCCACTTATGTTTTTATGACTTACAGTGACGTTACCGGCCTACTGACTTACTGCCTCCCTCTAAGTACAGAGGACCACTAGAGGGTGCTTTAGGGTCCACAGGTTGAGAAACCCTGATCTAGGAGACACACATGCACATGCACTAGAAAGTAGTGAATATGAAATCAGAACACATTAGAACCAAGCTTGAACCATTCTTGTAGCAAACAGTTTTCTAAATTTCAAAAGTTGAATTTTGAACTAGAAAGGTAAAGTTTGTGAATGAACTTTAAGTTGCCTTGAAAAGACAGCTAATTACACTATATTGCCAAAAGTATTTGCTCGTCTGCCTTCAGACGCATATGAACTTGAGTGACATCCCATTCTTAATCCATAGGATTTAATATGATGTCAGCCCACCCTTTGCAGCTATAACAGCTTCAATTCTTCTGGGAAGGCTTTCCACAAGGTTTAGGAGTGTGTTTATGGGAATTTTTTGACTATTCTTCCAAAAGCGCATTTGTGAGGTCAGACACTGATGTTGGATGAGAAGGCCTGGTTCGCAGTCTCCGCTCTAATTCATCCCAAAGGTGTTCTATCAGGTTGAGGTCAGGACACTGTGCAGGCCAGTCAAGTTCTTCCACAACAAACTCGCTCATCCATGTCTTTATGGACCTTGCTTTGTGCACTGGTGCGCAGTCATGTTGGAACAGGAAGGGGCCATCCCCAAAGTGTTCCCACAAAGTTGGGAACATGAAATTGTCCAAAATCTCTTGGCATGCTAAAGCATTAAGAGTTCCTTTCACTGGAACTAAGGGGCCGAGCCCAGCTCCTGAAAAACAACCCCGCACCATAATCCCCCCTCCACCAAACTTTACACTTGGCACAATGCAATCAGACAAGTACTGTTCTCCTGGCAACTGCCAAACCCAGACTCGTCCATCGGATTGCCAGACGGAGAGGCATCATTCGTCACTCCAGAGAACACGTCTCCACTGCTCTAGAGTCCAGTGGCAACGTGTTTTACACCACTGCATTCAGCGCTTTGCATTGTGCTTGGTGATGTAAGGCTTGGATGCAGCTGTTTGGCCATGGAAACCAATTCCATGAAGCTCTCTACGCACTGTTCTTAAGCTAATCTGAAGGCCACATGAAGTTGGAGGTCTGTAGCAATTGACTCTGCAGAAAGTTGGCGACCTCTGCGCACTATGCGCACTATGCACCCCGCTCTCATTTTACGTGGCCTACCACTTCGTGGCTGAGTTGCTGTCATTCCCAATCACTTCCACTTTGTTATAATACCACTGACTGTGGAATATTTAGTAGCGAGGAAATTTCACGACTGGACTTGCACAGGTGGCATCCTATCACGGTACCACGCTGGAATTCACTGAGCTCCTGAGGGCAACCCATTTTTTCACAAATGTTTGCAGAAGCAGTCTGTATGCCTAGGTGCTTGGTTTTATACACCTGTGGCCATGGAAGTAAATGGAACACCTGAATTCAATGATTTGGACGGGTGAGTGAATACTTTTGGCAATATAGTGTATGTTAAAATGTTAAAATAGTGGAAGACTGTTAATGGTTGCTAAAGTGTTGCTTAGATGTTGCTAGGTGGTGGCTATGCTAGCAAATACACTGGTACCTTAAATGAACTTTTACCCTAAATCTATTGCTAATTTAAATTCAATAATATTTTAACTTAAATCTTAAATCCACTGCTATCTAAAATGTCCTATTACCTTAAATCTATTGCTACCTTAAATCCACTGCTCCCTTAAATTCAATGCCTACTTAAATCCACCGCCACCTTAAATTCGTTGGTACCCTAAATACACCACTAACTTAAGTCATCTAGTATCTTAAACACACTGCTACCTTAAATTTTCTAATACCATAAATCTACTAATACCATAAAATTCACTGCTACTTCAAATACAGTGCTACCTTAAATATTCTGCTTCCTTAAATTCACTAGTACCTTACATACACTGCTACCTTAAATCTATTGATACCTTCAAAGCTCTGGTGCCTTAAATACACTGTTACCTTATATGTTGGATGTGCATGGTGTGTAGAGGCGTTTGGTATAGTGGTTGTGTGTTCAGTGTTTTGTGTGTACCGTGTGTGTTCTGTGTCCATTTCTGTGTGAGTCTGTGTGTACTGTGCCATTAATTTCCAATGGGAAAAATTTCAGCTTACAATGACCGTTTTCTGAAAACCATACATCGGACCTTAAATCTTTGTTATTTTAAATCCAATGGCATCTTAAATCCACTGAAGTCCACTACTACCTTAAATTTACTGGTACCTCAAATACACTGCTACCTTTCATTCTCTAACACTTAAAATCTACTTAAAATCTGACACCTTAAATAAACTGATATCTTAAATTTACTCATATCTTAAATACATTGCTACCTTAAATTAACTTGCACCTTAAATACACTTTAAATTCACTGCTACCTTTCAATTTACGGGTACTTTAAATACACTGCTCCCTTAAATTCACTGGAACCTTACATATACTGCTACCTTAAATCTACTGATACCTCAAATTCTCTGATACTTTAAATATACTGCCACCTTATGGTGTGTTGAGTGTGTTTGTATGTTGTGGGTAGAATGTGAATGTGTGTTCTATGTCGAGTGTCTGTGATGTGTGTATTGTACACTACATGGACAAAAGCATTGGGACACACCTCTTAATCATCGTGGTGTTCCAATCAGAATCCACAGTTACCTAAATCTCTTGCTACCTTAAATCTCTGACAACTTACATCCACCATTAACTAAAATCCACTGCCACCTTAAATTTTTAAATCCACTGCTATCTTGAAGGGGAACTCCACCGATTTTGTAAAATTACTTAATCATTCAATGTTTTTGATGTGAACAAAATCATTGAGAGTGGTTCAGTATGAAATTAGCTTTTCCAGAGAAATTTAGTTCAGAGTTAAAATTGTTCACCATTATAGTACTAGTACCTACATCTGACGTGTTTAATGGCTCTAAAAGCTACATCCTGTTAAGTTATTACACAAAATGGTTATGAATGCATGGCTTGATACCTGAGACATTGTTTTGTGATAGTTTTATCACAGTTTTGTTATAAAGTTTTGGCCTAAAACATATTTTTAGTATGAAGTTTTACTCCAGGATTAATTCCGTGTTTCCTCTCAAAGCTGCATTCTCAACTGAGATCAATGCTCGTAACCTAACGTGCCTTTGTTGTTACTAGCCTGTAGCTACAGCTGTTCAGCACAGCTAACACCAGCAGCTTTTGTTTACAGTGTATTTTTTTTTACTGTTTTCTTACCTATTTTGGAAGATGGCAGAATAAGCGGAGTACTTCGAGGAGGTCTGTTTCCAAAATGTTGTAGATCCTATCAATTTGAACCAGAAAACACAAAGGAGTTGCAGCAGTTTATAGAAGAGAGACAAAAGGGAGAGGGAGAGGGGGAGAGAGGGAGAGGGGGAGAGAGAGAGAGAGAGAGAGAGAGAGAGAGAGAGAGAGAGAGAGAGAGAGAGAGAGACAGAGAGAGAGAGAGAGAGAGAGAGAGAGAGAGAGAGAGAACCTGCCAGTGCCGAAGCAGAGCAACCCAGGGCAAATGGAAAGTGCTGGTCTCAACAACAAACTACTTGCTACTCCGCTTACCAGCTTATGAGGTAGGATAGCAAGGTAGTTTTTGTTTTTTTGTTTTTTTGCATGGCCCACATTAGACAGTCTGTTCTAAGCTAACGACTAACAGTGATGTATGCACGGTGGCTAACAACGAATAATTTATTTTACTCACGAACATTTCTTACCTAGATTCCATTTTCTGCTGCTGTGAAACTGCTGGTGTGTAAATCTGCGGTTCTGCAGTCAAAACGCTCCCCAAAAGGCGTGCATGGCGGAGAGGAACATGCAGGGCGTTGTAATGAAAAAACAGTACACAAAGAAAACATTTTTTCAATTTCGCATTATTTTACCATTACCAGCATGACATATAAAAACTTACAAGACACATGTAAGTTTACTGGTAATTCTGGATAGCAGATAAAATGGTGATATTTGTAGTGTAGACATACGGATGTTTGGTTCCTAGTACTATAGTGGAACAATTTTGACTCTGTAAATTTCTCTAGAAAGGCACATTTCACACCAAACTACCCTGAATGATTGTTTACATCTAAACCACCATCATCATCATCATCATCATCATCATCGTTGTTAACCGCTTAGTCCAGATAGGGTCGTGGTAGCAGTTGGGAGAGCAGAGAATCCCAGACGACCCTGTCCCCTGCAACTTCCTCCAGCTCATTCCCGGGGACCCCAAGCCGCTCCCAGGCCAACCTGGAGATATAATCCCTCCAGCGCGTCCTAGGACGACCCCGGGGTCTTGTCCCGGTAGGCCGTGCCTGGTACACCCCCACCGGGAGGCGTCCCGGGGGCATCCGGATCAGATGCCCGAACCACCTCAGCTGGCTCCTCTCAATGCGGAGGAGTAGCGGCTCTACTCCGAGCTCCTCCCGGATGGCCGAGCTCCTCACCCTATCAAATAGAGTGTAGCCCGCCACCCTGCGAAGAAAGCTCATTTCCACCGCTTGTATTCGCGATCTCATTCTTTCGGTCATTACCCATAGCTCATGACCATAGGTGAGGGTCAGGATGTAGACCGACTGGTAAAAACTTACGGCTCAGCTCTCTCTTCACCACTACAGTCCGGTACAGCAACCGCATTACTGCTGCCGCCTGTCCCAGCCTGTGGTCGATCTCACGATCCCTCTTCCCATCACTTGTGAACAAGACCCCGAGATACTTAAACTCCTCCACCTGGGGCAAGTCCTTTCCCCCTACCTGGAGTGGGCATGCCATCCTTTTCTGGGCTAAGACCATGGACTCAGACTTGGAGGTGCTGATCTGCATACCAACCGCTTCACACTCAGCTGCAAACTGCTCCAATGCGTGCTGGAGGCATCCATGTGATCCAGCCAAAAGAACAACATTGTCTGCAAATAGCAGAGACGCCACCCTTCGGCCTCCACACATAATGCCCTCCTGACCACGGCTACGCCTTGACACCCTGTCCATGAATATCACGAACAGGAGTGGAGACAGGGCACAACCCTAGCAGAGTCCAACGCTAACACTGAAACACTGAGTCCGACTTAACGCAGAGTATGCGAACACAGCTCTCACTCCGGGAGTACAGAGATTGAATGGCCCTGAGTAGCAGCCCCAGCACCCCATACTCCCGGACTCAAAGTCTCCTTTCCAGCACCTTGGCATAGACTTTCCCAGGGAGGCTGAGCAGTGTGATACCCTGATAGTTGGCACACACCCTCCGGTCCCCTTTCTTAAAAATAGGGACCACCACCCCGGTCTGCCAGTCCAAGGGTACCGTTCCCGAGGTCCATGCAATATTGCAGAGGCGTGCAAGCCAACGACAGCCCCACAATATCCAGAGCCTTAAGCATCTCCGGACGAATCTCATCCACCCCCGGTGCCTTGCCACTGAAGAGCTTGCCAGCTACCTCAGTGACCTCCACCAGGGAAATGGAGCTTGACACACCAGAAGCCTCTGGCCCTGACTCCCGTGAGGGAGGCATATCTCCCGGATTAAGGAGCTCCTCAAAGTGCTCCTTCCACCGACCGACATTATCCTCATTTGAAGTCAGAGCTTCCCCACCCCTGCCGAATATAGCTTGGGCGCAGCCACCCTGACTGCTCCTGAGTCGCCGGACAGTCGTCCAGAACCTCCTTGAGGCCGACCAAAAGTCTTTTTCCATGGCCCTCACCAAACTCGTCCCATGCCCTGGATTTTGCTTCTGCCACCTTTTTTGCCGGTCGGTACCTATCTGCTGAGTCGGGAGTCCTCCGGGCCATCCAGTCCCTAAAGGCCTCTTTCTTCAGCTTGACGGCCTCCCTCACCACCGGTGTCCACCAGGTGGTTCTTGGGTTACCGCCCTGACAGGCACCCACAAGCTTTTGGCCACAGCCATGCCTGGCAGCTTCCACAATGGAGGTTTTGAACAGGGTCCATTCAGACTCCATGTCTCCTACCTCCTGCCGGACATGAGAGAGCTCTCCCGGAGGTGGGAGTTTAAATCATTCCGAACAGGGGCCTCCGGCAGTCATTCCCAGCACACCCTCGCTATTCGCTTGGGCCTACCGGGTCTGACCATTAGTCTTCCCTGCCATCTGATCCAACTCACCACCAGGTGGTGATCAGTCGACAGCTCAGCACCCCTCTTCACCCGAGTGTCCAGAACATACGGTCCCGAGTAGATGAAACGACAACAAAGTCGATCATTGACCTTTCAGCCAAGGAGCTCTGGTACCACGTACACTTATGAACATCCTTGGGTTGGAACTTGGTGTTCGTTATGGACCATCCATGCCTAGCACACAAGTCCAATAACAACTCACCATTCGGGTTTAGATGGGGCAGGCCGTTCTTCCCAATCACACCTCTCCAGGTCTCCCAGTCATTGCCAACATGAGCATTGAAGTCTCCCAGTAAGACTATGGAGTCTGTAGGCGGGACCCTTTCCAGAACCCCGCCCACTTGCTCCAAGAAGGCCGAATACTCCAACCTGCTGTTTGGTGCATAAGCACACACAACAGTCAGAGTTTTCCTCTCTGCGATTTTAATTCGCATTGGGGCGACCCTCTCGTCCACTGGGACAAACTCCAAGTGCACGGCTGCCAGCCGGGGACTCGTGAGTATCCTCACACCCGCCCGGCGCCTCTCACCCTGTGCAACCCCAGAGTAGGAGAGGGACCAACCCCTATCAAGGAGTTTGGTTCCAGAGCCAACACTGTGGGTGGAGGTGAGCCCAACTATATCTAGTTGGTACCTCTCAACCTCCCACACAAGCTCCTGCTCCTTCCCCCCCATTGAGGTTACATTCCACGTACCAAGAGCCAGTTTCTGCCGCAAGGGCCTAGGCCACCAGGGTCCCCCCCGCAATCTCCCACTGCCTATACGGCACTGCACCGCTCCCCCATGCTGGACCTTGCGGGTGGTGGGCCCACATGGTCCCCCCACGACAAGGCCCCGATCCAGGAAGGGCATCTAAACCATTAAATGGTTAATTAATTTTGCAAAATCGATGGAGTCCCCCTTTAAATCCAATGCCTCCTTAAATCCACTGGTACCTTAAATCTACTGATACCTGAAATCCATTGCTAACTTGAATCCATTGTTAATCTTAATCCACTGCCTCCTTAAATTTACCGCTACCTTAAATCCAATGCCACCTTAAAATCATTATTTTTGCTGTTATTGCTATAGGCTGTATGCATGTGAGTCTGTGTAAGAGATGTGCATTGTGACATGACTTGTGGCATTTATAGTTTGAATGTTCCAAACATTTCACCCTTCATATCCAATGGAAAAAAAAATTGTATTGAATGATTGTTTTACGAAAACTGAACAACGGATTGGTCCAAAAAGCAAAAGCGCACTTTTCCCATATATGACAAATGTCTGTGCAAAACTTGGTGGTTGTACATCAAAAACTGTGGACCATGAAAAGTTTACAAAATTTGAGCATTAAATAATAAATTATGAAGAACAGTAAGTTGGCTTTTTCAAGCGAACTTAATAATAATAATAATAATAATAATAATAACAACATTATGAAGAAAAGTAAGTCTGCTTTTCCAAGCCAACTTAATAATAATAATAATAATAATAATAACAACATTATGAAGAAAAGTAAGTCTGCTTTTCCAAGCCAACTTAATAATAATAATAATATAATAATAATAATAATAATAATAATAATAATAATAATAATAAGAAGAAGAAGAAGAAGAAGAAGAAGAAAATTACAAAGAACAGTAACTTAGTAACAGTTCTGGTGACATGGTCTCCTCTTCAAACTTATATTTGATGCCATGTTTTCCTGGTTTTCACACAAATACACAGTGTTCTCACATGACTAGGAGAATTGCTCTATTCATAGGCTTTGTCATCACTCTGACCTCTCCCATGGCTGTGTGTGTGTGCTTGCATTTGTGTGGCTGGGCGTTCCTCTTTGTTTTTATTCCCTAACTGATGACCTAATCAGTCCACCATCCCAGTCTTCCTGAACTAGGATCACATGCAGCTGCTCAAGCACCAGAGACCTCTGACCTCTACACACATACACAAACTTGCTCAGCAACTTTAAAACACACTATTACTCTCTGATAGTGTATACTTATTAGGTTTTTCTCACTAGCATATAGCAAGATTATGTACTGTAGTTAGCATTAGCACAGAAGGGGAAGCAAAACAGTTTAATATTACACTGCTGATACTTTTTTTGATTCAGCTTCCTGCAGCACTGATGAAAGTAAAACATTTCCTTTAGAAACTATACATTCTACATATTAAAACCATTTATACATATTTCCCATACACACACACACACACACACACACACACACACACACACACTTACATGGATAAAAGACATGTAAATTAAAATATGTATGAATATACTATTAAAATCGCTGAACTCTTAACCTTCTTTTGACCCAGAAAAAATCATGCTGCAAACTAATTAAGGGAATTATTGAGCTCAGACGTGTCAAAATGTTTTTCAGTGTAACTGTTTGGATTAACAACAAAGGTGTTTCTGAAATGTAGAAACACATGCTAAAAATATAAATGAACACATGGCATAATTGCATTAGTGCTTGCAACACTATATAGAATAATAGGTGACATACTGTATCTAAGAAGTATTTAAAAACTTGAATAACTTTTCTCCAGACCTCTGTGCAGATCAGTATCATTCAGTATAACAAAAGTCAAAAGCCACTTTAAAACATATTCCAATCATGTGACAAGTCATCTAGAAGTTGACTGTTTCTCATTACCATAATTATAGAAAAAAATACATTAGATAAAAGGATTTTATTAATAGCTTCCTACTATGATGCTGTGTTTTAAGGTGGATTTGCATAGCAGGATTTTGTTGTTTTTCCAGTGTCAGGCTTCATAGCTGTATTTTGTTGTATTTCAGTCTCAGGTGTTCTTGTCCACAGCAGCAGACAGACCATCTGACCAAGTCAAATGACCACCATACATAGCAATGCTGCCTCTCACATTCATTTGCACTTCCATGTACTATTTTTTCAGTCTGATGGTAAATACATAATTGCTCATAAAGCTAAACGCTCTCTGCATCCCCAACACCCAGCAAACACAATGAGCCTTTCTGAGCATAGTCACTAGTATAGGAGCAATGAGTGAATCTTTAGCCCTCCTAACAAACTCCACAGAGCGCGGAGACAAAGGAGCTGCCTGTAAAACACATACAAATAAGATCCGTTACCATGTTTATAATGTGTGGATCCAGATATCAAGGCACTCTCTTTACAATTTCAGCTCAGCTGCCAATCTTTAGTGAAATATTTCTCCAGCTCTCACTGTATCAGCACTTCTCAAACCCATATTAATCCCCAGTTTACGCTTTCACTGCGCATAAAAGCACAAGCAGGTCTGGTCCAGTAAGTTTAGCTTTGTTTGTGTCATGTGATATCTAAGGAGATCTGGGAGTTTGAGTAAAAACAATGCAATGATGTACAAATCATTTAAACCTTATACTTAACTGAAAATAGTACAAAGACACCATATCAAATTTTTAAACTGAGAATTTTTTTTTTTTTTGAGAAATATGCCCATTTTGAATTTGATGCCAAAAAACACGTTCCAAAAAACTTTTAACCATACTTCATAAATGACTGGGAAATGAGGAGACCAATTGCTGTAGTTTAACAAGTAAAATGTTTTCCAACTCTTGCTTGATATAGGCTTTCAGGTGCTCAACAGTTTGGGGTTTCCTTTCTTGTATTTTTCATTTCATAATGTGCCAAATATTTTCAGTCGTGACAGGTCTGGACTGCAGGCAGGGCAGTTTAGCACTCTGACTCCTACTATGGAGCCATGCTGTTGTAATACAAGTAGAATGTGGTGTGGCATTGTCTTGCTGAAATAAGCATGGCATTCCCTGAAAAAGACATCATCTGGATGGCAGCATATGTTGCCAAAATCTCTCTATATCATTCAGTATTAAGTAAGCCTTCTCAGATGTGCAAGTCACCCATGCCAGGTGCACTAATGCACCCCTGGATGCTGGATTCTGAACTGTGCGCTGATAACAAGCCAGGTGGTCTTTAGCCTGGAGGACATAGTCCATGATTTCCAAAAATAGCTGAACCTCTACAACACGAAAATAATACAAAACATACCTCAAAATCCAACCAGGAACTAATTCAAGAAACACAAGCTAAAGCTATTGGAATGGCCCTTACAGCCTCCGACCTGAACATAATGAAAAACCTTGGGCAAAGCTTAAAAGAGAAACTACACCCTAAGACCTTTTTTCATTAATAGCTAAAATGTAATGTTCTGTAATATTAATATACACCTGCCTTGCTTGAAATGTGAACACATCATTGCAAACAGTAAAATTAACATTTTTGTCATGGTCAGTTCTGCCTCTGCAGCACCCCTCTTGTTCAACTCCGCTATAGGTGCAGATGATGTATCTTCATATCAAAGTAACTGCAGCAAACCCTGGATGACCCTTGAGGCAATGTATGATCAATCCAGTTACATTTGTGAACAACCTGTTTGGAATGAAACAGTCTTCCTGTTATACTTCTGTGCTTGGAATCTAACAGGCAGCATGCTAAAAGCTAGGTTGCAATACTGGCAATGCTAGAGAGCGGCTAGCGTAAACTAACTAGCTTAGGCTACAAAGGTTGGGTTAGCTTTTTTACGTATTAACTTTTCACAAACCTCAGCCACCACCCTCCTGCAAATGCAAGTGACACAACTGCACCTGTATAGAAAGAAATGGTACCCTAATGGCCTAATAGCCTAATAGAAGTACGTTTTTCTTGGCTTAAATGTCAATATGAATAAAACTTTATTAATTCAGAATTCAGTACATCTAAGAAATCTGGACACGGGTTATATCAAATATGGACCTGCTTAATAGATAATAAGGTGTCATGGTTTTAGGGAATGTTCAACCATTCGGGATGTCTCTCCCACTTGCTGTTTCTGGCACTACAGTAACTCTTCGGCAGCTTAAGCCAGTGGCTCATACTGATGAGGCTCAAGACACTGTCTGATCATAAACACCTTCGGCCGTAAAAGACATAGCCTAAGACGTAGACGAGAAAAATCTTCAACCTCGTAAGCCCTCAAAGTTGCAGTCACTCTCCATATTTTCTGGTAGCTAACATTAGCTATTAAAACATAGCAGGTCAGCCCGTCCGGTTTTCCTTCCAGCCCCACCTTCAATCGATATGGCAAAAACTATTATTACAGTACTTCAAGAAGTCTTCACAATACATATTTTTTTCCTGATATCTGATAAATTGAAATACAATGTAGCACAAAATTTAAAAATGTTAACAAAAATTACAAATATAATGGAATACACTGCACTGTATTTAATCCAATTAAAACTGGACTAATATTGCTCTTTTTTTTCCATTTATGTAATCAAACATGCAGTTCGGAAATATTTGTAAATGCTGATGATGTAGATAAAGCTACAGTGTATACAGGTACGCAAGCACCAGTTTATCTGACTCAGCAAAAATAGCGGTAAATGTTGTTTCACACCCAACTTTCTTAAGTTATTGGTTTCATGTGTGTCCCATACATTCACGCTTACATCTACGAGCATCAGTCAATAGTGGAGTTTGGCAAATGCCAGGAAAATGTTACCTGCCGGACTGCATTGTGCCAGCTGTAAAGTTTGGTGGAGGAGGGATAATGCTAAGGGGTTGTTTTTCAGAGGCTGGCCTAGGCCCCTTAGTTCCAATGAAGAGAAATCTTAATGCTTTAGCATACCAAAACATTTTGGACAATTATATGCTTCCAACTGTGTGGGAACAGTTTGGTGAAGGCCCTTTTCTGTTCCAGCATGACTGAGCCCCAGTGCACAAAGCAAGGTCAATTAATGCATCACAAATACTTTTCTGAATGACTGGGCTAAAATTCCCACAAACACACTCCAAAATCTTGCAGAAAGTCTTTGCAGAAGAGTGGAAACTGTTGTAGCTGCAAAGCAGGGACCAACTCCATATTAATGCCTATGGATTTAGAATGGGATGTCATAAAAGCTCCTGTAGGAGTCCAAGTACTTTTGTCCATATAGTGTGTATCTCTAATGTTCACTACCTCGATACCAACCTGGACTAACATTTACTCAAACTGACTATGGAGTGTGAAATGAGGGAAAAATCAGGTGAACACAGTCTCATAGAAAGTAGCAAATTACCACATTTATTAATTACACTGAGTAAAAATATGCATGCATGTATTGAAAAATCAAGTTCAGCCTCTGTTCAGAGACCAAATGATCTAACAGCAGCTGTGAATGACTGCATATTATCTGGATATCAGGGTTTGTAAAAGTGGTCTACCTGTATTTTAAAGCTGGGACCACACACTTAAGTATTTTGCACATACATTTAAATTAACAGGCAACAAAGGCTTGAAGCTGTATTTAGAGCTCTATTAAGGCTTGCACACTATTTAGAGCTGCAAGCTGCCTTCACCATAGCTCTTGAGCATGGATATTTCAACACAGTGATACAAATAATCTTTGATATTACAGTCACTGAAAACTTGGTTTAAACACTGAAACCACTTATGATTCATTTTCTTAAGAAGAAATATGGCAGTATAAGTCTTTCACAGATTTCATGAGCACCACCAACTGAAACTATAAGTTTCACTTTATGACTCTACAAAACAAAAATTAAATAAAAATAAATTAATAATTGAAGACACCATAATACAGTCGCAATGAAGAGTATCAGCACCACAAACTTATTTCAACATCGTTACAGCAACTATATTGCTCAATATTGAGTGTGACAGAAATTCCATTTACTGCAAGCAAACCAACAATCATTGCATTGTTCAGTAAATATGCACCACACCACAAGAACATCAATAGATTACCGATGCAGTTACTTAGTATACAGTAAAGGAAATGGAGCAATTCCACATAAATGGATCAAAACAAATAGACTGAAATAAATCAGGACCATACCTCAGTTTAAATGTACATTACACAGACAGTGAACAGCAGCATTTCAACTTGTGCATTTAGACAAGGAGCCCTAATAACAAATGCTTAAGTTTAAATATATGGTGAGGTTTGGCTTGGCAGGCTTGATTGCTCAGGTGACAGTTTAATGCATACCAGACACTTTGGAGTAGGGGTGGGAATCTCTAGTCACGATTCGATTATGATTCAGAGGGCTGCAATGCGATTATAAAACAATTATCAATGCATCTTGATGCATCTTTTTTTCCTCACTGTGTGACAACTTGATATTTTTAAAGCAAAGTATTTGTAATGATGCATAACGAATTTACTTCCAATATCTTTTATTAATAAATCAAAAGGAAGTGATGTGACAAGTGAACTGGAAGGCTGTCATTCACTGCTCTTGGAGCACATGAGACACTGGCTGCCACTCATCTGCAATAAAATACGCAGTTATGGCAACATAAGATCTGTGGCAATGGGTGTCCATGCAGCAGATTACAGCTATTCTACCCGTTTTCTTCAGTGATTCTATAACTTAGGTTTTGGTTTCGTTGTAGAGACTGGGGGGGAGGGGTCGCTGTATCAGTAAAATATCTTCGAGACGGGATGCTGTATCTTGGCATAGTGCAAAAGCCCTGGTTCTCAAAGACTGAGCATGGATGCAAATCCTTGTCAATAAAAGTTGCGTTAGAGTTTGTAGTTCGCTTCGTTCTTTCCGAGTTGGGTGGAAGTTTTGATGTCCGCTGATTGGCAGCAACTACAACCAGGCGGAAAATGGATGGAAACATGTAATATGGTTTTCCCCCACAACTCCACAGAAGCCAGTATGCTAGCTCAAGGGTCAGCAACCTCTTTTACTGGCCAGTTGCGGCTCCACATCAGATTTAGACTTCTAGGTAAAAATAAAATAATCCTCCTTTGCAGTAAAATAAAGCTCTGCTGATCGTTCAAACACTGTTTTAACAATAAATGGTCTTAAACACTGGAATTAATGTGGCCTATAACCGCTAGTTCACCTAGCTAGTAGCTAACAAAAAGGCAAAGAGAAAGACGAACATCGATAATTTGGAGACAAATGGACTTATTTATAATCAGTCCAGCTGGTTTCGTGATATGTTTAATCTGCAACAAGCAACTGTCAAACACTAAAAAAAACACGTTCTCCAGCTTCTTGTTTGAATTTTCCCCTTCCACCTAAATGGTGCAGCAGTTACATTCTGGTGCCTTAGGCACCATTTAAGGTGGAACAGGAAAATTCGAACGAGAAGCTGGAGAACGAGAAACTGACTTCAGCCTCGTAAAAAGTAGAACATTGAGAGACATTTTACAAGAAACCGCTCTACTTTTGTGGAAAAGTTTCCTGCTGGTGATGCAAGAAAAGCGGCTACAGCTGAGCTAAAGCTTAAAGCAGAGCAAAGTAAGTCTGCGCTTTTGTTTGTATTATATTTTTAGCCTACACTAGGACATTAGCACGTACTGAGACACATGTACAGCCAAGATGGTAAAATGGACTCAATGTTGTAGCTCCCAAGGTGGTTTGATTTTTGTTGAAAAGACAAAATGACGCTTATTAACATTTGGGTTGCGACCCCTGAACTAGCTTTTAATGTAGCGCACACGCCACACTGTCCGGGCGCTGCACTCCGCACTTTGCAAAAGTTCCGCCTTTTGCGTTCTGTCAACATTGCGTTATCCATTCAGAATCACCCACGCGATACATCTAATAATCGATTTTTCCCCCCACCCCTACTTTGGAGACTCCATTCCTAATTATCTAATTTGAGGCGACAATTGGTCTTAAATCACCCTAGTTACCATGCTCTCAGTTGTATTTACTACCAAGAATAAATAAGCATGCTGGCTAGCAAACTGTCCAGAGCAGGAGGAAATTTATTTAGACAGCACCAATACCACAAAGCAGAAAATGAATTCAAAATTAAAAATAAAAATGCAAAATCATTATTCATAATCAAAATGTGGTTATGCAGATACTAGGCTCAAAGTCTACAACATTCAAACCTTGGTGTATATGAGACAGGAAGAGTAAGAGTTTACTTATTTAGACCTGTGAAGAGGAAACAAGGGAGTGGACATCACTGATTCCAAACTAACACTCCTTAGAAAGAAAAAAAAAGAAAAAACACCGGACAAAAAGACAGATATATGAGACATTGTACTTAATGTTTTTAAGGAGGGAATGAACTAGTCACTACAAATATTAATCACTTTCCCTCCATTTCAAACAGCTTTCAGCTCTTACGATCGCATATTTTCTTTCTATTGTTTTTGTATAAATATATCATAGATTTGTGTACATATAATTTTCTTAATTTATCATAATTTAAATTTTCTTGATGTCAGTGCTATACACTCACAAAATATTTGAGAAAAAGAGTGCTGACAAATTACAAAAGCTTGTGAACTGCAATATTCTACCAAGGTATATTCAGGACATTCTTATTGCTGATTATTTTACATGGAGTTTACAACCCTAATTCTAAAAAAGTTGGGATGCTGTGCAAAATGTAAATAAATGAAAATAAAAACAGAATGCAATGATTTGCAAATCTCATAGACCACTTTTTTATTCACAATAGAACATAGAACACATCAGATGTTGAAAGTGAGACATTTTACCATTTCTTGAAAAACAGTAACTCATTTAGAACTTGAACTTGCATTTAACTTTTAATTTTGGTGTGTTTATGGAATGAACTCCACCCTAGTTATTATGGACACACAGATTTTTATGGCTGACACTGATTTCTTTACAGCCAAATTGGCAGACGGACAATTTATATTATCCTTTTTTTTTTATTTATTTGAAAACCTTCACTATGCAGGGTAAATGGACACATGAAAGACAGCAGCACATTTCCAGTAGACTCTAATAAAGTACTATATTTAAAGTTAGACATAACTGGCTGTTTTGCATAATGACTAGTTTAATTATGCCATAGCATTTTGGTTTAGGTGTAGCAGCAGCAGCATTCAAATACAGCACAAGTGCACTTACCTGCCTCATGCTATTTACATCAAAAAAACTTTAACACTGATCAGCTAAATTAAAAAGAATAAAACAGCCAATTGCAGATTTTGTGTCGAACAAGAATCGGCTTATTCCAACTGTACATCCCTTCTTTTTTAGCACTATAGAACTAACAGGTTAACAGGGCCACACGCAAGACAGGTTCAAGGTTTGTAAATTTATGCTTTGTTGACAAATTTGGAGAATAATGACGCAAACCTGAGAATGTGACATCAAACCGGCATGTGAGGGAAAGCCAGAACCTAACCTGTTCTAAGACTATCAAACACGCATTATCAGGGATGTAGGAAGTGGGGATGCCATCTGAAATCAGCACCCCCTGATTTCAGACTGCAGTTAAGCCAGCCACCTTTCGTCAAAACACAGTTAAACAAGCCGCATGTATCATCAGAGTGTGCAAGTACTACACACTGAGCGCTAAGAATCACAGCACATGCAGACCAAAGTTAGAAAAAAGCCCTTTGTTTGTGTCAGAAGTCAAATTCAGCACTTTATAAAATGATTCAAATAAGTAGTTCATAAAACCAATAGATACCAGGTCAGAGTTTATCATACTATGTACATATGAACTACAGTGCTTTTTAAGTAATTTAAGTAATTGGCAGCCAAAATTCATACATTTGTCAACTGTATTTTAATGAAGAGTTAAAACATAGTTAGAAACATCATAAGATGGTCATTTCTAAAAAGTAGTTCATAAAACCAACATATCACTTAAGAGTTTAATATATTACATTTTTATAATATACATTTTTGAAATTTTTAACTTTTCACTTTCACCAGGATTTTTTCCTTAACCAGTATCTGCTTTATTGTTTGCAGCACCAGCTAACAAGTTAGTGTAGAACCCTTTCTCCCAAAGGCATTCCTGTGCACTATTCCTCTATTGTCCAAAGGTCAATCTGCAAACCAAGACGACTGACTCAGCCACCCATTTCAGTAGCAGGAGAAGGCTTTGAGTTGCCAATCCAAAAATGTAGCCTAGAATCCAAGTCTGGTCTATACATTTTCCATAAAGAATCTGTCATCTCGGTTCCTGGTGTCCGACACTATTTATTGGAAAATGACTGTTTCGTGTGTTGAGTTGTACTTACTATGAAATTACACTGACAAATATGAGGAAACTGTCTGACAATTGCTTAAAAATGCTACTGCAGAATCACTTAATATTTCATATAAGCATCGTATGGTAAGACTCTGAACTGATAACCTATATCTAGTCTTGGGTGAATTACTGGAAATGATTTCATAATGTGTTGGAGTTCATGTATGTTTAAGTTAGACTGACCTGACAAATGTAAAGGCTTTGACTTCCAAATATTAAAAATGCTGCAATAAATCATTTTACAACTCAAACATCACCTGCATGCCACTGACCCTCCTGTTGATGCTGCTGCACAGACTCAAATTATTTAAATCATAGCCAGTGCTTAACCTGCTTTTTTTTTATATTTTACACTCGTGTTAAAATCTTATTCTCTGTTCATATTGCTCTTTTGCTATTGTTTGCTATCTGGTGTCGACCAGAGAAGGATGGGTTCCTCTTTTGGTTCCTCTCAAAGTTTCTTCCTCTTACTCTTAGGGAGTTTTGCCACTGTCACCACTAGCTTGCTCATGGGGGCTTGGACACGGATTTTTCTGTAAAGCTGCTTTGCAACAATGCCTGTTACCCATCACATATATGCTGCTTAAAACTTCAACACCCCCCAACTTAAAACACCTTCACGTGTCCCTGCAAATTATGTTCTTTGCAAACATAAAACATGAGTATGAAATACAACAGCCTTCTACAAATACACAAGAAACATTGTGCATCATTACACTTACTACAATGTGACTTCTGGCAAAACTCTGGATGATTTTCAAGATCGATTGTACAGAGCTGTAGCCTACACTGGTCAGTCAGATTTAAACTTGTCCAAAGTCAAGTGAATGGTGCAGGAGTGACAGAAAGACAGAAGTGAACCTGTTCTAGAGTGTGTTAAGCTGTAACCTGCTGACTTGTATGTATGGTTTCACTATACTATCTACCATTTGCTTGTTTACTTTTTGGCTAATAATGTTACAGAGGGAGCTAATGTTTTAGTTTTTGTTTTGCTACATCTCAGGCATAACCTAATTATATTTTTTTTCAGCTGGCAACAGATAAAGCTCCTTTTCCTCTTACCTTGCTGTGGACTGAATGACTATGAAACGTCCATATCACTACTGATAGGTTTACGACTGTTTAGTAGGAATGTAAAAGTTCTGAACCCAAACTTAACAGCCAATAATTCCAGCAACAGTCGGTACCAAACTCTTCCCTACCTCTGACCAAGCTCAAGCAATAATAAAGACAATAGGCTGATTCACTGCGTTAGATACGAAGCCTTTGCAAAATTTTGGACAATGACAGATTCCGATTAAATGTGCTTGAGCCCCAGTATGAAATTCCAAGCACATCACTTTTCAGTATACACATGGTGCTAAAGATGTACCAAGAAACAAATGCAAAACTTTGTGAAAAGCTGAGAAAGTCCCAATTCACTGCGATTACAAGAGCTAGCGAGACATCATAAGATGTTTTAGCCACTATTCTCTTGATAAAAAGCAAAATTGAAAACAGAGTGATAGTTACATTTATTTTATTTGATGTTTACATTTCATTTACTTGCTGATTGGTACAACTGCGCTCTCTCTCTCTCTCTCTCAATGTTTCCATTTATTGATTCCTGTTGATGCTTTATTCTAGCTGCTGAAGTTTACTTTTTTTTTTTACTTTGTTTTGCAACAATTTTGTAAATAGAACTTTCAAAAGTAATTGCAAAGGCTTCTCTTGCATTAAACATGTATAATGTGTTATGTGAGGTTCTGAGTTGATTACATTTTTCCATGCTGAATCAAGACACAAACGGGACCATGGTCCAGAAGGACCAAACTGAACTATGAATGAGTGAGTCATTACACCTTTAGTGTTTGAGTTTATTGTTCCCAAATTATTTATAAATTTTTTTATTTATAGTTTGATACTATGCAGACCACCAACACAGGTTTGGAGTGTAAATTTTAGGAAATAACTGCAGTTAAAAGTGCATACGCAAAATGTACACATAAATACATATTGTTTAGCCCTACTGTTATGCATAACCACTTTCTCTGACAGACACTGGCAACAATATGGAACATACTGGACACAGCGCCACTAGTCATGGGCTGAAGATACCACAAAAATAAGTATGGGTTAACAGCTCAGAGGCTAGGCTGAAAAACAGTGGCAATACGCAAGTATATAGCACTTAAATGTTTTTTTTAACCTTTAGTTGCTTGTTTTTAAGCTAGAAGTGCCATGAATAATACTGAACTTGGTGCAGGAAAATAACTGTACAGAGCTGTTAGTTTGGCTCCAACCTATGACATACATAACAATAATATATAATAACCATATATAGTTAATCTACAACCAATTTCCTAACTAGAGACAGGAACAAATCTGGCATAGGTTGTCCAAACAGCAAAGAGCTCTAATGTGATGTGACCACAAATTCATGAACACAAGTACAGTAGATTGTGTTGACTTATTCTTTCTATCTGCATAGTTCCATCACAGTTTAAAATACAAACTTAAAAACCTTTTAACTTCAGCTAAAATCAAGATAAATATGTTCCTGTTCACAATGACCATGTAGTGGTCAAGACAACCCTTTGCATTTCAAAAGTCTAAGTCGGGCCAGAATTGTTGAAATACTTAAGCATTTATTTGTTAGTATGGTTTTGTTTTAGTATAACGCTGCACATTTGCACATTGACACTGAAATGGACATAAGCGCAGCCAGTGTGGACTAAAACATTGATTACAAGCATCTTCTCCATCAGACAGATAACAAAGGTAGGTAGTTGATAAGGTGTTGCTAAGTGTTTGCCATGGTAGCCAAGGTGGTTGCTATGGTGTTGCTAGGCAGTTGCTATGGTATCTAGAGATGAAACGATATTAAAACTTCATATCACGATTATCATGACCAGAATTATCACGATTATCGATATTATCGCGATATTGTTCAAAAGTGTTGAATAGTAAAATAAATAAATAAATAAATAAATAAATAAATAAATAAATACTTATACACAAACTGAAATTCGTTTCACCATTACTATTATTATTATTATTATTATTATTATTATTATTACTGTTGTAAATTATTATTATTACTGCTGTACTTATTATTATTATTATTATCATCAATTACAATAATTAGGGATTTCCCTGCATAGAGAATTAAATCTCCACCAACTCTGAGGTGGGTCTTAATGGAAAATTATTACTTCTAAGAAGTGTTGCACTCAGGGGATTTCTGTCCTAACTGCAACTGCAGCATTATTGTGCCGTTGTGGCGCTGTACCCCTAATCAACACAGTGCAACAGGAAAAACAGCCAAAATCACAGAGGAATTGCATGACCGTGCTGTGAGCTGCAGACAGTGTAGAACTCACACAGTGTGTCTCCACCTGTTGAGCTGCTTCTCTAAAAGCATTTTAAAACTAAAACATAACTTAAAATTAACATGCATCTGAGCTGTGGCAGAAACACTCCTAAAGTTTAATCTCTGAAACTCTGCTTTTCCCAAAAGCGGCACACAGCGTTTACTCGCGCAAGGTCCCGTCTCAAAGCACACTATCTTCCCTATGTAGTGCACTTTGTAGATCATGAAATAGCAAATCCTTCACCCAAAGAGTGCGTGAAATGTTCGACTAAGTCATCTATAATCAACATTAACAACCGGTTACAAATTCCCTATTTAAAACTCAACTGCTTGTTAATGATGATCGTGTTTGTTTGAAAAGTAGCGCACTATGAAAGGGACACAGTGATTTGAGACGGTGTTATTCTCTTCTCAGAAAGTAAACACTGCAAGCCAGAAAGGGGAGCTGTGCAGATTGAACCTCTGCAGCGTCTCGTTCCAGAACTTGTGTGACTGTTAACTCAGAGCTCATTTTGGAGACACTGCTCCACAGAAATATGTGTTAAAAGCTTTAGTTTCGATTCACAGTTGATTCACCGATTGTTTTTTTTTGTTTGTTTGTTTGTTTTTTTTTACGCTAAAAGCTTCATTTTATATTATTAACGAACCATAAGCATAAGTTAAACCACACAAACACTGACATTTCTTCTATTGCGAAGTCTCCACAGACTTCTCCGTTAAAGTTAACCTTGCATTCTCTAAAAAGTAGCAGGTGGTGGTCGCGAAGATGACTCGTAAGGTTTGATGTGTTGCCCCCTTTCGCCGCTATTTTCTTTCGGCCTGTTCTGCAGACAGGGTGGTCATCTGCAGACAGGGTGGTCATCTTCAATTAACTTTCCTTCTGCATCCTTATAAAACCCAAAACATGATCAAACGTCAGACTTGGTCTTCATAGAAGGCTGAAATATCTCCGAATCTCTGTCACTACATTCCGCCATGTTCTCTCTTCTCTCCCTCTCACCCCCCCCCCTTCCCCTCTACGCACACACACACACACACACAGAGCTGCGTCTGAGAGATGATTCTGCCTTTGTTTGACTCTGTAAAGCGAGTTTTTCACACCGCGGTAATCAACCACGGTTTTAACGATACTTTAAAGTTCAAACGGTACTACTAACCGTCGTTAATTTTACCGCGGTTTACCGTGAAATTGCTGTGATGTCCCACGTAGTTGGTAAATTGCTACTGGGCAGTTGCCATGGTGTATGGGGTGTTTCGTAAGTCGTTCATACAATTTGGCTAAGTGGTAGCTACGTCTTGTTGAAAATGAATGGAAGTCTATGTGAGGAACAAGCGATGAAAAAAACGACACAGTGCGGGTCAGTATGGCTTTGGATTAGAGCTTGGGGACCTGCCCTGAGTAAGTACATGTACTTTGGTGGCGGTCCGGAAAAAACGGCACATGGAGGAGTACAGGTCAGTATGGCTGTGGATTAGAGCTTGGGGCCCTGCCCTGAGTGAGTACATGCATTTTGGTAATTGTTGGGCAAAGGAAATAACAGGGCTTGCGCGAGGGCGAAAAACAAATGGGAGTCTATGGGAGAAACGAGGCATGGGGAAAAAAAAAAAAACAACAAAACAAACAGATGAGTGCGGGTCAGAACAACATTGAATATATGCCCTGAGATAGTGTATGCAAAATAGTGTCTTTCTGTCAAAAAACAGTAGATTCTCATGTAGTTTGCCACCCCATTCATGCCAATGGGAAAAACTCCGCAAAATTTCATTGATATTCGTAATCCGTGCATCTGATCAAAAAGCTGTACACAAGCACACATCACACAATCAGAATGGACAATCTGGAGTTGTGACGGTGTTAATATCTCGAAAACTGCAGGACGAGTTATACCGCTAAAATCCGACAGAAAAATAAGAATAATAAAAGAGAAGAATAATATAAATTCGATAACAACATAGTTGCAGATTGCAACCATAATAACCTTTTCTGGTTATGATAGCTGGAAAAAGATACTATGGAAAAACAAAGTCTTCTTGACATTTCATTTCCATTGTCTTAATGGTATGACTGACAATGAAAACAGAATAACAATCACCCATTTCCAAGTGCATTTCTTCACTGCTGCGCTCTAGCTCTGCCAAATTTAAATGTATTTGCAATCCTGTTTGCAAATGAATTTTTTCTTCGTGAACCAGGCACTCCTGTGGCACGCTGTGGGTGGGACAATGGGAGGGCCTTTTTAGTGTGGGAGTATGTTTTAAGAGGAAGTGACTGACAGTACTGGCAACCCACAAAGCCAGCTAATGCAATGGTTATCAATGAAAAACAACTAACTTTAATGAGCAGTTAAACTATAGGTGTTTAGCTTATTCTGCTTAAATGACGAAGATGAAGTCAATATCGCCAAAATGTAACTGCTGCACCATGTAAGGCAGCATGGGAAAAAGCTGGCAAATGTCTTAAGGAAGCAATGGTAAATATATCTGCGACTCACATGTCTACAATTACATTCTGTGCATTGGAAATTATTAAACCAGAGGGAACACGTAAATAAATGTGAGCTGAACAAGTATCTAACATGGCTCGGTGGCCAAATAAAGTTATCTAGCTTCTCTTTCAAATGTGTAGTGCATGTGTTGTAATGGCACTATTTTGTTAGAGTGCAGAGTGCATTGATATGTTGTGAGACTTTATAGCTTGTTTACAATCTGAAGGAGAGCCTGACCACATGGGATTTTTAAGACAGATACTGATTTTGATATTTGTCCACACCAAGATAACATGATATAAAGCAGTTTAAAAAATGATTGCAAATTTAGGATGCACACTACAGTGTTACGAACACCAACATCCACCATATTATTGTTGAATTAATTGAATGATTATTTTATGTTTGCCTGAAAGTACCAGCTTTCCACATTACTGCAACAAAAGCAGGGTGACATGAATGCTGCCAGGCTTATTTAAGATAAGAGGAGAAGTACAGAGGATATTTTTATAATTATTTAAATAATACATTTCATGTGACAATAATCAGCTTACCACGAACACTGATAACCTCTTTCATGGGGTACTCTGCTCTGCAACCACAACACTCATAATGTGGCTGAAGGATCTGTCTCCTGCCTATTTCTTTTTTAATTGTCACTTATCGGCAGTTATAAACACTGATATTGATTTCTCTGCAACTAGCTCATACCAGCTGTGAACACTGGCATGACGATTTAGCTGTCAGGCTCTAATGTGAAGCCAGCAATAGCCACAACACTCACTTTTCATGTGGAAGTGATTCTTGATCAACTAGGAGAGTTTGCGGCTGCAAAAGCACCAATCCTCCCCTTGGAATTATAAGGTTCTATCTGCATTCTGAGCAGTTTTGAGATATTAAAGCTTTTGCATTCTAAATGGCACAAAAAAATTTGTGGAACAAGTCTGTGTCATACATAAAAAGGACAGACACCCTAAATGTATTCTAAATGTACAATATCAAAATCCTATCAAATTTGTAAATTAGTTTTCAATTGCAAACAGAACCTTCCTATCCTTCCTTCCAATCCTAAGAACTCAATTTCTGTTTGAAATGATAAGGTTCTAACTGACAAAACATTAAAAGAAGCAGTGATTTTCAAGGTTCACAACTAGGCTACTCATAATTAGTTTTAAAACATAAAATTAGTGTTCTAGCAAAGTGCCTACATTTATTAAAATGAAAAAGGTCAATGCTAAGTATTTTGTCCAGTGCAGAGGTCAATTTTAGGTAGAACCATTAGTTTAAGTGTCCTTTAGCTACGGTAATAAACTGTCCCAGCAAGTAAGTGTAGCAGGTCAGTCTAAAGGCAGAGTGAGGTTTTGTTTTATATCAGAAATGTAACTCTAATGAGCCAAAATGTCTTATTTTGGGGGAAAGAAAAAAAAAAAAGCTGGATGAATGAATGAAATTATGTTGTAATTAAGACCAATTATTTCAAATGTTCACTATTTAAAGCTTGATATTTATTAAATTTAAGACAGTAAGAGTTATAAAAAAGAACTATAAGGAGACAGGCAGCATTTCAGCAACATGTTTTATAAACTTGGACATACAAATATATAAACTTCACAATTGTCAAGCGATTGCAGAACATTTCAAAATAATGCAACAACTCAATTCAACTCAACAATTAAAACAGATAATTTCATCTCATTTTCATAAAATGCCTCTAACTCATCAAGTTGGCAGATTCTGAGCCCTATAGCCTTAGCTCAGTTTTTCAACAAAGCACTATAATACTGTCCATCTGCAAGCCACATACATACATACATACATACACATACACACACACACACACACACACACACACACACGTATCATATGTGACTCCTGTGCTCCTTTTTCCACAGTCACTGAGCAGCGCAGTGACATGCCAAAGAAGCAGAACCTGATTGGTCTTCTTGTGTGTGTTCGAAGTACTGACTGGCTCACAGATAGAACTTTATAGAACTACATTATATAGAAAAGATAGAAGCTTTTTGTTTTCTAAATAAAGACTCCAAAAATGCAACTTGAAAAAACTACCTCACATAAAGTTAAAAATTTGCCACAGAATAAAAATGTGAGAATAACTCAGTATTGACAAAAATGTCAGATAGAACTTTAGAATTCCAAGGGGACGCAATATTAGTGACACTGTCACCAGCTTTCGGCAGAGGCTCACAGGACAGGTGGAGGAACAGTGGTGCTGGATCAACACATTCTAGTGCTTTCCCTGATTTAACAAATCTGTTACAAATAGTCAACAGAGTTAACAAGCTGCTGCTTTGTGTGGAAGTTATTATCAACTGACTAGGAGAGCTTGTAGCCAGGTACCAGTGTTAGTGACATCATGACCGGAGGCTCACAGAAGAGTCAGAGAAACACTGTCCTGCACATTTTAGTGTTTGACATTAAAATGCAATTGCAAACAGTATTACAAATTTCAAGTTTGACAAAACGCATATTTTGCGATTAAATCTGAATTATGTCAATGCACATTCACATTGGAAATACAACTGTAAAAAAGCAGCATTTAAAACAGTTTGTACATGACTCATCAGACTAGCTAACTACCTAGTCAAGTGACCTTTACATGATTTTGTCTTTGTGTGCTGCTTGTGTTGCCACGTTCTCCTGTAATTGGGGCTGGACCTGGCTATTCAACGATTCGGATATTCGTTCGTTGAGTAGGTATTCGGTTTTTAATTTTGGGATTCTGATATTCGAGTTTTTTTGGCTAAATGTAGGCTGTCAATAAAGGCAAACTGTAAATACTGTAATGTTTGAAGATTCCTGGGGAGAAACAGACGTCTCCATGTGCTATTGTCCGTAAAAAAGCTTTATTTTTAATGTGCTGAAAATAGCCTTAAGGGGAAAACACAGTCTCTTTAGCACTAACAGCCAAAAACACAGCCCTCTGCTCTATCCAGAAAACCACACCATTCAGGCTCTTCAACATAAAAGTCCTTGTATGAATGAACCTAAAACAGCCCAACATAAACCACAGCACATTATGTGGAAATATATACAACCTCAGCTCAGGAGCCTGACATCCCACTCACCCATTATGAAAATCATTCCAGAATTTTATTGTAAATGTACAAGAAAAGAATACATGATGTAGTGCTTCTACTTCTGCAGCACAAAAAAGTACAAAGATCTGGATCAAAATGGAAGCTCTTCAGATGTCAATATTTTAAAATGTGTTTGTTTAGCCTAAGGTGTTAGGCTAAGATAATTAATAAGAAAAGGCCTTCTTTAACAGCATAAGATCAACCTTATAACCCTTTGCTTGTAGTTCATAATCACCAAAAATCTTACCATTTATAACCTTAAGGATGAAATTATTATTCATCTTCTTATCAGAAAGGTGGAAATCACGTACTAACAATGTAGGTAATGCATGTGGTCTGTTGTAACATCTCAGTGAATTTTGGGTTAAACGCAAAAGAGGCAGCCCAAACAATGGACAGTATTCAATGTATCTTCAAGTTTCTCTGTGGATAGAGTGACAATTCAAGAGAGTAACCGAAGGGCAACATCCCTTGTGTTTTCTTCAACTTCTGGGACACCATGCAATCGTAACCCGACATCTTACTTTGTAATCACCGTGTTCCAGACATGCCTTCTTTAAGGCAGCATTTCTTTCCAAAGGCTTTCTACCTGCCTAGTTAGAGACTAGGTGACTTTTATTTTCTTTTATACTGGCAGCTCTAAATTCAACATTATTGTAAATATTCACAACAGCAAGCGCATTCTCTTTCAAGCCAGGGTCACAGTACACTACTTTTACCCCGATTTTAGCCCCGTTTCTCAGTCTGGCCGAGTCTGTGCTAGTTGGCTCTAGCCTGCAGATTTTTGGATCAGTCGGAATCGACAGTTGGAGAGAGAACTGAGTAGTGTGCGAGGGGCATAGACTCAGATGTTTGGCCTCCTAATTGCGTTTCAGACCAGTCGGAGTATATGAAACAACTGATTTTTTTCAACCAAGCGTGATCTAGTAGTGTATATTGATCAATGACTCAATCTGAACAGACTCCTGCGATAACCAATGAAAACTAGGAGCGCAAAAGGAGAAAATACAGCAAGTAAACAAAAAGTTGGCAAAAAGTCACTTGTGTATGGACTGAAGCTTTTTTAATGAGCTAAATTTAAGGCACTAGTACAATCGAGTTTATGTTCATTTAAAGCTTTTTTTTCAAAAAATAAATAAATAATAAAAAAAAATAATAAAAAAAAAAGACAACACTGATCACATTTTTAAATCCACGACCCTCACTTAAACATGTTTACCTGCTGGGTAAATGGCGGAGAAAGCAGCAGCAGCAGTGAGCTCATCCACTTTTGTGTATTTGGGTCATGGGTTCGCAAGAGTTCAACAAGTTCTGTTCGGTTCAGCAACAGTTTAAGAGTTGAGTAGTGTGTAATGCCAAGTTGTTTAGTGTTTTTGCTCAGGTTTGCCTTAAGAAGGCCTTCACTGGTAACAGTGAAAAAGCCAACAAAGATGATTCTTCGTTTGCTTTGTTGCTGCCTCTTTGGTTTTGTGAGGTAATTGCTTCATCAGCTTTGCGAACCAGCATGGAAGTTTCAGCAAACTCCGCAATATCCTCATCTTCGCAAGCCTGCTGCATGGCAGCTAAAATATAGTCTTCCATATTGCTTTTTTGTTGTAACACCAAGTTAATGTTACTTAAAACTCACCTGAAAACTTCTCCTTAAAGTTTGTGCGCTCAAGTCAGATGAAAAAGGAAGACAGTTCTCATTTATACACTTTCTGCAGGCCTTTCTCCAGTTCAAATTTACTGCTCCTGCGAAATGTGTAACTGCTCCGCCACCGTCTTAACTTGCTCTCCCATATGCTTTCAACACAGGCGTCAGGCGCAGATTCTCTGAACGACTTTTCTAGACAAGAGCACCAGCAACAGTGCAGCTGAGGTTCAGGAATAACTTCAGCAAACCACACTTCCCCATAATGGAAAACCCTTTGGAGTACTCCTGTTCCTTTGACTAAGCAAGAATTCCAATGTCTGGCTAGGCCATCACCAGTACCCAAAGTGAATGATTTTTTTTTCCTTGGCTTGTGAAATGGTACCTTTAGCATTTTTACTCAAGTGCTGTTTTGCATTCAAGATTTACCAGATTCACTAGAGAATAACTCTAAATCCAAATACCTGGAAGCAGCCTGAGAAGAGCACATCATTGCTTCAATAATATACAGTCCCTAAATGCAAGTGTTTCCCCATACGAAAGCAGAGTAGGAGAAACACGTCTCATTCATTTCATTTTGTACATTTCTGTACATCCAAGGCAATGTTCTTAAAAATGAAGACTCGACACACAGACAAATTGCTTCAGCAAAGAAGGACAGTGGTGGCAAGTCAAAGCTTACCAACAGATATAAACATACATTTAACTGGATATTTGTTAAAACAATACAAAACTATAGCCTCAAAAATTGCCACAGATTAGAGTCAGCACTTCTCTGACTCAGTCAGAGCAAAACTCTGTGACTCCAGTTCAGTTTCAAAATTAGCATTTACAGCAGAGCCTCCTTTTGAAAACTGTTTGCATCCAAGAAAGCACTCCATGAGGACAAACATTAGATTAACTGAATGGGCGAGAAACATTTTTTATATCGCAAAAACAGGGATTTAGAATCTCCTCCAAAAGTATTTGAAGGGCAAGGCCAATTCTTTTGTTTTTTGCGATACACAGAAAACATTTGGGTTTGACATTAAAAAATGAATGAGACAATAGATCAGAACTTCAGATTTTACTGCCTGATATTTAAATCTTGATGCATTAAGTAACTTAGAACATGACAGTTTTTGTTTAGACCCAAATGAGCACTGGAACAGTTTTTTTTGTTGCTTAGGTGTGCCCTGTGAAGATGGCATTTGTTGTCAAAAGGATAAACCAACATAAAGACCAGAGTACAGCATATGAAAGAAAAGCAAGCCTCTCTCTCTCCCAGAAAAACAACAGCGGTGCAAGAGCATGCATTTTACCTCCTGAATAGGAGACTAAAGGTAGAAACCACCCAAAACACACAACAACTGAAAGAAGCTGCAGTAAAACCCTGAGAACCAAAACAAGAATGCTACAGTCTGGTCATGTCAGTGGGTCACCGGCTTACTGCAGTTATTGCAAGCAAGGGATATGCAACCAAATATTAAGAGTCATTTACCTTAATGATTTATTTGTTCCTATAATTTTGCTCAGCTGAACACTGGGTGGTCTGCCACCAAAGGTGCCATGTTCTAAATTGTTTAACACATCTAGATGTAAATATCAGGAAATTAAAGCTAAAATAATAATCTACTGTCTCATTCATCCTTTGATCTCAAACCCAAATGTCTTCAGTGTATAGCAAAACAAAACAATTGGCCTTGTTGTTCCGGTACTTTCAGGGGAGACTGTAGGTGAGGCCTTGTGGACAGTTTCATTCTGAATTCATAGCGTGCATGAGCTTCTTATGGTCCCAGAGATTTGTAATTAGGCCACAAGAGAGATTTCAACTCAATGAATGCAATTTGTGGACATTTTCACGACACATTTTCTTCTCTGCTCACGAACCATTGAACATTCATAACACATCTTATTTTTTCTCATTAGAAATGGCTGGCAGAAGCAAGGTGTTTAAGAACACAGGGACTCTTTCCCAATTTATAGGCTACCATTTTGTTGTGTTTAAATTCAGACATACAACTCTTTTGGGATTGCTTCATGAATTTATACAGTTTGTCAATTTAAGAACTTTATGATTGACATTAGTTAATTACCATTGATACAACTGCAGCTGTTATGACAATTTTCTACAGCAACACAAAACAACTGTTTTTTTTTCCTTTTTCCTAAGATCTTGCTATATTTGCTTTATCACTGCAATTCTGTTTTTTTGACAAAGCTGTTGAAGTTACTACAAGCTAGGAGTGGGCAATATGGCAAAATATCATCATGATACTATAAGACATTTGCACGATTTAATTAAACAGGTCACATTATGTAGTAAATTATTGATGATCCACAATATGCTTAGAAAAGCAAGGATAAATAATTTTCATTTTGCCCACCCCTACTACAAGCATGTTGTGCATGGAAAATTCACTTTCTACTTCACGTACTTTCTGCAAGGACATCATCATGATTGCATGCACATTTGGAGGTTAGTTCAAAACCCCCAAGAATTCACAGAATTAGGGGTGACTCGATACTACTTTTTCATGCCCGATACCACAACCTTGAGTGTCTACAGATACTTTTTTTTTTCTTTTAATACATGTGTCTGGATGCAGTTTGCTTGACCTAGCCATCTAAATAATCTCGCTCAAACTGTGAAACAAATATTCTGCTCTCCCAAAAAAAGAAATACATAGCCCACAACATGATTCAGTTATGCAATACTGCTGCTTCTTGTTATTGAAACTGTTTACACAAATTTTTGGCAGCATTTTTTAATGGCTGGCACAATTTAAATTCAAAATGAAATTTAAAGTGCAACTTTGTGGAAAAGATATCAAGTTAGCTGCATTACTAACTCCACACAGCTGACATGATGACTGTGCTGCTAACAGGTCTCACGAAGTGCTGTTCATGTGACACATGCCGCTCATCTTTCTCAGGACTTGAGCTGTAAACATTGTCCATAAAAGGGCAAACAAGAGAGTTGCATCAGATTCAGTTAGAATTTCATGAATCATGTGAATTTGAGGAGGGACTGAATCGGATGCATATTTTCGAGATGTGCCTTCAGGTTGCTAATGCTGAAATGGCAGGCTAACAACAAACTTACATTGCTTGCATACAACTTTATCTCAAGGTTCCATAATTTTGCCGTCTACTGACCTTAAAGTACTGCCTTTCCAAACGGCACTTTTTAGATTGCTCGGAGTGCAAAACACTCTCTCTAAGGCCGACTTAGGTGATGATTGTTTTTGAATGTCTTACATTTAATTTTAAATCATGAAAGTGATGGGTGACTCCCATCAGTCATGCAGTGCGTTTAGTACAGTGGCCCTGGCTTACGCAAGAACTCGCAAGGCAGACAGCTGCGGTAATGCTGCTTTTTTCACATTTAAATATTAATTTTCACAATCAAATATCTGTTTTTGTTTTTACAATTCGATTATATAATCTAATTTAGAATATTCGTTGACGGCCGTAATTGTGATGAATCTTGCTCAAAGTTTGGTTAAGCTTTTATGTGATAGTTTAGGCTAACAGATCATATCAGATTATACTTTTTCCTTTCTGATACCGATACTGAGTATTGGATCGGCACACCCCTACAACGAAAATATGTGTACCGCTGCCCTACTCTGTAATACTGTCTAGCTCAGAGATCTTCAAATCCAGACCTCGAATCTAGTTTCTGGTCCTGGACTTTTTAATAGCTGACAAATAAGTTTCATCAACAGTTCAGTTAATGACAAGCACCAGGAACCAGGTTAAACACTTCAGATGCAGCCTATGTTGGAATTTCTTAAGAAACACCCGCCTGAACAATGCCTTTTCAAATACAAGCACTAAAATGAGTCATAAAGGCAAGATGTGCCAGATCCAATAGTTTTTTTCCCATTCTTGCAGACCTGTGAAATACAGTCCCATGAAAAAGTGCTAATTTTCTCACATTCTACACGAGACACCCTATGCCTATACACCCTATACATATGCTACATGAGAGTTTGCTGGTGCCAACCTCTAATCAGATGGATGAGAAGAACAAACTTCCTACGACGGATGAGAAGAGCAAACCTCCCCCCTCCTATCCTCACAACTTTCTACAGAGGCACCATAGAGAACATCCTGACCAGCAGCGTCCCAGTATGGTATGGCAGCTGCACCGCCTCAGAGCAGTAGTTCCTCCAGAGAGTGGTGAGGACGGCAGAGAGAATCATTAGAACCCCACTTCCATCCATACAAGATCTCTACCTGTCACGCTGCCTCAGCAGAGCCACCAAGACAGTCAGTAAACCCACCCACCCTGCCCATGGACTGTTCAGCCTTCTGCCCTTTGGCAAACGCTATCGCTGCATGCGGTGCAAGACCACCAGACTCAGCAGGAGCTTCTTCCCACAGGCCATCAGACTACTCAACTCCCTCTAACAACCACACACCACACTGGCCTATCAAGACTGCTGAACTCCTGAACATACACACAAACTGTCTGAACACTTTGTTAGAACTCTGTCTTCTATATAAAAATGCAGCTTTTTTCTGTGCAATTTTTACAATGTTCTCATTACTTGAGCACTTTATCACTATTCACCAGTGTCAAGTTTACATTTCCTGTTACACTGTGCAATAAGACTATCACTGAGAACAATGTCCAATATTTTTTTCTATACAACGTGCAATATTTGTATGTTTTATGTCTGTCTATGATGTCTAGTATGTATATGTGGAGTTGCCTTTTATGCTATATTTATGTATATTTTTGCAGATCAGAGCTGGAGAAACGCAATCTCGTTCAGCTATGCACCACTTGTTGTATAGTCTGAATGACAAAGTTCACTTTGACATTGACTTAAACAATTTGGGTTACTCCAAGCAGATGCCTCTATAACACATTGTAACTAGACAGATAAGGTCACATGTAAAGGACGCCTTTACCATCTTATTCCTCTCGTTTGATATACATGTATACTTAAGTCTCAAACTGAAAGAAGGTGCAGGGGGATGCCAAAACGGCAGTCTAACCACAATATAAGCATTTTTCCTGCACAGTTCCCATTGACACCCCCTCCCCCCATTCGACCACTGTCTATGCTCATGTGCTGGCATGCTCTCTTCCGGACCGTAGCTTCCATGGTTCGTTCACGTCATGTCTGTACTGGCTCAGGTTTAGCTAAAAAACAGAGCGAGAAACATCGATCCGTCATGCTCCATATGCCCTGGGTGTCAAAATAGCTAGCTACACTAACTAACGTCAAGCACTATTCTGAAACTCTAGGCCTCTTGTTTGGCTAGTGCAAACAAAAACTCCACAGTATACTGACCTGTCTCAATGATGTGTCAGGTGTTAGTCTGTAACGTTAATTAGTTAAACCCACAGGCAATACATTAACCAGAGACATAAAATTATGCCTACTTGTTATGCCAAAATAAGTTAAAATAGAGAAGAGTAATTGACACTCCTAGAAAAAAATACTTTTCGATGAAGACTTAAATACGACATAACCGATTTATTTCTTGAAACACGATAAAATGGTTATGAAACAGACACGGGAGTCTTTCATTTTGAAGCGACTACAAATAGAGTAGTTAACATTGTTCTTACAGAGTAAATTAAGCAATTTCACAGTCTAAAATCTCAAGAACATTTGATCAAAACTCGTAAGTAGCAGGCTACAGGCAAGCGAGAAGACATGCTTCTTGTAAGACAAAAATATTCGCAGTTAACACGTTCTGTAATCAGACTTGTTTGACACCACGCCAACATGTTTTTATATGCGTGCTAAAAAGAGCCGGGCACTCACCTTCTGGCAGTTCGATCGATATGCAAAGTAGGAAGCGTTAGTCCACTATACGGAAATAGTCGAGTCAAAAGTGCGTCGAATAGACTCCAAAGGTCCCAGCTGCTGCAAAAAAGATGAGAAAATCGTAGGCCTTTGAGCCTCACATTTACTTTTCACCGCTATTATTCCCTACTAAACAGTGCCGCGTAAGACCCTCGTTTGATTCCTGCTTTTTCAGTGCGTGCAACGGAATAGCGTGTTCTCTTCCTTAGCACTTTCGCAGCAGGGCATCGCCGATTCTTCTTTCTGCAAGGCACATACATTCTTTGCCGTGATTTTAACCGGAAACGCAAACTTCTGAAACGCCCACGACTTGAAAAGAGAGCCACGTCCCTGTCCGGTCTCCCGGAGTTTGAGGCGTGACTTAATGAAGTCCCTGTATGCTTAACACTGCGGTGCTATATACGCAAGGGATCATGCGAGAGCTTCTCAAACCCTCTCCCCATGATGACGAAGCAGAAGAGTTCATGTGAACCTACTTTAAAAAAAAACATGGCGTTTTGGGTCTCTAGAAGTGACGTCAATTCATGAAGCAACCATTCAGATAGCTCTTATAAACAAGAAGGAAATTCTCTAAACGTACTCAGCATTGAACAGTGGAAACTGTATGCACAGGGTTATTTAGGCCTACCACATTATCATAATCTACAGCTAGGTGTTGGCATGTTACTCACATTAAACTTACATCTTTACAATCAAGGATATTCATATTAAATGTAAACTACAGATATAAGCAGTCAATAAAAACAACAACCAAACACTTATCAATCTACCTAAATCCCTCATATAGTACATACAGTAGGCATAGCTTTTTGCTTTTTTTTTTATTACTAAGACATTTAAGAGACTCAATAGATAAATGAAATTTGACTAAGAAAACCCTGAGGCATGGCTTACATTTACCATATTTTGTCTTGTGTAAGTGGTATTTTCCAGAAAGTCTTTAGAATCTTTAGAATAGTACACAGGTAGATATTATACAAGATTTGTATGTACTTCTGAAACAAGGAACACCGGACAACCAAACACCCCTTCAGACCCATGGTGTGGGGTTGTCTTCTCACAGTGGAAGGATGGACAGAAATATCTGTGGACTTTTTAATAGCTGAAGCATGAGTGGAGCTTGATTTTCCCTTATCTCTCAAAGGTGAAACCTTAGGTCTGTTTTTCTGATGGTGACAGTTTTGGTGGTCTACCACGTCTTGAACAGTTGCTAGGAGTCCAATTTTCTCTATATTTCTTTAAAAACTGAACTTTTTCAAGTTTTGGAAACTCTTGTTTTGTCTTTTATAATGTCCTTTGGTATTCCCCTCCCTTATGTGTCAATTATTTTATCTAAAGTGAAATATATCCAGAAAATTAATAACTTAATGGCTGATTTGTGATTTTACTGGACATTAAATAAGGTTGGTCTCTGAATTTTGCACAGTACTGTACATTAAAAAAAAGACAGAAAATAAGCTGTAGTTAAAACTTGGATGCTTGGTTGAATGTGCAGCTCTGTAAAGAGAAAACCTGCATGATAATGGGACCAGAAAATCTTTTACCTGCAAAAACAGAAGTAGCATTTCAGAAATCTGTTAGAAGTATGTTGTCTACAGAAATAAGTTTGTACAAGCCAAAATGCTACTAAAAATAAAAAATGTGTTCATCTGAGGAAAAATTTCATCAGATATGATAGCGCTTATAAAATAGGTGTATGTTGTGGTTAGCTTCAGTTGTAAGTGATAAATATAATATATATGAACCTACACTGACTGGTCATTTTATTAGACAGATTAGACGTCTATCATATAGGTGCACTTTGGAGGGTACAGAAACTCACTGTATCACATCTGTTGGTGTGCACAACTTCTCAGCCACCCTCTACCTTGTTCATTAATAAAAAAGGAAGCACTACAGGACCACTCCTGACCAGATATTATTCAGGCTGTGGGTAATTCTGAACACAGTGGTGAAGATCCTAGAAGCGCTGCTGCTTCTACTGGTACCAGTGCAACACCCACTAATATTCCATTACCATGTTGGTGCCACTGCTGTCTGAGAATGCTCCACCACCCAAATAATCTGGTCTGGTCATCAGAGGGGTACAAGCTGGCTGACAATTTGTGCATAGCAATAGATTGGCTACAATCAGTAATCATATACCAACAAAGTACACCTATATTGTAGGTGTGCATAATTAAATGGTTATTGAGCAATATATTCCTGCCAACTATACACACACATACAGAGAAATGACACATCACTCTAAAATAACACACCTCATAAATTGTGTCCTTCTTTGCTGGATTGACTGTATGTTCTTGGTCTCTGCCCCATTCTTTCAAAGTCTCTCGACTTGCTGAGGTAATGCAGCTAAGTGGGCTGTATTTAACCTGTGGTGTTACACTGAGTCTTACGCTACTTCTGTAGGCCTGCTGCAGAGTGATCTTAGACTCAAATAGAGCCCTCAATGCACTGGTACCTTGCAGGTCTCTCTGAGACAGTGTGTCCATGGAGTGTCATCTGGTCAAAGAGGAAACCCATACAGACCTTGGGTAATCTCCTGCCCATTCATATCTTTTCCATGAGTTGTTTAGCTTACTCTCATGGATCTGGTCATAGTTTGGTCTTAATTGCGCAGATGACTGTGGAATAAAGGAAAAAGATGTCAATGCATTATATTATTATGTATGTATGCATACAGTTATTGTATATTTTTCTAAGAAATTACCCACAACCATAGCCACATAATTAAGAAGTAACTGTAACAAACATTTATTTTAAACATTTAAGGCCTTTTACTGCTCATCATACCTTAAAACACCTCCCTTCTGTGCCAGCATCTCTGAGCTCTGTACAACTCTGATACCTGTCAAAATTATTATTTTTTATTATTATTACTTAGCACATAATGCTCACAGCAAACTGACTGAATAAATTTTTTATTCTATTTAAAAATACTTGATAGAGGTAATTGGTCCTTAAGCTCCATAGAAGCACAGTAATGAATACTTGATTTTGCCAATTTTGTTGCATTCTTAACACGAATATAGACAGGAAGAGATGACTTAGAGATCTTTGAGGACTGGATTGGGTCTCTCTGAGCTATGTTATACTGTTCCAACTTACATTTGGATAAGCTGAGAATCTGTCCACCTTCTGTCCCGCGAGGGACCATCTGATGTAACGCATAACTTATGACTCCCAGGGAGATTCTTCAGGGACTGGCTTCTTGTCAGGCTGCTGCTCATTTCAATGGCGATGACAACCATAGACATGTGTTCAGCATTAATCCTAACAGGGAAACGATATGTTTGACATTAGTGCAACTTATACAATTTGTCCCATGAACCATTTTGAGCTTATTAACTTTTTTTTCAAGGCCTGCCAATTAAAACCCCACCTTTTAAATTAATATTTGAATAATGATCGCATGTAATATAAGCACAATGATGGCTATTTAAATGTACAAGTTAAGCACAATGGCATCAAATAGTGACACTCCGTTACCTCATACGTAGACATCTATAAAACCTTGTTAATGATAAATATTATGGTAGCTTATTCACATTTGGAATCATGAGAGTACTCACCACAATGTTGAATCCTGTACCAAATACCATAAGTAGTCAAATATCTTGGCTCTTTTTCAAATAGTTGACACTGACCTTCATGCTTCAGTATTGCTGGCAGCAGATCTGGTGCAACATTTGACTGATATAATGAGGGGGACAAGGATTTAGACACTTTTGTTTTGTTGTTGTTCACAGTTACAGCTTTGAGATGTTAATGGTACAAAGTAATTAGTTTTTTGCAGCACTGTTGTTCAATTTTGGCCCATTTCCCTTGGCAAATTGTCTTCAATTTCCCAAGGTTAACCTGTCCAGGGATGATTAGTTGTGGTTTTACCAACTTTGCACTAGCATAGTATTATTAAACTAATTGCATTGACTGGGATGTTTAAGGTTTTTGCTATGGCTCTGTAGCTTTTTCCTTTCCAGTGTTCTTTAACTATGTTGTACCTGAGAACTGTATGAAACTCCTTCACTTTTACCATGGTTGCTAATTGTTAGGTGAAATTTTCACATCAGCATTAATATCTAGAACTAACAAATTGAATAACAAAAACAAATACTTTTTTTTTTCTCTGTACTGTACTTAACAATAGTCACTAGAAAAATAACATAGCTGATATTTTTAGAGAAACTGTTTGTCATGTTGATCATCAGCTAATCCCTGACAGGAACAAGACAGCTGATGTAGTGACGTTTGAAAGTTTATAAATTATATGAGCAAAATCTGACCTTATCTGTCATCAGATGAGCCTGTGCATACACCAGATCAGATACGTCTTCCATTCGAAGCTCTTACAAGTTGCTACAGATACCTTTAAATGTTTCTTCTGCTACTACTTGTGTCACAAAGTTGCTCATAGGTTGTTCCTGTAAGTAATTTTGCCAGAGTGTATGTGAATCTTTACATTTATTGAAAAAAAAAAAAGATTTATTCAAAACCTATATCATACATGTGAAAAAGTAATTCCCCCAACCTTAATAATTGGTTGTGCCACCCTTGGTAGTAACAACTGCAATCAAACGTTTGCAACAACTCGCAATGAGTATTTTACATCACTGTAGAGGAATTTTGGCTCACTCCTCTTTGCAGGACTGTTTTAATTCGGCTACACTGGAGGGTTTTCTAGCTGTTCCTTTAAGGTCCTGACACAGCTTTCAAGTTATGGCATTCAAGTTATGACTTTGACTCAGCCACTCCAAAACCTTTATTTTGTTTGTTTTGAGCCATTCAGAGGTGAACTTGCTTATGTAATTGGATCATTGTTCTGCTACATAACCCAACTGCACTTGAGCATTAGGTCACAAACTGATGTGCAGTTCATGATTTTCTGCTAGACAACAGAATTCATGGCTCCATCAGTTATGACAAGTTGTCCAGGTCCTGCAGAAGCAAAGCAGCCCCAGGCCATCACACTACAATCACCATGTTTGACTGCTGGTATGATGCTCTTATGATGGAATGTGGTGTTAGCTTTTTGCCAGATGTAACATGACCCATGTCTTCCAAGAAGTTCCACCTTTGACTCACCAGTCCACAGAATATTATCCCAAAAGCCTTGGGGGTCATCTAGATGTATTTTAGCAAATGTGAGACAAAACTTTGTGTTCTTTTTGGTCAGCAGTGGTTTACGCTTGCACCATGGATGCCATTTTTGCCCAGTGTTTTTCTTATTGTTGAATCATGTACACTGACCTTAACTGAGGCTAGTGAGGCCAGCAGTTCTTTAGATGTTCGTCTGGGTTGACCTCCTGGATGGGTCGTCGATGTGCTCTTGGAGAAATATTAGTAGGCCAACCACTCCTGGAAAGGTTCAGCACTTTTCCAAGTTTTCCTCCATTTGTGGATAATGGCTCTCAGTGTGGTTAACTGGAGTCCCAAAGCCTTAGCAATGGCTTTGTAACCCTTTCCAGACTGGTAGATTTCAATGACTTTGTTTTGCATCTGTATTTAAATTTCTGCAGAATGTGGCATCATGTGCTGCTTTTTAAGACTTTCTAGCCTGCTTCACAATGCCAAACAGGTTCTATTTAAGTTATGTTTATATTCAACAGGTATGGCAGTAATCATGCCTAGGTGTGGCTAGTGAAATTGAACCCACTAGACAATTAAATTTGGTTAACTGCTTGATTGAGTAGCTAAGGGGGCAATCACTTTTACTTCACAGCACTATATACTGTATATACATATACAAAGACATTTTAAACCACTTTACGCTTTCAACTTTGTGGCAGGAGCTTGGGGGAAAGCCTTTTCCTGTTCCAGCATTACTGTGCCCCTGTGCACAAAGTGAGGTCCATAAAAACATGCTTTGACAAGTTTGGTGTGGAAGAACTCCAATGGCCTGCGTAATGTCCAGACCTCAACCGCCTTTGGGATAAATAGAAACACTGATTGCGAGCCAGGCCTTCTCATGCAGCATCACAAATGTTTGTTTGACTGAATGGTCACAAATTCCCACAGATATACTGGGTGGAAAGACTCAGAAAGACTTCTCAGAAGATTGGAGGGTACTGTAGCAACAAAGGGGTGCCAACTTTATATTAATGCCCATGGTTTTGGAATGGTATGATGGTTAGGTGACCACATACTTTTGACCATATATTGTATGGTAAGTTTACAGGAGAAGTACAAGATAAGTTAATGTTACAATATATTATTAAGTAATTTTCAACCATTTGTATTGGTCCATTAATCATGAAATGTTTGTACAATGTAGTGGCCAGTTGGCATTTTCAAATTTCAAATGATGTTAAAAAATGGGAAATAATGTAGCACTAGCTAAACAAGGTAAAAAGAGGAAAATATTACCGATTACTGCCAGCTAGGAGTTATTGCTGCCATGAGATAACTGGTAGGCGGTAATGTTTAATCACCACAAACAGAACAAATGTCATAGCCATTATGTTCTGGGGGTTATGAAAGCTGTTATGTCAGTCTTTTCTTGTTTCTATCTACAGAATCCCTCTGTGTCAATAACTGAAACAGGCTTCCTATTTCAGTATGACAGTTTACAGAATGTGCTGCTCCAAATCACTGTCTTCATTAATATAGTTTAATATTAACATTTAATATGAATTAGATGAATATAGTGAATTAACGTTCTGGGGCGACCTCTGGGACGCGGTGCCGGGCGGTCCGGATGGCGCTGGTGAAACTCCTCCACCAACCCCGGGTCCAAGACATCCCTGGCAGGAACCCAGCTCCTCTTCTCAGGTCCGTAGCCCTCCCAGTCGACCAGGTACTGGAGAACACGTCCTCTCCTCCGGGAATCCAGCAGCCTGCGCACAGCGTAGACCGGAGAGCCCTCGACCTCGACCGGAGGGGGCAGCCGAACGTCAGGCGAAGCCTCATCCAGCGGACCAGAGATCACGGGTTTCAGAAGGGAAACATGGAATGAATTACATACTTGGTACTGCCGTGGTAACTCAAGCTGATAAGTAACCTCATTGACTTGTTTAATAACTTTGAATGGACCAATGTATTTTGGAAACAGTTTTTTACTTCCCTCTGAGAGCCTGAAGTCCCTGGTCGAAAGCCACACTCGATCCCCCGGGGAATATACTGGAGTTTCCCCACGGCGACGATCGGCCTGACGCTTCTGACGGCACAGTGCCCTCTCGATATGCTGGAGAGTTTGTTCCCAGACTTGTTCACTACGCTGCATCCAATCGTCGACCGCGGGAACATCAGAAGGAAGGGCTGACCAGGGTGACAAGGGAGGCTGATAACCGTAGATACACTGAAAGGGAGTGAGACCCGTAGAAGAACTGATAAGAGAGTTTTGCGCAATCTCTGCCCAAGGTAAGTAACGTGCCCAGTCAGATTGGTTTTCGTGACTATACAGTCTCAGAAACTTGTTCAACTCCTGATTAACTCTCTCGCATTGACCATTCGATTGTGGGTGGTAACCTGATGTTAAACTGACAGATACACCCAGTCTTTCAAAAAAAAGCTGACCAAACTTGGGAGGTAAACTGAGGACCACGGTCAGACACAATATCCTCAGGGATGCCAAAAAGACGAAACACATATTGAAATAATGCCTCAGCTGTTTGGAAAGCATTAGGAATACCTGGGAATGGAATGAATCTGACTCCTTTAGAAAAACGATCTATGACAGTAAGAATTGTAGTGTATTCCTCTGATTTGGGTAAATCAGTGACAAAATCTATTGCTATATGTGACCAAGGACGTGTAGGAATGGGCAATGGTAGAAGTTTTCCTGCCGGAAGGGACTTAGGGACCTTACACTGTGAACATGTGGAGCATGATGCTATGAACCTATGAATGTCATTTAACATGTTCTCCCACCAATACCGGTTTGATATGAGTTGTTGAGTGCGAGTCTCCCCAGGGTGTCCTGACGAAAGGGATGAATGGGCCCAGGTAATAATGCGATCTCTGAATTGGTCAGGTACATATTTCTTGTTCGGGGGACATTGTTCAGGAACATCAACAATTGCTAAGGCCTGATCTATCTCCTCATCTACCGCCCAACGGATGGGGGCTATGATTATTTCAGGAGGCAAGACATTTTCTAGGGTAGCATTCATCTGATTCTCCTCATTAAAAGCCCTGGACAAAGCATCTGCCTTGGTATTACGAGTGCCGGGTCGATATGTGATAGAGAATCGGAACCTATTGAAAAAGAGGGACCAACATGCCTGGCGGGGGTTGAGTCTTTTAGCTGACCGAAGGTATTCTAAATTCTTGTGATCAGTTAGCACAAGAAAAGGATGTTCAGCACCCTCTAACCAATGACGCCACTCTTCAAAAGCAAGCTTCATAGCTAGAAGTTCCCTATCACCGATTCCATAGTTGCGCTCAGTTGGGGTGAGTTTATGGGACTAAAACGCTACCGGGTGTAACTTAAGTGGTGAACCCACACGCTGAGAAAGAACAGCTCCTACCCCTACATCAGAGGCATCAACCTCAACCACAAAGGGCTGGGTAGGATCAGGGTGTTTTAAAACAGGAGCAGACGTAAAGGCAGACTTCAACAAGTTAAAAGCTTTCTCAGCTTGGGGGTTCCAGGTTAGTTTTTTGGCATTGCCCTTCAGAAGGGCCGTCAGGGGTGCTGCAATGGAACTATACCCACGAATAAATCTACGGTAAAAATTGGCGAATCCAAGAAAACGCTGTAAACCCCTGACAGAAGTGGGGACGGGCCAGTTCAGGACTGCGTCTACTTTAGAGTCATCCATGGTGACTCCTTCGGAACTGATTATGTATCCTAGAAAGGATGTGGACTGCAAATGGAATTGACATTTCTCCCCTTTTACAAACAATTGATTTGCTAGCAACCGGGCCAAGACCTGACGGACATGACTAATGTGTGTGGAAAGATCTGGGGAGTAAATCAAGATATCGTCAATGTAGGCGATGACAAATTTGCCTAACATGTCTCTTAGCACATCATTAATGAAGGCTTGGAAGACGGAAGGTGCGTTGGAAAGACCGAAAGGCATCACTAAGTACTCGTAGTGCCCCCTGGTGGTGATAAATGCAGTCTTCCATTCATCTCCCTCTTTGATTCGGACAAGATTATAGGCACTGCGTAAATCTAGCTTGGTAAAAAATAGTGGCGCCTCTGAGCTGTTCCAAGGCTACGGGCACGAGTGGCAGCGGATAAGGGTAAGACCTGGTAATAAGATTAAGTCCTCGATAGTCTATGCACGGCCTCAGTCCTCCGTCCTTCTTCTTCACAAAAAAGAACCCCGCTGCTGCAGGTGAAGTGGAAGGACGGATGAACCCCTGAGATAAGGCCTCCTGAATATACTCCTCCATAGCTCTATCCTCCTCCTGAGTTAGGGGGTAGAGCCTAGATTTAGGTGGAACAGCACCCTCTATGAGTTCGACAGCACAGTCATATTCTCGATGAGGAGGGAGTTCAGTGGCCTTGTGCTTGCTAAAAACTATTTTCAGGTCATCATAATCAGGGGGAATGACTAAAGGTTGGTCGGAATTTGGACTTTCAATGGACGTGGAGCTCAAATTCAGACTGGGAAGTTCTAGACATTGTTTGTGACAGAAGGGGGACCAGCTACAGATCTCACGTTCAGACCAGGAAATGTTTGGGTTGTGTTTGTGCAGCCAGGGTAAACCTAAAATCACTGAACAGGCTGAAGTGTTCAATACAAAAAAGCTGATCTCCTCCTTGTGAAGAGCGCTGGTGTACATAATAACAGGCCTTGTGAGAGTGTCGATGACACCCTCTCCAACTGGGTCTCCATCCACCGCTGATAATCGTAGAGATGCTTGAAGGGTCTCAACAGGAAGCTGAAGTTGTTCTACGAGGGATCGGTGGAAGAAGTTTCCCTCTGCTCCGGAGTCAATTAGGGCTGAAAAAACATAAACAGAATTGAGGCAGCACAAAGTCACAGGCAGCTGAAACGACTTCGTAACCAACCCCCTCGTGGGAACACTCACCACATTAGCGCGTGGAGTATTCTCCACGTGCTTTTCCAGGGGTCAGTGCTTGAGGTCTATGCGGACGCGCCCGTCAGTCACGTAAAACGTGACCAGCAACGCCACAATACATGCACAGGCCTCTTTGTAACCTTCGAAGCCGCTCCTCCTGTGACAGACGGGTGGAATCACACTGCATGGGCTCGGCCAGAGCTTGATCCTGGCTGGAGATACTGGCAGGTGAAGCATGGGCAGTGGAACCTCCTCGGTGGTGAGCCATGGCTGAAGGGCGTGAGGAAGTTCTTGAGGATCTCAGCTGATCTAACCGAATAGCCAAACTAATAAGTCCCTCTAATGACAGACGGGTGGAATCACACTGCATTGGCTCGGCCTGAACTGCATCCTGGCTGGAGACACTGGAGATGCTGGCAGGTGAGGCAAGCGTGGTGGAACTCCTTCAGTGGCGAGCTACAGCTGTGGGGCATGATGAAGTTCTTGAGGATTTCAGCTGATCTAACCAAATAGTCAAATTTATTCAAGTACTTCTAATGAAAGATCATCTTTGCAAGCCAATTCGGATAGAATGTCTGAATTAAGTCCATTTCGAAAAGCAATGATAAGAGCTGGCTCATTCCATCCACTGCCAGCGGCTAGCGTACGAAACTCCAGGGCATAGTCGGCGACGGAGCGGTTTCGTTGGCGCAGTTTAACGAGTAATTCCCCCTGAGAGCGTCCTTCATGAGGGTGATCAAAAACGGATTTGAATTTTTTAACGAACTGTTCATATGTGTCTAATAGCGCCTGCGGCAAGATTGCAGTGGCCAATTCCAGGGCTCGACCAGTAAGACGTGAAATCAAAAGTGAAATACGCGCGGTGTCTGAACTAGGAGTCGAGTTACTAAAAAAAAAATCGAACACTGAAGCAAAAAACCGCGACACTGGTCTGGCGAACCATCAAACTTGTCGGGCTTACTAACAGGGAAAACACTAGTTGGAGTAGGTAGAGAAACAACAGGACTAGGATTAGTTTCACTAGATCCGCTAGCATTCATGTTCTGCAGCTGAGATGTGATCTCCTTTAGGCTATTCGCTATGGATGCTAACTGTTGTTGCTGCTCACTCTGCTGTTGTGTGAGGGAGCCGACAGAGTGAGTAAGAGACTCAAATAACTGATTATGCTGGTTTAAAATAGCACCCTGGTTACTCACAGCCGAGATGATCTCCTTTATATCCGCTGTCTGCATGTTGGCGAAGTATTCTGTAACGCAGGGTTTGCAAATCAGACACACGCGGATAAAAGTTAATCCGGAAGATTTATTCTGACGGGAGTAAACAGGGTTAACACCAGACCAGGCCAATAACCAGAACAAGCAGACGAAATACAAGGGCATAGGCGAAAGCGAAGTCGAAAAAACAGGCGAGGGTCGTAACCAGAAAAAGCACATAAACCAAAACAACAAAGCCAAGACAGAGACGAGAATCGAAAACGAAAAAACAAGCGAGGTCAAACACGGAGTAGCAATCAGAAAAAACAAACGGCTCGGTATGCACAGACTAGGTAAGGGCAATACTTCGCAAAGATACGTTACAAACAAACCGGTATAAATACAGAGTACAACAGGTGATGATGATTAGTATTCCGGTGACTGTGATCTGTTAGGTGGTTGGTGATTGGTTGGAAGAGTCTCGTGACTGACTGAAGGATTCTGGGAGGTGGAGTTCTTGGAGGTCTGGGAGTCCGACTGAGAACCAGGAAGCGTGACAGTCAGCATTTCTGAATTCTGTTTATATATGGCTTCTTCTTTGCGTTTTAGAGTTTTAACTTGCATTTGTGGATGCAGTGACAAACTGTTTTCATAGACAGTGGTTTTTAGAAGTGTTTAGTTGCCCATGTCCCAACTTTTTTGGAACGCATTGTTGGTATCAAATTCAAAATGAGCATATTTTTTTTTTAAAACAATAAAATTTCTCAGTTTTAACATGTGATATGTTGTCTTTGTACTGGTTTCAATTAAATAGAGAGGTTAAATGCTTTGCACATCATTGCATTTTGTTTTTATTTACATTTTGCACAGCGTCTTTTTGGGTTGTAATAAGGCCCTTTTAGTGGTTGAGTTTGACACCCCTAAACTAGGCCATCGCTTTCTTCCACTGTCTCAACCACTTGTTCCAAATGCCACAGGATTCTTGGGAGGATGTCTTCCTTGATAATGACTGTGTCATTCTCTTTGAGGTTGAGTCGGGTCACATGCTGCTTACACCGTGTGGAAATGTTCAGGAGATATTCTTTCTTCCAGCAATTCCAAAATTGTTTCATAAGTGCTTTGTGGGCACTCTTGATAAGGAATGGCCCGAAACAATCCATGACACAGTACATGAAGGGGGTTAAAGCTTCAACACACTCCTCTGCTGGTCACTGGAGTTTTCTACACTGAACGCAGTTATGTATCAACTTGGCAATCACTCCACTCACCCCAAATCCATTGGCTTTGAGCTTCATTAGAGTTTGACATCTGCCCTGATGACAAATTTTGACAAAATGAAATAGGAAGAGCCTGGTAATGTGGTCATCCTTTGGAAGGATGACTGGATGTTTAGCTGCTGACTGTTTCAGATATCCTCCTATATGAAGTAGTCCCTTGTCCCAAATCGGGTCAAGGCAGTGGAGTGGACTTAAACTTGGAAGACTATTTCCTCTTTGAAGAATCTTCATTTTTAGGGAGAAGTCTTGCTGCTGCCCAAGCTTGCTCACTACCTCAGCTGCTCTCACATTCTTCGATAGCAACAAAATCTCTGTTCTTGCTTAGACCTTAGTCTCTTAATTCTTACAACTAGGAATTACTGTCCAAGAAGAAAATTGACAGAAACAGCTGAGAATGTCTATGCAATCACTCCTGATTGTGGTGAATACCTCGACTGACTTGACCTCAGGATCACGAACAAGCAGCTTAGTAGAGCGGTGAGATGTAGCATGCACTTCTTGGTCCCACAGAAATTTGAGTCCTGATAACCAAATCGATAAGATATCTGATGCACAAAGGTTTTCTGCTCAGTCAACATAGCACCACAGGCTAGGATCTGTACTTTCTCTTATCAGTTGAACACAATTAGCAACAAATATGTGGAACCTTCGGGATTTATTGTTCATGTATGCCAGCACAACCTAAGAGTCTGTCCAGAAGATCTCATCATCAATCTTTATTTTGACCCATGATGCTCACTCTGGCAGAGACCAACTGCTGTGATTCAGTGATCAGCTTTCAGGCATCTTCAACTAATGGAAAGCTGGTTAATCCATCATCTTCATAGAAATTGTTTTCTATGAAAACTGATGCAGATGAATAGTCAGCTTTGTATTGCTGTGCTAGATACTTAAGGCCAAAGTTGGCACATCCAGAACTAGTGGAACATTCTCTCAATATTGCAGATCATGGCTACCGTTTTTGTTCCTGAAGCGACAAAGAACTCCCACCAGAGAGTTACTTAGAACAGGACCTGTCGGTAAGCTGTTATTTAGAGAGATGCTACAGAACTCTGCTGAGCAATCAAAAACAACTCTCAGCTTGTCTGGCTCCTTGGGGTTGTACACACCATGATGGGGAATGTACCACATGGTCTCTCCTTCAGGTGCTGAAGGAATATGCTCTGCATCACCTTTGTTGATAATTTCTTCCATGAAGGCTTTTTAGTGGCCTTTAACTTGTTTGTTGGCCTTTAACTTCCTCGTCAAACACGGGAGGCAAACAGTGGCTAGCTTCTTGTTGTTTGGTAGCAAGGGTGGACTGCTACCGTTGAATGAGAGTGTCTATCTTGCCTTTGCCTGATGTTGACACTGAGGACGTGTATGAAGTACACATCATCTTGGAACACATACTTGTCCTCATAACTCCTTTCATTAAAGTCTTGACTCCAATGTCTTCAGAATATCAGTAATTGAAGGGGCGAGTATTTCCTTCAATACAACTCGATGTACAAAGTTCTGACTTCCTTGTCTATGCAGATGGGGGCTGGATGAACCTATTATACTCCAGCCAAGTTCAGTTTTTTGAACAAAGAGTTAATTCTCCCCACCTGTGATGACTTCAAGGGGGCTAGTGCTGACGGGTGGTCATAACCAATTAAGAGTCTGACTTCACAGTCTTGGAGTGGTGATATCTTGTTTGCTAGGTGTTTGAGATGGGACCACAGCAATGCTGTCTTTCTAGTTGGGATGTACGACTTCTAAGCTTGCTGTAGATGGATATGATTTTTAGAGTAGGGTTCTCGACTCTTAAACCATGGACACTCTTGCTTGCTATCAAGCCGTCTACAGCCGTCATTGTACTAAGTTTCAACTGCACTGGTTGTGCAGCCACCTTTAGTTTGTCAAGTAAGTTTTCCAAGATGAACTGGGACAATGCTGATGGTGGCAGAAGGATTCTCCATCAATGTATGTGACATGGCCCTGTGGATGCCCTGGCTTGACTGGTTTTCTGTAGAAGCAGAATCCTTTCTTTGTTTGTCTGAATGCTTTGTGCAGATAGGTTGGATGGCACCGGCCATGTGTTGCCTTTTGCAATCTTTGGTGGTGTGTCCCTGTCTAAGGCATCCAAAGCATAGGCTATTTTCAAGAATGAAAGCTTTCTTTTCTTCAGTGGCCTTTCCTGTGAAAGTGGGGCACATAGCAACACCACATGTTTCATCTTCACAAACAGAGCTAGGTGGGTTTGACGTGGCTGCACTTTGCATCACTGGGGTGAAGTTCTTTGATTGAGCACTTGTACTGAAGGCCTTGGCTCTTTTGGGTGGTCTCTCATCTGTGGCTTCAAAGCTCATCAGCAGTGGGGAATCAACAGGATTACAGGATATCCGGGCTTCCTTTTGCACAAATTCTGTGAAGAGTGCAACAGAGGTGGGAACAAGTCACTAACTTGCAAGTAACAAGTACGTCTCAAGTCTTCACACTCAAGTCCCGAGTCAAGTCCCAAGTCAAGATAGTAGAGTCTCGATTCAAGTCCCGAGTCAGTACAGGCGAGTCCTAAATAAGTCAGTATGCATTCTTCAGCTAATTTAAGGCAATAACACAATAATGACAGCATAACACAACAGCATGTTAGTGGTGTGTGGCTGTATATTAATTTGTTATTATTATTTTTACGTTCCAACTAAAATACAAAATCCACGGTACATAGATAACCATGACAGGCATACTGGTATACACAAAGAGTAGTGTAGCTACACATAAAAAGTATTTTAAAAGTACTACTTAACTGAAAAAGACTATATTTGAAGATAAGTTTGATGATTTGTGGGAGCATTGGGCACAGAGGAGTAAAATAAAAACTAGATTAGCCAATTAAAAACAACCACTAATTTGAACTGAATTTAGAAGACAACAGAAACCAAAACTGAGCTGAACAAAGTTTACAGGAAAAACAGTAAAATGATGTATAAAGCAGAAGTTTTTGGGTTTTTTTTGCCAGCTGCTTATTTGAATTTTCCGTTCCACCATGAATATTACATAAATTCCAATATGAAGTTGGCAAATAAAAAGTCAACGTGAGGTGAATGTTGCACTTGTTTTACCTGCAGAAGCTGTTAAATTGGTTAAACAGAGAGAGCTGTGTTTCTTTTGTTCTGCTATTATGAGTAAAATAGTCAGTTCACCTGGTAAGTTTCTCCAGTACCCTGGAGTTTAAGTGCTGAGTGAGCGTGCACTGATGCTGTTGACACTTCGCTTGTCTCCAGCTTATGGAGGTGAACTTGAGCTCTAAAGCTTCACTTGTTTTCCGAAATAAAATAAACCGAGCATAAGCACAGTGACAGACATCTGACTATATTGCTGTTTATTCAATTCACAGCAGAAAATGAATTAATTCACATGAAAAATAATCGACTGTGTAGAGAGTCCCATCTGCAGTCAGACACCTTTCCACTTTTATTCCACTTTGACACTTGAGTCTTTCTGAGTCATGATGCTCAAGTCGGAGTCAGAGTCTGAGTCACTCGTGTTGAAGCCATATGATTCGAGACCACACTTCTGGGGTGCAAAACTTGGGTTGTTTTCAGATTTGTCTAATTCATCCACCACAATTCAGCTCCCCCTGCAGCTTATGCAGCTTATCACAAGCAGCTTATGATTTTCCTCACAATCATTTAGGATGACTAGTCCTCTGATATGTGAAATATCCTCAATGCAGCCTTGAAGGAAGTCTGAGAACTCTTGAAATGCCAGAGGATCTGTCACGCTTCCTGGTTCTCAGTCGGACACTCATATCAAGGACTCCATTTCCCAGAATCCCTCTGTCAGTCATGGGCAGTTAGCCTCAATAGCGAATAACTTAAAAGAGATCACCTCTCAGCTGCAGAACGTGAATACCAGCGAATCTAGTGAAATTAACCCTTGCCCCGTTGTTTCTCTGCCTACTCCAACTAGCGTTTTCTCTGTTAGTAAGCCTGATAAGTTTGACAGTTCGCCAGATCAGTGTCGCGGATTTTTGCTTCAGTGTTCGATTTTTTTTGGCAACTAAGCTCCGAGTTCAGCCACCGCTCGCATTTCATTCTTGATTTCACGCCTTACTGGTCAAGCTCTAGAATGGGCCACTGCAATCTGGCCACAGGCTCAATCGGACACTTATGAACAATTTGTTAAGAAATTCAAGTCCGTTTTTGACCACCCTCATGAAGGACGCTCTCAGGGGGAATTACTAGTTAAACTGCGCCAACGTCACCGCTCTGTCGCTGATTATGCATTGGAATTTCGTACATTAGCCGCTGGCAGTGGATGGAATGAGCCAGCTCTTATCATCGCGTTTCAAAATGGACTTAACTCAGACATTCTATCAGAATTGGCTTGCAAAGATGATGATCTTTCATTAGAAGTACTTGAATAAATTTGACTATTTGGTTAGATCAGCTGAAATCCTCAAGAACTTCATCATGCCCCACAGCTGTAGCTCGCCACTGAAGGAGTTCCACCACGCTTGCCTCACCTGCCAGCATCTCCAGTGTCTCCAGCCAGGATGCAGTTCAGGCCGAGCCAATGCAGTGTGATTCCACCCGTCTGTCACAGGAGGAGCGACTTTGAAGGTTATGCAGAGGCCTGTGCATGTATTGTGGCTTTGCTGGTCACGTTTTACGTCACTGTCGGGCGCATCAGCATAGACCTCTAGGCACTGACCCCTGGAAATGTGATGAGTGCTCCCATAAGGGGGTTGATTACGAAGTCGTTTCAACTGCCTGTGACTTTGTACTGCCTCAGTTCTGTTTGTTTTTTTAGCCCTAATCAACTCTGGTGCAGAGGGAAACTTCATCCACCGATCCCTTGTAGAGCAACTCCAACTTCCTGTTGAGACCCTTCAAGCGTCTCTTTGGTTGTCAGCCATTCAGTGATTTTAGGTTTGCCCTGGCTGCACAAACACAACCCAAGCATTTCCTGGTCCAAACGTGAGATCCGTAGCTGGTCCCCCTTTTGTCACAAACAACGTCTAGAACTTCCCAGCTTATCTTTAAACTCCACATCCATTGAAAATCCAAATTCTGACCAACCTTTAACCATTCCCTCAAAATAGGATGACTTAAAAGCAGTTTTTAGCAAGACCAAAGCCATTAAACTTCCTCCTCACCGTGAATATGACTGTTCTATTGATCTCGTTGAGGGCGCTGTTCCTCCAAAATCTAGGGTTTGCCCCCTTACTCTGGAGGAGGATAGAGCTATGGAGGAGTATATTCAGGAAGCCTTGTCTCAGGGGTTCATTCGTCCTTCCACTTCACCTGCAGCTGCTGGGTTCTTTTTTGTGAAGAAGACGGACGAAGGACTAAGACCATGCAAATTTGTCATTGCTTATATCGACGATGTCTTGATTTACTCCCCAGATCTTCCCACACACATTAGTCATGTCCATTACGTCTTGGCCCGGTTACTAGAGAATCAATTGTATTGTAAAAGGGGAGAAATGTGAATTCCATTTGCAGTCCACGTCCTTTCTAGGATACATAATCAGTTCTGAGGGAGTCACTATGGACGACTCTAAAGTTGATGCAGTACTGAATTGGCCCATACCCACTTCTATTTTTTTACAGTGTTTTCTTGGATTTGCCAACCTTTACCGCAGATTTATTCATGGGTATAGCTCTATTGCGGCCCCGTTGTCAGCACTTTTGAAGGGTAACACCAAACAGCCAGTCTGGAACCCCCCAGCTGAGAAAGCTTTTAACTCATTAAAGTCTGCTTTCATGTCTGCTCCCATTTTAAAAAACCCTGATCCTATCCAGTCTTTTGTGGTTGAGGTTGATGTCTCTGATGTTGATGTACGAGCTATTTTTTCTCAGCGTGTGGGTTCACCGCCTAAGTTACACCTGGTAGCATTTCACTCCTACAAATTCACCCCAACCAAATGCAACTACGGCATTGGTGATGGGGAACTGCTAGCCATGAAGCTTGCAATGGAGGGTGCTGAACATCCATTCCCTGTGCTAACAGACCACAAAAATTTTGAATACCTTCGGTCAGCTAAAAGACTTAATCCCCGCCAGGCACATTGGTCCCTCTTTTTTTTAATAGATTCCAATTCACTATCACATATAGGCTCGGTACTCGTAATACCGAGGCAGATGCTTTGTCTGCTATACTAGAAAATGTCTTGCCTCTTGAAATTATCGTAGCCCCCATCTGTTGGGCGGTAGATGAAGATATAGATCAGGTCTTAGCGACTGTTGAGGTCCCTGAACAGTGTCCCCCAAACAAAAAATATGTACCTGGCCAATTCAGAGACCACATTATTACCTGGGGTCATTCCTCCCTTTCGTCAGGACATCCTGGGAAGACTCGTACCCAACAACTCATATATGACCTGTACTGGTGGGAGAATATGCTAAATGACATTCATAGGTTTATAGCGTCATGCTCCACGTGTTTATAGTGTAAGGTCCCTAAGTCCCTTCCTGCAGGAAAACTTCTACCGTTGCCCATTCCTACACATCCTTGGTCACGTATAGCAATAGACTTTGTTACTGACCTACCCGAGTCTGAAGAATACACTACGGACCTGAGGAGAGGAGATGGGTTCCTGCCAAGGACGTCTTGGACCCGGGGTTGTTGGAGGAGTTTCACCAGCGCAATCCGGACCGCCCGGCACCGTGTCACAGAGGTCGTCCCAGAGGTCGCCCCACCGGTTCCTTCGTGGGTCAACAGAGAGGACGTTCCGTGAGTGGAGCCTCGACCCAGCGCCGCGCCAGCTCTAGGAGTGTGGCCCGAGACTGACTACTTGGGTGGAGGGTACTGTCACGCTTCCTGGCTCTCAGTCGGACACTCATATCAAGGACTCCATTTCCCAGAATCCCTCTGTCAGTCATGGGACTTCTTCAACCAATCACAAACCACCCAGCAGATCACAGTCCCCCGAATTCTAATCACCTGTTGAACTCTGTATATATACTAGTCTGTTTGTTTCACGTCTTTGCGAAGTATTGCCATTGTCTTGTCAGTGCATACCAAGCCGTTTATTTTCCTGATTGCTGTTCCGGGTTTGACCTCACTTTGCTTACTCCTGTTATCGATTGTCACTCCTGTTTTGGCTTTGACCCTCGCCTGTTTTTTCGACTCCGCTTTCGTCTACTCCTATGTATTGTGCCTGGCTATTCTGGTTTTCGACCTGGTCTGGTGTTAACCCTGTTCAGTTTGAATGAATTTTCCAGGTTCATTTTTATCTGTGTGTGTCTGATTTGCAAACCCAGCATTACAGGATCATTTGCACTGATTTTGGGCCATTCATAAGTTCGTCTCGAAAGGCTTTTTGAACAATAAATGGGTTTCAATTCCTCTCTTGTAAAACTGACCAGGCACTCTAATATGCATCCTCTAAAGTTTCTGTGAAGAATCCCTCCACGGCTTTGTGTGCCTCTCCGGCGAGGTCGTTTTCTCACTGGCTGAGAGGGCTTTATGGTCGATAAGGGCCATCTTAACAAGGTCATCTTTAGAACAGAATGTTTTTAGTCTCGTCCTTGTCTTCCATGAGTCATAACCTTTACTAAATGCTTTCTCATGTTTCCTAGCTTCATGGTCATGCATCTCCTTGCCCTTCTCTGTTAAACTTCTTTCACAATACCTTGACCTAACCTGTTGTGTTTCTTTGAGATTGCCTATTTTCTCCATGGGGGGCAGTATTTTGTTTGGCTTATGCAGTCTCACTACAGTCTAAGTGCCTTTTGTCTGGGGTTGAACTTCAATGAGCAATGACCTAACTCTAGCACTGAGCAACAACACCTACAATACAAAGGCTTTATGACTTTAGCCTACATAAACAGAGACACTGTTTAGCACCACAAAACAGCTGGATTTAGCATCAAAGACATAAGTATAACAAACCAAAAAAAAAAAATCCAAAACTTCACAGATGCTACAAATACATATAAAACTTTTCTTATAACATCAGTTCAGCATTACATACCTCGCTCCACATGCCAATAGTGCAATATTTGACGAAGCGGTAGTGTTAAGTATTTCTCCTTTTGGTTTTACTTCAGCCTTTTTCTACATGAATGCAAGCAGTGTAAATATGGCAAGGTAACCCGACTTATCTATAGAGAAAAGCATTTATAGAACTAACACATGCAAACACAAAAAGGGGTTACAATCCTAAGAGCTTCAACACTAAAAAAGCTAAGAAAACTTACCTATATGTTTCCTTTTTCTACAGCAAACGGGTTTTGGGCAACAGAACGCTGGCGTTACTGCTACTGAGTGCTGATTGGTTCGTGTGCTGAAAAGCTCATGGCTGTTCATGCTCACAGACGTCACAGTGTAATTTTAAACTCCTATAACTTGAGTTTAAAAGCTCTTAAAAATATAACAGCAGTATTAAAATGTTTTATGCCATTCAGTGTTCAGGAACTGAATGTATCCTTTTACATTAAAAATGTTTAAGCAATTATTAACTATAATTTTGCTCAAATGCTCCATCTTAACCCATTAATTTTGGACTCGCTCGGAAGACAACCTGGTAGACATTACAGATTGGTAATTCTCCTCTCTACAAGTTCTCTAAAGGAGCTAAGGAGAAATGTCATTTAATTGAAAGCAAAGCTACTAGTCTATCCGCGCTGCTGTGGCACAACATCCGCTTTTGTCCTTAAAGATGCAGTAACAAATTATGCAGCTGTACACTGAGCTTCATCACCCTGTTGGTGTAGATGTCCTTAAGTATTGGAGGTCTACATCCAATGATCCTCTCAGCTGTAATGTGCACTGGAGTTTAGATCGTTCTTGTGAGATGGAGGAACTAAACCAGATGGTTATGGATGATATCAGGATGGACTCAATGATCGTTGTATAAACTGGATCATCAGGCTCTGCAGCAGGTTGAATTTCTTCATCTGTCTCAGGAAGAACTCTGCTGTGCTCACTTGTCTATGGAGACCGTATTCCTCTAATACTTCAGGTCCCTGGTTTTGGGGGTGTCCAGGAACTTGAGTGACTCCACAGTGGAAACCAAAAAGCCATTGAAGTTAAAAGGGGTAGGGAGGGGGGTTGCGCCTGAAGTCCCCCACCATCTCTATAGCCTTTTGCTTGTTCAGCAGCAGGTGGTTACTGCTGCACCAGGAGAACAGCTGCCTCCTTTCTGTAGGCAGTTTCATCACTGCTGGCTATGAGGCCCACCACAGTGGTGTTTTCCGCAAACTTCAGGAGAGTAGAGCTAAAACTAAACATTAAACACTCTTGAGGTGGCAGCCTGCAAGTTTGCAAAGCACATGGTGCTGTTCTGGAAGTCTGCAAACCATGCAGTGCTGTTCTGGAAGTCTGTAAATCAAGATGCTGTTCTGGAAGTCTGCAAAGCATATAGTGCTGTGCAGGTACACCACACTGTTCTGGAAGTCTGCAAAATACGAAGTGATGTCCTGGAGGTCTGCAAAGCACACAGTGCTGTCCTGGAAGTCTGCAAAGCACATGGTGCAGTTCTGGTACATGGTGCAGTCCTGGGGGTCAGTGGCATTTATAAGATTTAAACCCAAAACAAAAATTTAAGTGACAGACAAATTTTTCTTAGTTGTATTTCAAAATAAATAATTTTTAAAACTAGCATAAGTATATAAATTACAAAAATAAAAGAGCATATTATAAACACAGATTACAGAAAAACAAAACATTTGACAAATTATCTTTATAGAAAGGCAGCATGGTGAGCTGATAAGCACAAGGTTTAAGTTTATTTTTACACTATAATCATATAAATTTAACTAAATAAAGTGCTCAACATCACTTAACACACTTGGTATCAATTTACTACCTTTTCACAAACTGGCTATTTTTGAGCTGAAAGATACAAGCTGAAAAAGGCTAGGATAGTAACAACAGCTGAGGCAACTTGTTTATCTAAAAGACTGGCTGCATTCCTCTGTGTAAATTTAAAGCCATGTAATGTAATGTGGCTTTTTGTGGTCTTGATTTGGCTTTATTTTAATGTAGTGATGGCAAAATGTTTCACTGCGTGCTGTGACGTGAGATGAACAGCACTAAAGATGATGTAGCGCCAGTACCTCCATTAAAACAATGCAGCATGTCCAGTGTGCGGTGGTGTTTAGAGTAGCCAGCCAACGTGGGCCAAACCACAGCTGTTCTGAGGTGTGAAAAACAGTCACTGCTGATTGTCTCATTGCTATTTCCACACTGAATCTCACCTTTTCCAGAACTACAGAGGACCTCTATGCCCACATGCAAATTACAAACAAAGTAAGGTAGAGTGAGCAGGGGTGACTTAATGCATAGGCTTACTGAATGTTGAAACTTTCAGGGCCTCTGAATAGAGATGAGATTTATATATTCCCCTACCCAGGCCTACCCAATCAAATTTATTAAGCCAACATTTTAAGGTAGTGAAATTTGATTTGTTTTCTGTGATTGCCACTTGTATTATTAAATTATCAAATTATTATGCCCTTCGCCAAGCTCCACCTTCTTTTGTAATCCCTCCATCACTGCACAGCAACCATTGCTGTCTGCCATTGCCACGAGCTCAGTTCATTATCAGCACACCAGCGTTTGAATCTGATGCTCCATCTCAGTTTTACACATATTCAGTAGGTTAACTGAGTATGTGAAAAACTGAGATTCTGTCCCATGACGTATGCCGATTTCTACCATTATTGTCGATTTTCTGCAAATTTGGTACTTACAACACCTTTTCCCACAAAGGCTGAAATGGGTTGAAATGTCAAAGCAAACAACTAATGTTACTTCAGTGCATCAAAGGTAAGACATGAATGGACTGTGAACATTTTTCATTCCCCTGTGGCAGTATGCTATACCTACAATGATGAAGTTTAGGTTTTTAAGTTTGCTGTGTTGCTTGCTGTGTTGTTCTCCTCTGGCTCAGTGCATTTGGAAATTGTGTCTACTATGTTAGCCTACCCAGTTTTTCCACATGCCTACCCAATACTTTATTTCTACCTATACCACTAGACCAAATAATAAATTATAGCTTGTCATAGACCTCAGTTGTTATGGTGATGTTGATGGTTTTACAGAATTAAGCATACCACACACCGCTGGAGAAGCATCGTGCAGCAGACTGTATAGAGTGAAACTAGCACATATGAGCTCAAGTTGAAATTCATCTGAAGTTTAGAGCAAATTATAAACCTTGAACAATTCTGGCTTTTAGTGATTTGCTTCTGGTTTCAAGTTTGATGAGGCTGATATTGGCATCCTATTTGCCAGCTTCTTATTCGAAATTTCCTTTTCACCTTAAATGGTGCAGCAGTTGTGTCAGAAAGCAACGGCAGCACCATTTAATGTACAATGGAAATTTTAAAAAAGAACCTGGCCGATGAAAAGCTAACTTCTGCTTTGTTTAAGTTTTTGCAGTAATGGAAAGATGATGAATGGCAGTACTAATCACTGACAGTGTGTGTACTTTCATTAATAACAAGTACGGACCAGTTTTTGGATGCTGTATGTAAACAGACCAAAAGGGCCCTAAACCACCAGGGCCCACAAGCCGCTTAAAGTGCCCCAGGGAGTTTGGCTTAGAGTGTAAAAATTTTGACTGGCCATAACGCAGTGACAGCACTCAATCAAATGTCACTGTCTGAAAAAATGTTTGGGTACATCTGTGAGGGCTATGTCGCTGAGTATGATACTGCATCAGAATAGTGTTGTTTCCACATTAAATCTCATGAATGGAGATATGTGAAAAAAACTTTTTTTGAAACTACCAGGGTCTGGATCTCTTTGTCTTTATAGCTAGATACAGCCACATATACAAGTCTTCAGCTGTGCAACCATACAGGACCTTCATTGCCAAATTTTGAGCTTAATAAGTCACACATTTTAAATAGGAAACAGTTCTGGACTGCAGTCAGGCCTTTCTAGCACCTGCACAGGACAATGTTTACTCATAACTCAAACATCCCTGCTTTTAATGCAGTGCCATGTGAGGGGTCGAAGGACATGGGTATTCAGCTTCTTGCACACAGAGATTTCTCCAGGTTCTCTGAATATTTTATTTCGCTGTAGAGGGTGAAATACCTAAAATCCTTGTAATCACTTGCTAAGGAATGTTATTTTTTTAACTGTTGGATTTTTTACTAATGTGTTTTTGGCAAAGTGGCAAGCAGCTACCTACCCGTGCTCATGACAGACTAGGCCTTTCCTGGATGCTCCTTCTATTTCCGAACATGATTGCATCACCTGTTTGTGATATTTTTTAAACATTTCTCAATGTTTCAAGTCTTCAAAATATTTTTTTTACAGGTTGCAAGCATCAATTTCAGAGTGAATATATATTTACAGAAAAAGTTGATTAGGTAAAACATTACATATATTTGTACTGTTTTTGTTCAGACACAAGTCGCGTCAGATTTATTTATCACTGTTTTTTTCTTCTTTTGGATTTTACCTACTTTTTAACTTTTTTACTCTCAACTTTTTTGGAATTGGGTTTGTATTTATTGTATCTGTGACTTATATATTTTTCTTTGCTAGATTAAGTAAAGTACTGGGTTTTTTTAACTTTCTAAAAATGAATTTGTTCATATACAAGAAAATATACCATTCCGCTTTGTAATGTTCATGTGATGTAATGAATTCTTGAAATACATTGTTTACAGGATCAGCAAAATAATAATAAACTAATTACAATACAAGCAAATACAGAATAAATCATTCTTTACTACTTCATAGATATACACAAACATATGTGATCTATATTAATGCCTATGTAAGTGTTTCTGAGGTTATTAGTCTGTGACTGGTCAAGTATTCTTGTTGTAAGAACACTTGTTGACGTGCTTGGTGGAATTAGTTTATTTTAAGATGTTTTTTCAGTGTTTTTATAGCTTTAGAGATTTTGGGCATAAAATGAACTGCATGCTGCATGTTTCTGCAGAGAAGGGTGTGAAGAGAGGGTGTGAACTTGTTAGGTGGTTAGTAAACAACTGTAACAGATCTATTTGGTTATTAAAATTATAATAAAATAAGTGAATTTACTGTTTATAAAAAGAAGCACTGTATTATGTAAGGGAAAAATATCTATATATTTTAAAGTTGGTTTGATGCCATAAAGTCACAATTTGAGAATACTTATTTGATGATTCTAATCATTATCAAAAACATTCTTTCATTAGTTCACTACTTACCAAAATATGTCTTGCAGTATGTAAGAAATATACAACTATATTTCAAAATCGTTTTGACATGATGAGGTCTAATCATAAGAGAGTTTAATCGATTTATTTTTTCACTGCCCCCTAGTGTGTGTGTGTGTGTTCACTAGTGTGTATGTGGTGTTTTACTGCATGGATGGGTCAAAATGTGGAGGTGAAATTTCCCTGTTGTGGGACTAGTAAGGGTAACTTAACTAAGTGTTTTGTAGATTTATTCTATTATTTTTTAATATATAAAATAAATAAAATCACAACCGACAAAAAGAAGTCTTGCATTAACTTACATTTAATTATGTGTCAGTGGCTACAGACTGTTGAAATGTTGACACAGCACATTTCTTCACAACCCAGCTGGCACATGACCGACCTTCAACGTTGAAATGTGGTTGAAATAATGTCAGTTGTTGTTAATGTTAAATGGTTGTGAAATGGTTAACAAAATACTCATAAATCAACATTGAAATTTCAACTTTAAATCAACATAATGTCTTAATCATCTTGCTTTACAAATATGATCATTATTATTATTATTTTATTGCCTTTTTTTATATTTTGATCATAAGAGCACTTCAAAAAGCTAAATTTATATGTTAAAAATAGCAAACAACAGCTACAATTATAGTAACAGGCAAATTAAGTTTGCGAAAAAAACCTTGTTTGCCGCCCATTGAAACAGCATGAAGAACTATGTACACTGACAATCAGCACCTCTTCTGAGGCGGGCTGAGTACACCCGTTTTGAGGCTGCCCGAGTGCGCGATTCACCAACGTTCAACTGAGCGGGAACAGCGTTTAGAGCGGCTTCTGGAAGAAAGAACTTCGGAAGACTTCAAAACGTGTTTGGTGCGTAATACTTGGTTTATTTGACGTACCAACAGTTTTAACCGAACATTTACTTAGATTTAATCTTAAAATCTGGTAATGTTGAACTCTATACAATAAATCAAACATTAGCATCACTTGCTAAGTTAGCCGGTGGTCTGCTAGGGTGAGCTAGCTGGGCTAGTCACCTCTGATTGTTTTCTCTCACAGTGTGAGACTTTATGAAGGCAGTTAAAAGGTAATTGTTCCAATTACTATTTTAAATGGGAACCACGTTTCGAATTCATGTTCTAAGTCTACTAATAAACTGAGTTGCTATCTAAGTTAGCTCAAGTTTAGCTATCGTTAGCAGGCTGTCTAACAGCTCTGCTGGATGACAGGTTCGATTCCGGCTAACTTGTGCTAAACTGTGACGAATTTCAAGAAAAATAACTCTGATTTGAGCGAGTGAAGTGGAGTGAACGGTGCTGGAGTGTCCAATAAGCAGAAACTAATCAGGGTTTGTGGTGTGTGGGGCTGTTAGTTTGCTAGCTAGCAGGTAACGACTTCACAGCACGGACCAAGTCTGATGCTTCACTCAGAGGAGATGAAGCAGAAATCTATAGAGGGAGAGACGCGTCAAGTGACTGGAGCCGGAGTTAAAACTTAAAGGGGAACCCCACAGATTTTCAAAAATTCTGCATAATTAAATGGTTGCGGTGTTGACAGTCATTCACAGGGGTTTGGCGTGAAATGCCCTGCTGTAGTGAAACCTACGATTGAGGAAATGTCCAAAGTGGAACCAGACGTCCGAAGAATTCAGTGCCTCTGAAAACTCCCTCTTAGAAAGTTATTATATGAAGTGGTTAGATATATACTGTGTGATGCCTGAAACTTTGTTTTATGGTAGTTTTGTGATTAAAACTTTAACCTCCTGGGTTTTTTTTTTTTTTCAATTCATTAATGCCGGAGGGTGCATGCAATCTCCAAAGAAAGCTCTTTTGTTCCAGACTATTTTTCCCACCATTACACAAAAACACATGTAGGTTCACTGGTGGTTTCAGATAGTAAATAATATGTCTATATTTGCGTTGTAGTCATGGTGATCCCTGGTTCCTATCACCACTGTAAAGAAACGGTACACTTATTTACAATAAACCATTTTATATCAAACCACTCTGAATGACTCTGCAGCCACATGTTTACATCGTTTACATGTTTACATTAGACTGAACTATTCAGGAATTTTGAACTGGTAAAACTTTATCCTAACTGGATAAGAGTTATCCTAACTGAACTGAGCTATAACTCGGTTACTTTCTGTCCGATAGTTTTACTTGCTTGAATTCGAATATCTAAAACAATCAACATTAGGTCAGTGTTCAGCTTTTGGAAATTCAGTATCTGTTGTATAAACTGAAGTTTGAGCATCCACTTTATGAGAATATTAATTTGTGTGTGGTAAGTGGAATAAAACCATTTAATGCTAGTACAAGAAATCACTGCGTCACTGACCGGAGGTTATTCAGAGTGATGTTTCTGAAATCTCTTTGTTTTCTTGTTGCAGTCACCTGCACATCCTTCGTACACCAGCAGCATCTTTCAGGTATGGAAGCAATGTTAATTTACCTTTCTTTTTCTGCTGGGTTACTGGTTTGATTTCACTCATTTTTCTGTCTGTGTAATCACCCAAAACATGTATGTCTGTCTGTGTTTGACTATTTTATATCTTAACCATACGTCAACACAAGCACGTCTTTCCCTTTCTCATGATTGACTGTAATAACGATTGGGAAATAACAGTTTTGTGACTTTTTTTTTTTTTTAAGTCCTGTTTTAGTGTCTCTAGTGTCCTCTTTTACTTCTATGCTCCCTATTAACCCACCATATTTTAAGCTACGGAAGCCTTCTCACCAGGAGTGAGCTAAGTACAAAACTTCTGAACCTGAGTAAAAGTAGAAATTCTTAAATTAATAAAGTACAAATATTTTGTTTTTTTGCTTGAGTTAAAGTACAAAAGTACTTGTTTTTAAGTTGTGAATTGGAAATCATAGTGCAATATATATTAATTTAAATGCAATAGGACTTGCAATAGGAATGTTAAGTGTCATTGCGAAAACCAGCACATTGTTATTTACAGAAACACTCTCCTTCTTCTATGCTGTTGCACCCACAACTGTTTTTTTCATGTTTCTTTGTAGATTTTTTTTTCTCATAATGCCTGCTGTCTGCTATCTGGTGAGGGTTTTACTGATCTTGCTGACTTTTTTTTCTTTATTTTAGATGCAGCCATGAAGAATCCACAGTAACAGTCACGCTGCAGGTGACAAAGAAATCGACCAGAGATCTCCACATCTGTTAAGAGCCGAGTATATTTAACATTATTGGGTAGGGGTCAGATTCTGTCTGCCTCTCTCTCTCTCTTCCACACATGCTCTATATATACATTCACTGACCGCTTTATGTACACCTTACTTAAGCCTGTTTGCAAATTACATTACATCACTGCGTTGCTGTGGCACATACTGGAGGGCAGGAAGTGATTTTCATAGAAGGCACTGTCACAGGTTCTCGAAATGCCTATGGTTTACATTGTTTATGGTTGCTAAATTAGTTCTAACTGAGAAACTACAAGGTTCTTTTATCAGGTACCAAAGCTTGTTCATTGGGGGAAAATGCAAGAAATTGTCCAAAAACACCAGCAAAAAATATGTTTTGCACAGTTCATCTGTGCACAGGTGATAGATTTGAAAGGTACAAGCAACACCACTTACAGTTAAATCAGGGTTAACAGTTAAACAAAAGATGGGTGAACAAACAAGTTGCTGATATCTGCCGCCTCAATAGCAGGGAAGTCTTTCAGTTCAGTAGGGGAAAAAAAAACACTCATTTTGAAAACGTAAGGAACATCTGTCCAACATTTCTCTCGTAATATAGTCTAAACTAGCATAGTATGAGCTTGCCTCCATCTTGTTTTCCACTTTACACTTCCTGCCCTCCCTCTGGAATTTGCATGTCATTCAAACCATGTGACTTTAGAGATTGTAGTCCATCTGTTTCTCTGCATTTGTTTACCCTTTTACCCTGTTCTTCAATGGTCAAGTCCCCATAGGACCCCCCCAGGACATGTATTATTTGGGTGGTTGGATCATTTTCAGCACTGCAGTAACACTGACATGATGGTGGTGTGTTAGTGTGTGTTGTTCTGGTGAGTAAATCAGACACAGCAGTGCTGCTGGAGTTAAACACTGTCCACTCACTGTCCACTCTATTAGACAACTGTTTACCTTTATGTACTGACTATTCTATTTTGTTAGTGTTGTATGCATGTACTGTATATTTATGTAAGACAATTAAAGCAGTTGTTTCAAAATGATTTATAGTGTTGTCATTGAAATTCATGCATGCATACAGGTGAAAACAGGTGAGCTTTAAGAATGTTACTTTACAAGGCATGATACAGTGCATACTAGCTTAATAGATGATGATGCATATTAAAACTGTGGCAAACTATTGATTATTCAGCTGTGTTCACCTGTGCTTTATTGTGTTCATTGGGTATTGGTTTTCTTTTTATTGTCTGGATTCTGTTATGCTATTTCAGAATAAAAGTGAATGTTAGTCTACATCTGAGCAAATGCTATGCTTTTGGTTGAGGTACATGTAGTTATAGAGATTCATATTTATGCAGGAACTGTATAGAAGTAAATTGAGTATGTTTTGCTAGCTGGGAGTGTTAATAGCACAACGTATCTGGATGTGAGCCGAGCATTTAGGCCAGAATTGGGCCAAGATACAAACCAAAGTCTCGGCCAACGAGGTTTAAGCTCGGTATGCAGTATTCGGCCGGGATGTGGCCCAACTGATTTTTGCTATCTGGGAGACTCAACGTTGAAAGGTAAGATGTTGAAACAACATTGCGATATCAACGTTGATTCATCTTTCAAAATCGAAACATAATCCAACGTTGTTTGAACCATGATCTGTGACGTTGATTCAACCGTGAAAAAAAGGTGCCACATGCCAAGCCAGGGATAAAAGTTTAGTCCAAATCTTTTTGATGCACTCTTCTCCATGATTCGATCATTTTCATCGCCTTCGATTGCTTTCCTCTGTCATATTCAGCTGGACAACATGGCTTCTGAACAATGACGAGTCTTACCCCTGGGTTCCGAAACTTGGATATTTAATTATAGATTACAAAGTAACCAAGCTCGGTAAGTCGATTGGAAAAAACAACCCCAGAACATTGAAGAAACAAGTCGATAGCAATGGGTTTAACGCAGAGTGGTGCCGTCCCAGAAGGAGGAATTCGTGGCTATCATGTTCATGGGGTAAGTATTTTGTTATTAATAATGAAATGAATTATTCTTACTGTTTTTATGGTGATGGTAACTACATTGATATTGTTAGTTTGCTAAACATGATTGAAGGAAGTTATCTGTCTAGGAGATTCGACTCCACAACTGACTGCAGTTATTCAGAGCTGCTGCTACCCAGGTAGCATACAGACGTCTAGATTGCGTCCAGAAACTTTTGCTACTGCTCCTCTCGTAACCCGGAAGAACTTGGCGGTGTCGAGGGGAGAACCGAAACAGATGAGAATGATCAGTAATTGGCGAAACTTGACAGCTGATCAGTTTCGACAGTTTCACCAAACTTCGTGGCGACCTAAACCTGGGCTGTCCAGTCCTGGTGCTGGAGCCCAGCAAGCACAGTTACGTTGAGACCACCTATTGTTTTGGTGCCCACAACGCTGCTGCAACGTTGAAATAATTCCACAGAAAGTTGTGACAGCGTTATCTGATAACGTTGTCAGTAAGTTGTCACAATCTATCCTCATGAGTTCCATTATGTTGTGCATGGAGCCCCATGGAATTTTGCCAAGCTGTCAATAGGTATTATAGTAACATAAGGCAATGTTACTGTTTAATGAGATTGTGACAACCTAGTGGCAGCCTTATATAGAAAACTTAAAACAGCACTGCCTTTAGACGGCATTGTAGTAGCGTTGTAAAAAGTACACAGCGATGTGACAGTGTTTTATGTTTGCTGGGAGATCCACCACACCTCTGATCCCAGCAAACAGTTACGTTGTGACAAAGTTGTGACAACCTATTATTTTGGTGCCCACAGCAATGTTGAAATGTAATCAGAAAGTTCTGACAACCTCCTAGAATCCTCACAAGTTCCATTATGTTGTGAAAGGAACTCTATGGGATTTTGATACGTTGCTCTTTCGCGATAACACACTCCCTCTCGTGTTCTATTGCTTAATTATACAACAGTTAGTTCCGGCCACGCAAGCTGGTTGGTTGAGAGGCGTTTTAACCGTGCTGATATTTCGCCATAACATCACGGGTTTTTCACAAACATTGTATCACTCCGCTAAGAGTTTGACAGCTGTAGGAGACGCTCAAGCCATTTGAAAGTTTTTACTTCTTACTTTGTGCGCAAACAGAAAATGGATACTTTTAAGATTACATTTGACCTACAGCCGATTTGGTCAGACTCTGAAGATGAGACTATACTGAATTTCCAAACTGTCATCACCACTGAGCAAGCTTTTCAGTCGGCAGCTGTGACAAAAGAAAACCTAAACAACCTGGAATTAGCCAGACATGAACCGAATACCATTCGCCAAACGTGTAGTCTCCTCTTCAGAGTCTGACCAAATCGGACTGAACCATCAAACTGCCACAATAAAAAACAAAAACGCTTGCTCAGTGGTGATGACGGTTTCGGAATTTAGTGTAAGGAGCTGGGGAATGTACTGCCAGCTGTGCAGCGAGTGAGCAGAGCTCGTTACTGTGACGTAGCAACAAGCTGCTTGTTAAGGAACTATATTTTGGCGGAAGGAATTGCTAACGTTAAAACATATTAAATGACATGTTCACGGCCCAATTTCTTACTTTATTTATTTAACTGTTGTGTAAAAGTAATAGAGCACTCAAGGTTGCATGTTATCGCGAATAACATCACGGCAACACACTCCCTCTCATGTTCTATGGCTTAAATAACATCACGGCTGTGATTTGGTCGTAGGTGTTCTATTGCTTTTATACAACATTTAAATAAATAAAATAAGAAATAAATAAATTGGGCCGTGAATGTGGCATTTAATGTGTTTTAATGTTAGCAGTTCCTTCCGCCAAATGATAGTTCCTTAACAAGCAGCTTGTTGCTTCGTCAGAGTAACAAACTCCGCTCACTCGCTGCACAGCATGCTGTAAGCCTCACCTTCTGAAGTACGGACTGAGCCATAAAACTGCCACAATATAAAGTTTAGCTCAGTTTTGTCGATTTTTGCTATGTCAATATTAATTTTGTTTTGTTCCAGCCAGTCTGTAAAACATCTTACAGCCCATTTTGTTTGGCGAATGGTATTTGTTTCATTTCTGGCTAATTCCAGGTTGTTTAGGTGTTCTTCTGTCAGAGCTGCCAACTGAAAAGCTTGCTCAGTGGTAATGACAATTTCGGAATTTAGTGTAGTCTCATCATCAGAGTCTGAATAAATCGGCTGTAGGTCAAATGTAATCTTAAAAGTATCCATGTTCTGTTTGTGCACAAAGTAAGAAGTAAAAACGTTTAAATGGCGTCAAATTTGTTGCTTAGCAGCGGCGTCTCAGCGGAGTGATATTGTGTTTGTGAAAAATTGGAAATAACAGCAGGTTAGAATGCTTCTCCACCAATCAGCTTGCATGGCCGGAACTAACTGTTGTATAATTATTAGTTATGTTATTAATTATTAATTATTAGTTGTATTATTATGTCAATAGACACAGACAAAGACCCATGCATGCATCTGGTTAAGCAGTTTTTTGGTATAATCAACTCCAAACAACTATTGTAAAAGCAAAATCATTGGCAGGTATCTGCCAAATAATAGACCTTAAATCTGGACATACAAGCAAATTCATAACTAGAAAGGGAAAGTTCGTGAATGAACTTTAAGTTGGCTTGAAAAAGTCAGTTAATTACGTTAAAACAAGAAGAAGTGTGTGAGTATGTGTGTTGTGGGGTGTGTTGAGTGTGTGCTGTGTGGTAATTGTGTGTAGTTTGGGGTGTGTTAAGTGTGTGCTGTGTGTTAATTGTGTGTGTTGTGTTGAGTGTGTGCTGTTTGTTTATTATGTGGATTGTGTGTGTTGGGGGGTGTGTTGAGTGTGTGCTGTGTGTTTATAGTGTGTGGTGTGTTGAGTTTATGAGGTGAGTTAATTGTGTGTGGTGTTAGGTGTGTTGAGTGTGCTGTTAATTGTGTGGTGTGGGGTGTGTTGAGTGTGTGTTGTCTGTTGGGTGTGTTAAGTGTGTGTGGTGTGCGGTATGTTGAGTATGTGCTGTGTGTTAATTGTGTGGAGCGTGTGGTGTGTTAATTGTGTGTGTGTGTGTGGATGTGTTGAGTCTGTGTGGTTTGTTAATTGTGTGTAGTGGAGCGTGTGGTGTGTGTGTTGTCTGTTGGGTGTGTTAAGTGTGTGTGGTGTGGGGTATGTTGATCATGTGCTGTTTGTTAGTTGTGTGGACCGTGTGGTGTGTTAATTGTGTTTGGTGTGGGGTGTGTTAAGTGTGTGTGGTGTGTTTATTGTGTGTGGTGTGGGATGTGTATTGTGTGTGTTGTGTGTTTATTGTGTGTGGTGTGTTGAGTGTGTGTGGTGTTGTCTGTGTTGAATGTGTGTGGTGTGATTATTCTGTGTGGTGTGGAGTGTATTGAGGGTGTATTGTGTGTGGTGTGGGGTGTGTTGAGTGTGTGTGGTGTGCTTATTGTGTGAGGCGTGAGGTGTGTTTATTATGTGTGGTGTGTTGAGTGTGTGTGGTGTGCTTATTGTGTGTGGTGTGCTTATTGTGTTTGGGTTGAGGGGTGTTTATTGTGTGTGGTGTGCTTATTGTGTGTGGGGTGAGGTGTGTTTATTGTGTGTGGTGTGGGGTGTGTTGAGTGTGTGTTGTGTGCTGTATGTTTATTTGTTAATTGAAGTTCCACCTTAAATTCTGTGCCATCTTAATTTTAGTGCTACCTTAAAGAGAGTTCCACCTTAAATTCTGTGCCTCCTTAAATTTAGTACTATGTTAATTGAAGTTCCATCTTAAATTCAGTGCTAACATAAATGCAGTTCCACCTTAATTTCAGTGTCAGTGTAAACTCAGTGCTACCTTAAACACAGTTACACCTTAAAAAAATCATTACGTGTGCTGATACTGCTGAGCATTAGGCTGTGAGCATGTGAGACTTTGTGCTCCGTGCGTGAGTTAGTATTTGTGTGTGAGAGAGGTGCCCATTGTGATATCACGTGTGGCATGTCGCCAACATTCCACCCATTCATTCCCTATGGGAAAAAATCTTGTCTTTGAACGATGATATTCCGAAATCTGTACATCGGATCCCTTAGAAAAGCATAAGCACACTCTGCGGGTATAGGTCCTACGATCCTGCAAAGTTTCATGGTTCTAGCAGGAAAACTGTAGGAGGAGTAGCATTTACGTTTTTGAGTATAGAATAATAATAAGAAGAAGAGGATTACGAAGAACGGTAAATTCTGTGCCACCTTAATTTTAGTGCTGTTAATTGAAGTTCCATCTTAAATTCAGTGCTAACTTAATGCAGTTCCACCTTAATTTCAGTGTCAGTGTGAACTCAGTGCACCTTAAAAGAAGTTAAAATGGTCAAAATGGTTAAAGTTAAAATGGTTGAAGGCTGTTGGTAGCTGTTAAAATACTGCCAAAATGTTCTTAAGCAGAAGCTGCAGTATCCGTGGAGGATAGCAATTCTCTGCCAGTTGCTACTGTGAATGAATTTCCACTTTAAATTTTGCACCACCTTAAGTGTAGTGCTATGTTATTTGAAGTTCCACCATAAATTCTGTTCCACCTTAATTTTAGTGCTAGGTTAATGTAAGTTCCACCTTAAATTCTGTTCCACCTTAAGTTCTGTGGCACCTCAAATTTAGTGCTATGTTAATTGCAGTGCCACCTTGAAAGAAGTTCCACCTTAAATTCTGTGCCATCTTAATTTTTGTGCTACTTTAAAGAGTTCCACCTTAAATTTCCACCTTAAATTCTGTGCCTCCGTGAAGTTAGTCCAATGTTAATTGAAGTTCAACCTTTAATTCATTGCTAACTTAAATGCAGTTCCACCTTAATTTCAGTGTCAGTGTAAACTCAGTGCTACCTTAAAAGAAGTTCCACCTTAAAATTCAGTGCTACCTTAGAAGAAGTTCCACCTTAAAATTCAGTGCTACCTAAGTGCAATTCCACCTTAAAAGCAGTTCCACCTTAACAAATCATTATGTGTGGTGACACTGCTGAGCATTAGGCTGGGAGTGGGTGAGACATTGGGCTCCGTGCGTCAGTTTGGATGGGTGTGTGAGAGAGGTGGCCATTGTGACATCATGTTTGGAATGCTGCCAACAGTCTGCCCATTCATTTCCAATGGGAAAAAAATCGGCTTTGAACGTTAATTTTCCGAAAACCGCACGTCGGATCGGTCCAAAAAGCACAAGCACACTATCCCCGTATATGAGGAACGTTATTTGGTGGTTGTACGTCAAAAACTGTGGGCCGTGAAAAGTTTACAAAATTTGAGCGTAGAATAATAATAATAACTGGAAAGGGAAAGTTTGTGAACGAACTTTAAGTTGGCTTGAAAAAGCTAGTTAATTACGTTAAAACGTTAAAATGGTTGAAGACTGCTGATAGTTGTTAAAATATTGCCAAAAATTTTGTTAAGCAGAAGCTGCAGTATCTGTCGTGTATGGTAATTCATTGCTAGGTGCTTCCATGAATGAAGTTCAACCTTAAAGTCTGTGCCACGTTAAATTTAGTGCTATGTTATTTGAAGTTCCACCTTAAAAAATTCATTTGTTGCTAGGTTCTACCGTGAATGAAATTCCACCTTAATTCTGTGCCATGTTAATTTTAGTGCTACCTTAAACAGAGTTCCACCTTAAATTCTTTGCCACCTTTATTTTAGTTCTCCATTAAAGAGAGTTCCACCTCAAAATCTGTGCCACCTTAAATTTATTGCTATTTAAATTGCAGTGCCACCTTGACTGACATTCCACCTTAAATTCTGTGCCTCCTTAAATTTAGTGCTATGTTAATTGAAGTTTCACCTTAAATTTAGTGCTATCTTAATTTTTGTTCTACCTTAAATAAAGTTCCACCTTAAAGTCTATGGCACCTTAAATTTAGTTCTATGTTAATTGTAGTGCCACCTTAAAAGAAGTTCTGTCTGTTGATTGTGTTGAGTGTGTGTGGGGTGGGGTATGTTGAGTATATGCTGTGTGTTAATAGTGTGGAGTGTGTGGTGTGTTAATTGTGTGTGTGTGGATGTGTTGAGTGTGTGGTGTGGGGTGTGTTAATTGTGTGTGGTGTGTTTATTTTGTGTGGTGTGTTTAGTGTGTGTGGTGTGTTTATTGTGTGTGGTGTGTTGGGTGTGTTGAGTGTGTATGGTGAGGGGTATGTTGAGTGTGTGCTGTTTTTATTGTGTGTGGTGTGGGGTGTATTGAGTGTGTATGGCGTGAGTGTGTTGAGTGTGTGTGGTTTGTTGAGTATGTGCTGTGTGTTCATTGTGTCAAGTGTGTGTGGTGTTTTAATTGTGTGTGTGTATGGGTGTGATGAGTGTATGTGTGGGTTTGTTGAATGTGTGGTGTGGGGTGTTTAGTGTGTGTTGTGTGTTTATTGTGTGTGGTGTGGGGTGTGTTGAGTGTGTGTGGTGTGCTTATTGTGTGTTTATTGTGTGTGGTGTGGGGTGTGTTGAGTCTGTTGTGGGTTTATTGTGTGGGGTGTGGGGTGTGTTGAGTGTGTGTTGTGTTTATGTGTGTGGTGTGGGGTGTGTTGTCTGTGTTGTGGGGTGTGCTTGTGTGTTTATTTTGTGTGGTGTGGGGTGTGTTGAGTCTGTTGTGGGTTTATTGTGTGGGGTGTGTGGTGTGTTTATTGTGTGTGGTGTGGGGTGTGTTGAGTGTGTGTGGTGTGCTTATTGTGTGATTATTGTGTGTGGTGTGTTGTGTGTGTATTGTGTGTGTTGTGGCATGTATTGAGTGTGTGTTGCGTGTTTATTGTGTGTGGTGTGGGGTTTGTTTAGTGTGTGTGGTGTGCTTATTGTGTGTTTATTGTTGTGGGTTTATTTTGTGTGGTGTGGGGTGTGTTGTGTGTGTGTGGTGTGGGGTGTGTTTAGTGTGTGTGGTGTGCTTATTGTGTGTTATTGTTGTGGGTTTATTTTGTGTGGTGTGGGGTGTGTTGTGTGTATGTTGTGTGTTTATGTCTGGGATGTGTTGAGTGTGTGTTGTGTTTATTGTGTGTAGTGTGAGGTGTGTTTATTGTGCGTGGTGTGGGGTGTGTTGAGTTTGTGTGGTGTGGGGTGTGTTGAGTGTGTGTTGTGTGTTAAATTCTGTGCCACCTTAATTTTAAATTAAGTAAATTTAGTGCTATGTTACTTGAAGTTCAACCTTAAATTCTGTGCCACCTTAAATTTCGTGCTATGGTAATTGAAGTTCCACCTTATATTCTGTACCATCTTAAATTTAATGCTATGTTAATTGAAGTTCTACATTAAATTCCGTGCCATCTTAAATTTAATGCTGTGTTAATTGAAGTTCCACCTTAAATTCTGTGCCATCTTAAATTTAGTGCTATGTTAATAGTGGTTCCACCTTAAATTTAATGCTATGTTAATTGAAGTTCCACCTTAAATTTTGTTCCACATTGAATTTTGTGTTATGTTAATAGCGGTTCCACCTTAAATTTAATGCTATGTTAATTGCTGTGGCACTTTAATTTTATTGCAATGTTAATTGAAGTTCCACCTTAACTAATGTGCCACCTTAATTTTAATGCTACCTTAAAGAGAGTTCCACCTTAAATTCTGTGCCACCTTAAATTTAGTCCTATGTTAATTGAAGTTCCACCTTAAATTTAAGGCTATGTAATGATAATTCCACCTTAAATTCTGTTCCACCTTAAATTTAGTGATTGTTAATAGCAGTTCCACCGTAATAGCAGTGTCAGTGTAAACTCAGTGCTACCTTAAAAGAAGTTCCACCTTAAAATTCATTGCTACCTTAGTGCAATTCCACCTTAAAAAACTCATTATGTGTGCTGACACTGCTGAGCATTAGGCTGCATTAGGAGCATGTGAGACTAAGCGCTCCGTGCGTCAGTTTGTATGTGTGAGTGAGAGAGGTGGCCATTGTGACATCACGTGTGGCATGCTGCCAACATTCCGCCCATTCATTCCCTATAGGAAAAAATATCGACTTTGAATGTTAATTTTTGGAAAACCGTGCGTCGGATCGCTTAGAAAAGCACAAGCGCACCCCGCGGGTATAGGATCTACGATCCTGCAAAGTTTCGTGGCTCTAGCTCGAAAACTGTAGGAGGAGTAGCATTTAGTTTTTTGAGTATAGAATAATAATAATAACTAGAAAGGGAAAGTTCGTGAACAAACTTTAAGTTGGCTTGAAAAAGCCAGTTAATTACGTTAAAACGTTAAAATGGTTGAACACTGTTGATAGTTATAATGTTGCCAAAATTTTGTTAAGCAGAAGCTGCAGTATCTGTCGTGGATGGTAATTCATTGCTAGTTGCTACCGTGAATGAAGTTCCACCTTAAATTCTGTGCCACCTTAAATTTAGTACTATGCTAATTGAAGTTCCACCTTAAATTCTGTGCCTTCTTAAAGTTAATGCTATGTTAATTGAAGTTCCACCTTAAATTCAATGCTAATTTAAAAGCAGTTCCACCTTAATGTCAGTGTCAATGGAAACTCAGTGCCACCTTAAAAGGAGTTAAAATGGTTAAAATGAACAAAGTTAAAATGGTTGAAGGCTGTTGATAGCTGTTGAAATGTTGCCAAAATGTTTCTAAGCAGAAGCTGTAGTATCCGTGGTGGATTTTAATTCTTTGCTAGTTGCTACTGTGAATCAAGTTCCACCTTAAACTTTGTGCCACCTTAATTTTAGTGCTGCCTTAAAGAGAGTTCCACCTTAAATTCTATGTCGCCTTAAAAGAAGTTCCACCTTAAGTTTAGTACTATGTTAATTGAAGTCCCACCTTAAATTCTGTGCCACCTTAATTTTAGCACTACCTTAAAGAGTTCCACCTTAAATTCTGTTCCACCTTAATTTTAGCGCTAGGTTAATTTAAGTTCCACCTTAAATTCTGTGCCACTTTAAATTCAATGCAATGTTAACTGGAGTCCCACCTTAAATTTTGTGCCACCTTAATTTTAGTTTTACCTTAAAGAGAGTTCCACCTTAAATTCTGTGCCTCCTTAAAGTTAGTCCAATGTTAATTGAAGTTCCACCTTTAATTCATTGCTAACTTAAATGCAGTTCCACCTTAATTTCAGTGTCAGTGTAAACTCAGTGCTACCTTAAAAGGAGTTCCACCTTAAAATTCAGTGCTACCTTAAAAGAAGTTCCACCTCAAAATTCAGTGCTACCTAAGTGCAATTCCACCTTAAAAGCAGTTCCACCTTAACAAATCATTATGTGTGCTGACACTGCTGAGCATTAGGCTGGGAGTGGGTGAGATATTAGGCTCCGTGCGTGAGTTTGGATGGGTGTGTGAGTTAATGGGCCATTGTGACATCATGTGTGGCATGCTGCCAATATTCCGCCCATTCATTCCCTATGGGAAAAAATTTCGACTTTGAACGTTAATTTTGGGAAAACCGTACGTCGGATTGCTTAGAAAAGCACAATCACACCCCGTGGGTATGGGTCCTACGATCCTGCCAAGTTTCGTGGTTCTAGCTCGAAAACTGTAGGAGGAGTAGCATTTTATATTTTGAGCGTAGAATAATAATAATAAGAAGAAGAAGAAGATTACGAGGAACAGTAAGTTGGCTTTTTCAAGCCAACTTAATAAGATTACGAAGAACAGTATGTTGGCTTTTTCAAGCCAACTTAACTAGAAAGGGAAAGTTCGTGAATGAACTTTAAGTTGGCTTGAAAAAGCCAGTTAATTACGTTAAAACGTTAAAATGATTGAAGACTGTTGAAAGTTGTTAAAATATTGGTAAAATTTTGCTAAGCAGAAGCTGCGGTATCTGTGGTGGATTCAAATTCGTTGCTAGATGCTAGCGTGAATGAAGTTCCACCTTAAAGTCTGTGCCACCTTAAATTTAGTTCTACGTTAAAATCTGTTCCTCCTTAAATTCTGTAATGCCTTAAATTTAGTGCTATGTTAATTTCAGTTCCACCTTAAATTGCGTGCCAAATTAATTTTCATGCTACCTTAAATGGAGTGCCACCTTAAATTCTGCTCCACCTTAAATTCTGTGCCACCTTAAATTTAGAGCTATGTTGATTGAAGTGCCACCTTAAATTTAATGCTAGGTAATGATAATTCCACCTTGAGTTCTGTTCCAACTGAAATGTAGTGACTATTAATAGCAGTTCCACCTTAAATTTAATGATATGTTAATTGAAGTTCCACCTTAAATTGAGTGTTATGGTAATAGCGGTTCCACCTTAAATTTAATGCTATGGTAATTGAAGTTCCACCTTAAATTCTGTGCCATCATAAATTTAGTGATATGTAAATAGTAGATCCCCCTTAAATACAATGCTATGTTAATTGAGGTTCCACCTTAAATTCTGTGCCATCTTAAATTTAGTGCTATGTTAATTGAAGTCCCACCTAAAATTCTATTCCACCTTAAATTTATGTGCTATGTTAATAGCAGTTCCACCTTAAATTTAATGCTATGTCAGTTTCATTTCTGCCTTAAATTCTGTTCCGCCTTAAATTTAGTAATATGTTAATAGTGGTTCCAACTCAAACTTAATGCTATGTGAATTGAAATTCCACCTTAAATTCTGTGCCATCTTAAATTTAGTGATATGTTAATAGCGGTTCCACCTAAAATTTAATGCTATGTTAATTGAAATTCCACCTTAAATTCTGTGCCATCTTAAATTTATTGCTATGTTACTACCAGTTCCACCTTAAATTTAGTGTTATGTTAATTGAATTTCCACCTTAAACTTATTATGCTAATTGAAGTTCCACCTTAAACTCATTGCTAACTTAAATGCAGTTCCACCTTAATTTCAGTGTCAGTGTAAACTCAGTGCTACCTTAAAAGAAGTTCCACCTTAAAATTCAGTGCTACCTTAAAAGAAGTTCCACCTTAAAATTCAGTGCTACCTTAGTGCAATTCCACCTTAAAAGCCGTTCCACCTTAAAAAATCATTGTGTGCTGACATTGCTGAGCATTAGGCTGTGAGTGGGTGAGACATTGGGCTCCGTGCGTGAGTTTCGATGGGTGTGTGAGTTAAAAGGCCATTGTGACATCATGTCTGGCATGCTGCCAACATTCCGCCCATTCATTCCCTATGGGAAAAAATATCGACTTTGAACGTTAATTTTCCGAAAATCGTACGTCGGATCGCTTAGAAAAGCACGAGCAACCTAATCGGGTATAGGATCTACAATCCTGCCAAGTTTCATGGTTCTAGCTCGAAAACTGTGGGACGAGAAACATTTTATATTTTGAGCGTAGAATAATAATAATATTAATAATAAGATTATGAAGAACAGTAAGTTGGCTTTTTCAAGCCAACTTAATAATAATAAGAAGAAGATTACGAAGAACAGTAAGTTGGCTTTTTCAAGCCAACTTAATAATAAGATTACGAAGAACAGTAAGTTGGCTTTTTCAAGCCAACTTAATAATAATAATATTAATAAGAAGAAGATTACGAAGAACAGTAAGTTGGCTTTTTCAAGCCAACTTAATTACTACCAACAAAGACAGCCAAAGATTATGTAAATGCAGCCCCTAATACAGTTTTTTTTTTTTTAAATCTTTTACTTTTCATGAATTATTCGTGATAGAGTGAATTGCATGCCTACCAAACTGCTGTGGTCAGTAAAATGGTAAATGATACAAGGAAGGTATATTTAATATTCTGGCAGTTTAGTGTATAATTGAGCAGCATTAGATCTGCTCAGAAACCTTCAGCCTTAATTTCCTATTAGGTTAATTAGGCAATTTAGGACAAGGAATGTTGCTAAATGTACAGAAAACTTTTTAAAAGGTGAAGTAAGTATTAAAGTAGCATCCATGAAAGGCCTAGTGCTTTATCAGCAAAGATGGGTCAAGGCTTGCCACTTTGCCCAAAGAAATTGGAGATCTGTGAAAGCATCATTAGCGCTGAACACATTTTGAATAACATTTGCTGCTGTTTAGGCTCTGCCTTTTTCAGTGACAACCAAGCCTTATTTCAACATGACAACATCAAGCCACATTCTGTATGCGCTACAATAGTATGACTGCGTAATCAGAGAGTGTGGGTGCTAGACTGGCCTGCCTGCCTCCTATTGAAAACGAGTGGCTCATTATGAAGTGCAAAATACACCAACAAAGCCCTGTACGATTTCACAGCTGAAGACTTGTATAACTAAAGGATAACAAAAAATTCTACTTTCAAAACTGGATCACTTTGAGTCTTCAGTACCCAAACAATTATTGAGTGCTGTTAAAATGAAAGATAATGTAACACCTTTGGTAAACATGCTCCTGTCCCAACTTTGTAGGCATCAAATTTGGAATGAGCATATTTCTACAAAAAAACAAACAAACAGAAAAGTTCATAAGGTAAAACAGCAATTTTAATTTTAATTTTAATTACTGGTCAATCAGAATTTACTAATCTCTGCATTCTGTTTTTATTAGCATTTCATATACTGTCCCAACTTTTTAGGATTTTTTGTAGTATTGAAAGCATATATTCCAAACCTTTGAACAGTGATTTCAAATTTTTAAACAGTAGTGTAGATAAGGCTATATATATAGCTGGGCACACACTAGAGAATTTTGCATTTCATTTGAGCCCTGATTTGCTTCCCCTGACAACATGTAAGATTGACATGAAAATCATTGAAAACTAAGAATGTGACTGTTTCTATAAACCTTAACACAAAGTGCAGTCTGTATCTGGTGTAGCTCAACACCTATAGCAGGGTTTGGTTGTGTTGATTTTTAGAAAAGTGGAACTCTTTCTTTTAGCCAAATTCGTTCTCTGTGTATGTTAATCTGATGTTTGCCATACAGATGCATGCTAAATGTTTAGTATTGTTTGATTGTTGTCCAATATATTCAAGAGGAATCACCTGCAGAAAAGGCTGGTTTGGAGCCATTTTTTGATTTCATCATATCCATTGGTAATTCTTGTCTTGTAAGTACACAATTAAACCATTTTTCAAAACAAAAACTATATTTCTTCATACCAGGTAGTTTGACGCAAGGCACTTTCTATGCCCTTAAAGGCCAATATTTGTTCAAACTGTATGATTAAATTGAACAACTGTATGTTCAGTGTTGCTACCCTCCACATTTGGGTTTTCATTTTGAACAAATCTGTTACAGAACCCTTTAGAATCTTTATATTTGGTGTTTCTATACGTACTACTGTTGTTTTTACTACATTCAGGTGTGTTAAAGATAAAGATAGACTGATCATTGTTTTGTGAGGCCAGAGCCAATTACTGATTGTCCATTAGCATGATTAGCTGATGCTAATTCAGTTCAGGGGCTGGGGCCAGATGCAATGCAATCCTTGCAATGAACTCATAATTGTGATCTGACAACTTAAAAATAAAAAATAAATAACACAGAACAAAGTGCCATAAGCGTATGTCTGTGACTCAGAACTCACCGCCAGTTTACACCGGATGTGTTTCTGGAGATTTTTGTAGCTCTCCATCTGACAGAACAGATGTGATGCCATTGTAATCAGTTTTAGATGTACATCTTACGACCGTCAGACTTAATAATTCACTAAAATGTGATGATCTTGTTGGTCTAGTAGTTGTCAAGCAACTCCTGCATTGTCCCTACAGTTTGTGGAGACTATGGTTGTGATGAGGCTTTTATTTGATAAAAACAGGGGTGAAAACTTGTAACTGTGTTTTCGAAGAAGAAAACAGAAGTGTTTATAGGACATGCTTGAGTTGGAGGCAGTATGGATTGGATGCTAAATCTTATCAGGAAATAAATATTTTTCTCAGATATATGTGTACCACAATTGTTGGCACCTCTTCAATTAATACTTTGCTGCAGCCTCCCTTTGCGAAGACTTCTCCCATAATGCTTAATGAGACTGGAGAAGACATGGCAAGAGATCTGAGACCATTCAAGTCAAGAGGCTTTTATTATTATGAAATTATGTTTCTCCAGGAACAAGGTGCAACATGTAACAAAATAGACAGTACAAAGTGCAAACTTGCAGATGTAAGTGTGCAAAAAATTTAGACTAGAAACAATACAATAAATACAATAAATAAAACAGACATTAGACACAGTAAACAGACAGGACAGTGCAGCACCGACACAACACTCATTTCTGGGCATGAGGTAGTGGAATAAGGTGCGAAGATGATTTAACATGCTGTGATATGTAGATATACGCAGTCAGATTATAACATACGTGAGCACAGCAGTTACTGAGGTAGGATATACACAGTACTTGAGTAAACAAAGTGTAAACATAGTGTTAGCAGCAATGTTCCAGATGCAAGTAACAAAAGAGGAGTGTGTGGGTGTATGTGCGTGTGTGTGTGTGTGTGTGTGTGTGTGTGTGTGTGTGAGTGAGTGTAGAGTAGGGCTGGGCGATAAAACGATAACGATAAGTATCGCGATATAACTTTTCCTCGATAGAGCGATGACAGGTTCGATAAATTTTCGATATAATACACCATTCTCACACTTCCACGTTTTAGCGAAGGCCCTGGTGGCGTTTTCTACTGCAAGGAAAGCGACACTACTCTGCTGTCGCCAGGAGAGGGTGCACTTCCGAGTTTTTCGACTTGATTAGAGAGGGAGGGGGCCACGAGTAAAAAAAGGGTCGCCAAATATACCAAATATACAGCAACGGCTGAAACGCAGAGTTATACAGTCCCTGTTTGAGTGGAGTGACCGGCGATCTGTTCTTCTGTGACTGAGTGTGAGTGACGAGATCAGTGGTGTAACTGTACTGTCCTACAGCGAACTCACCTCTTTCCGTGCGTCCTAACAACTTTAGTGGTGTTAAATCACGTCTACAGCTCCGTGTTACAGCGCCAAACCGTCATATTTTAGTATTAGTGCATTCTCGAGCAACGAAAGTGAAAGAAAGAAGTGGGTTCACGTTTGTTACAGCCCTGATTTAAATGAAAGTAAACTGAGGAAGCTGTGAGGCATTGGAGAGCGGGAGAGTGCTGTCTTTCCAGGCTAGCTGTTTTTAACTTGAAGCAGCGCTCCGGCACAACACGGTGAATTGATGATACAGTAGATCAAACAAGACACAAAATCACCGCTTTCAGTTTAAACATACCTAAAAGGAGGACTCTGTTTGACTGGTGTGAGAGATTCACGCTGCAGATAATGCTTTTACAAAGCGAACGTCAGATATACTGCGGTTCACCCCCTAAACTACTACGATATCATAGAGAAATCCAGTCGTCGCTAGCTGGTGTCTGAATACTGTGATGTGCTCTGACATGGATGTGGTAGGAGTGACAGCAGTGACCTACCGAACCGAGTTGACGATGTTGAGAAACTAAAGAGTTTAGCACTGTTGTTGGCCACTTGTTTAGCATTTGTAACGGAGTAGCCAAGTGCTCGTCACCAGACAGCTAAAAATAATCTGTTTTCTTTCTTAAATTATGACTATTACAAAAATTGCAGCTGTGCTTTTCAAGCTGAAAAAAACAGCTCAGAAACTTTCTCCCACTCTTCCATGACAGATTAGTGAAATGTTCCACTGTTTGCTGAGTGTTTGTCATGATCGGACCATAAGTGATAGTTTAAAACCACAATTAACCACCCAGGAGCAAAATCAGCCTTCAAACGTGAAAGAAATCATGATTTGACATTTATCGCGATATGTATCGATATCGAACGATATGAATTTTGTTTATCGTGATAACGTTTTTGGCCATATCGCCCAGCTCTAGTGTAGAGTATGTGTGTGAGGGGGGTATTCAGTTCAGTCCTTGTGAGTTTAAAAACCTGATTGCTTAAGCAACAAAGCTGTTGCAGAGTCTGAAAGTGATGGCACGGATGCTCCGGTACATTCTGCCAGATGGCAGCAGTGAAAAAAGTCTGTGTGAGGGATGCATGGGGTCGTCCACAATGCTGGTGGCTTTAAAGATGCAGCGTGTGGTGTAGATGTCCATGATGAAGGGGAGAGAGACCCCGATGATCTTCTCAGCTGTCCTCACTATTCGCTGTAGGATCTTGCGGTCGGAGGTGGTGCAGTTCCCAAACCAGGCGATGATGCAGCTGCTCAAGATGCTCTCCACAGTCCCCCTGTAGAACATGGTGAGAATGGGAGGGGGGAGATTAGCTTTCTTCAGTCTCTGTGGGAAAGAGAGGCGCTGCTGGGCTCTCTTGGCTATGGAGTTGGTGTTGAGGGACCAGGTGAGGTTCTTTGTGATGTGGACACCGAGGAACTTGGTGCTCCTGGCGATTTCCACAGCAGAACCAGTGATGTTCAGTGGGGGGGTGGTCACCTCGCACTCTACGGAAGTCAACAACCATCTCCTTTATACAGAACCTCTCCAGATACTTCAGATTCTGAGGTCCACATTGTGGACTCTCCTCTTCAGCTCATCCCACAGGTTTTCTATGGTGTTTAGGTTAGGAGACTGGGGTGGTAATTGCAAAACCTTAATTCTGTGGTCTGTGAACCTTTTTTATGATGACATTGTGGCATGATTTGAATCATTGTTATGCTGGAAGATCCAAACTATCCCCTGCTTTAAGCTTCCTGGCAGTCAGCTTTTGGTTTTTATATCTGCTTGTACTTGATGGAGTTTGTGATGCCATGTATCTGAATAAATTGTCCAGGGTCTTTGGGAGAAAAACAAACACTCAGCATCACAGACTCACCACAATACTTTACACTGGGGATGAGGTACTTTTCTACATGGCCATCTTTATATCTACGTCAAACTCACCTCTGGTGTTTGTTGCCAAAAACCTCTATTTTCACCTTATCTGACCATAGAACACCGTCCCATTTAAAGATCCAGTAACCTCTGGCAAACTGCACGCACTTTGGCAGGTAGTTTGTTGGTCCTTGACTGCAGAGGCCTCTTTCTGGCAACCCCCCAAACAAATTGTGGTTATATAGCGGGTGTTTGATTGTGGTTTGGGAGACATTCTGACCTCAATACCTAACTAATTTCTGCAATTTCCCATCTATGATCTTTGGAGATTCTTTGTCCACCAATTTTACAGAATTTCTATATAATTAATAGGTGCTGACTGTTATGTTTTTTTTCAGGGCCAATATTGGTTATTAGTAATTAAAGGATACCGATAACCAGTGTTTGGGGCTGTGTGCCACGTGCCCGTTCCCCAGATCCCTGATGATGCCTTTGAGAGCTGGCAGGAAGGGAGGGCCCAAAATCCAAGAGCAAACGAAAACCTGTGATGACAGGATAATAACCGCAAGGGGTCGGTGGATGGCGCATGAGTTCTGAGTCCCGCCTCTTGGGCATTGCCTCCGGTCTGGGCAAAGCCTCACATTCAATCCCGGTGGCTGAGTCACGGAGCAGGGGCTGTGACAGGGAGGTGGACCAACAAGTTCTCCTTAACATTAGAACAGTTGCTTTAGACACTATAGGCTGCAAAAACAGTAATTTACACATTTTAAAGTTATCTTTAAAACAATAAGTAGACAAAACAAATAACTTAAATGATGTTTTAATAGTCGGTGACATTTATAAGAAAAATTTAGCTCAAAAAAGGAGTTCAAAAACCTTAAATAAATTATGCAAATATATTTTCTTTGCACAATTTTTATATACAACAGATATGTCGCACCAGCATCCTTTTTTTGGTACAGGTATTACTCCTTGCATGCTGATGAATAGTTGTTTTCATTCGCATGCCCTAGTTTTGCATTGATATAAAGATTGACGGATTGACTTGAGACTTGATATTTGTGAAATATTTTAATCTGAACATTGTTTCTCTGCCACAAGCTGACAAAGTAGGTCATCTATTACATATATTTTAAAAGAAAACACAACCAAAATGTTATCAAATAAAAGCAAAGCATAACTGCATGTGTGTTTCTACATGCGCTCTGTTTTTACTTTTTAGGTTAATTTAGCTAACCTTCTGCAATTCAACTCAGGGGGTCATTTCTTATAGTTGGGCCTCCTCAGCCATTGTTGTCCAAAGTGATAGTTTTTCTTCTTCCCTGGCTCAGTCAGTGTCTCCCTGCCTGCACCCTCATCAACAGGAGTTGGGACCCCTTGTTGGCTCTCCCTCTCCACCAAAGCATGTAACCAATGTGGAGTGGGAGCAGAGCGATGTGATTTGGCTCAGAGGATTTTGGCAGAGGAACCACAACTGCACCTTTAGCTGGAGGCGGCCTCTGGATACTGCTGCACAGTCCTCTCTTGACCCCTCACTGCAGAACGCCCAGTGACTGACTTTTCGGAACGCCCAGTGACTGACTTTTCGGCCATTCATGTTTCAGGATCCTCTTGGACAACCAACCCGCCACTCCCCACCAACTACTGTATTATCAGAAACATTCTCTGTTCAGTCGTTGTTCACTCAGTGTCTGGTGCAAAAATCTTGGGCATTACACTGCAGCTTCACAATTTTTACCACATATATACCATTCTGTACTGAATATACTCATTCATGTTGGATGCAAAGATGTCAGAACTGTCAAAAAAGACTTCACAACCTTATTGTGTTTCATAAACAACTGTAAGAAACCTGTTTTCTGGCCCAATCCCACCCCTGGGTAGAGATGCAGAATGTTTTAGTCACATTTTAAATCATAGCTGGCTTTAAAACCTTTTCTGGAACCGACCATCATTCTTCAGATTCGACGAAATTTATCAGAACAGGCTTGGTTCACAGATTTTAGGACACAACATACTTTACTCTGCAACAAACGACTATTTTAATAGTCAAATAATCTGTCAGTTATTGAAACAAATAATCGATTATTCGGATTATTACCAAATAACTCTTAGGTAGCTATTAGCTTTTAAATTTAGCTTGAGGTTGTTTTATGCATTTGCTAGCTTACATTGAAGACAATAATGATGAATACCTTGTTCAAAAATGTGCTGTTTTAATGACCTTTCCTGCTAATACAAAAGTTAAATCAAACAACAATATCATTTTATGGTCAAAATTTAAAATCAAAGATGTGCAAAGTAGCAGCAATAAAATATATATAACAGAACTAAATCAGTTTTCCCCTAATCACACCAACAGGTTCTCTGTGCTTCACCAACCACCTGGCCATATCTACACATAAACATCAAACAATAAAGATCACTCAAATTCAGCAAGCACTGGTGAATGTTTGTAGCAAACTTGTTCTCTATGAGCTGTTAAATTTGACCTATTTTGTATAAACATTCCATTTTGTATAAACATAACCCTTCGCCCAACTGCCCTGTATGTTTGCAGAGAACTACCTTCTGAAACTGTTTGTGAGTGGTTGCAAACGTTCATGGAGAACTCAGGGCAAACAGAAAACTGTTTGCAAAAGTTCTCCTATGTTCACCGAATTTGAACGCATCGGTGGCCTCGACGTTAAGACAATGATGCAATGTTTTAAACTGTAAATGTTATTTGGAATGTGAACAGGGTCGTTGTGAATAATAGTTACTTGCTTCTCCGTTCCAACTCCATTAACAATTCAAGAGAGCACTCATTTCAAAATTGATGCTACAGATCATAACATAAAGTAGGACGGCTTTTAACATTAACATTAGCCAACTAGCTAGCTAGCTAGTACAGTTATCTTACTGAGATGATTGTTTTTAAGCCAGTGAGCCAACGTGTTTCCTCTTCAGATGCTCCAACATGGAGGACGTGCTCCCATGCCAACTAAGTTTGGCTTTACAAATAGCACAACTGACAACCTTTCCTTTTATTCGGAGTTAACCGTGAAATTCTCACAAATTTTTTGTTCTTGAGGCTGCCATCACGCTTTTGTTAACATTCCAGTAAGCAGTAATGTCAAAACATTCCTAGTTATCATAAAAAAGTCATGTGATGTCACCAACTAATCGACCATTAAATTAGTTGATGAGTCGATGACTAATTTGGTCGTCGATTTTAGTCGACTAAGTAGACCTAAGACCAGCTTTTTATGTTAGCACGAAAGAAATGTATAAATAACAACAAAATAATCTGCACTGAACCTTTGAACTCTCAGCCAAAACCCCCTGTAAACCCTATAAAAGATTGTACTAGTTTTATAAGACGAAAAGGTCTAGCAATTATTCCTTTAAATATTAGAAGCTTGCCTCAAAAGGATCAGTTGAAAATTCTGATAGCACAGTCTGAACCAGATATTGTATTTCTAACTGAGACCTGTCTTAGACTCAACATAGGTGATGCAGATGTAGCTCTAAATAATTTCACTCTGTATAGAATTGACAGAATCAGGAGGAGGCGGAGTAGCTATTTTTAAGAGCAGATACCCAAGCTAAATCACTAATCGCAGTTTTGAAAGAAAGATGTTTTGAGTTCCTAGCTTTGAAGGTGTCGCTAAAAGAAAATTGACTTTTCTTTTAGTAGGGATTTATAGGCCTCCTTCTACTCCATCTTCTGCAACCGACAAAATAGCTGATCTGTCGAACCATTCTGCTTTACAAATGCTGGTCCTAAGGGATTGTAATCTCACTTGGTTGTCTAATGCCTCCAATCATTTAAAAGAAATATGTGGCAACCTTATCCTCACACATTTAATCACTTTATAAACTCGCCCAAACATAAAGGACCCCACCAAGTCTACCCTGATTGATGTAATTTTATCTAATAGAATGGACAAAGTTACTGCCTCAGGAGTTTTTGATTTGGGTTTTGGTGAACTTTGCCTGATCATATGCATTAGAAACAGTTCCAGGAAAAAAACAGGCTTTTTGTAGTGGTTAGAAGACATGTTTAAAATTTTAATGAGCAGTCTTTTCTTTCTGACCTAGCAATGAGTGAAATTCACTTTCCACTTTCAATTATTCTGTGCAGTGGTAAACAAACACGCCCCCCATAAAAAAGCTATGAAGATCGAGTCCCTGGTGTACTAGTGAATTTTTCTCATTGCTTAAAGCAAGAAAATTAAAAATGAGAGTCACCTTCAATGTGTTTCTGAGTGAAAGTAGAGGTTGATTGATTGACTGATGTGTGAGGGACAGTGAAAAATAGAAAACCCAGAGCAGAGCAATTCCAGAAACACTTTGAGTGAGGAGCAGAAATGTCTGCCGCTCCATTTTGCTCACATATGCTGCTCTCCACCAGCCTCCTCTTCTCTCTTCTCATTTTGTTTTTTAAAATAATCAACCACAAATGTAATTCATGAGTAGTAGCTGGACATGCTGAATGTATCAGATGTATTCTGACAGGCTCTTGAAAATACGCTGTATCATTTCATGAAATTGACTTATGTAGCCTAAGCAGAGCGGTGGAATCTTTGGAAGTAGCGAGCTGCAGCTGTCTGTACCTTTAACAAGCAAACTCAGCCCTGACGCACCTGGACACAAAAGACTCTTACGTCAGAATGCTTTTCATAGATTTCAGCTCTGCATTTAACACCATTATCCCCAAGCAGCTCATTCTCAAACTGGACAGGCAGGCCCGCAAGGATGTGTACTGAGCCCCCTCCTATTCACTCTGATGTCCCACGACTGCACACTGTCGCACGTGCACCCAGCATGCTCCTCTGACCATCAACGGTGCTGCTGTGGAGAGGGTGAAAAGTTCTTGGAGGGCATGTCACAGAGGACTCTCCTGGGCGAACAACACAGCATCACTGGCCAGAAGGCTCATCAGCGCCTTTACTCCCTCCGCAACCTGAGAAGAGCCAGAGCCCCGGCCCCATTTATGTGCATCTTCTACAGAGGTACCATCGAGAGCATCCTGACCAGCTGCATCACCGTGTGGTACGGCGCCTGCACCGTGTACTGCCGCAAGACACTCCAGCGCATCGTGAGAGCAGCTGAGAAGATCGTTGGCACCTCCCTCCTCTCCCTCCAAGAGATATACAGCTCCAGTCTCACCCGGAAAGCCCTCTGCATGGCAGGTGATCCCACTCACCCACTACACAGCTTCTTCAGCCTGCTGCCATCAGGGAGACTGGGGGACAGCTTCATCCACCAGGCTGTCAGGTTGCTCAACTCTCTCCCTACTTTGAAGAACAGAGAACTGCATCACAACTTAACAGGGAAACCTGTTTCTTTTGTTCTGATTTCTTCTGCCGTCAGTCTGTACATAGAAAATATGTTACCACACTGGCGTGCTGGTTTTATTTAAATAAACTGGCTATATTTACATTGTAGACATTGTGACCCTTAGTTTCCATCACCACTACTGTAAAGAAATCTGTGTTAGTAAGTTTGTCTACAGTGAACCATTCCACATCAAAAACTCTTAATGACTTTGTTTACATCTAATATATAAAAGGGACAGAGGTAGACTTGAGCAGCTTTGTTGAAAGTAGGAAAGCCCTCATTGCTCTGCCAGTAATTCCATGTTTGTACACTAGTGCTGCAACAAACGACTAATTTAATAGTCGAATAATCTATCGATTACTGAAACAAATAATCAATTATTCGGATTATGAATAACTACATTACCAAATAACTTCTATGTAGCTATTGGCTTTTAAATTTAGCTTGAGGTTGTTTTATGCATTTGCTAACTAACAATGAACATAATAAAGATGAATAACATTTAAGAAATCTCTGTTTTGATGAACTTTACTGCTAACACTAAAAATAAAATTCCAGTGTATTTTTCCTGTCAAAATGTATAACCAAGGATGTGCAAAGTAGCAGCAATAAAATAAAACTAAATCAGTTTTTCTTTAATCAAGTAAATAAAAAAAATCAATCTAAATCTAAATGTTAAATTTAAGCAGTGCAATCTGTGATCTGTCCATTCTGCTGTCTGTCTAAACAAAATGCAACTAAATTCTACAATCACAGGTCTTTATTGAAACGGAGGAAAGTGAGTGTCTCTCCGTGCTCCTGTAAGAGACTCGCTGTCCTCTGAGAGCGGATATTCGCCTTAGCAGAGGAGATGCGCTCTGATAGAGCGGATGATAACGTGGCGAATGTTTGTGGCAAACTTCTCTATGAACAGTTAAATTTGAACGATTTTGTATAAACGCTTCATTTCAACGGTAACGCTTTGTCCAGCTACCTAAACTGTTAGCGAGTGGGGCCAAGCGTTCGCGGAGAAAAAACGCTCTTCTGTGTTCGCCGAATCTGAACGCACCGGTGGCCTCGACGTTAAGACGACGATGCAGTGTTTAAAAGTGTAAACGTTATCTGGAAAGTGAACAGGGTCGCTGTGAATAATAGTTACTTGCTTCTCTGTTACAACTCCACTAACGATACCGGAGAACACGCATTTCAAAATACAAATGTTACAGCTCAGCTCATAACATGAAGTAGGACGGCTTTTATCGCCGCGCCCCAAACCACACACTTCTGTACTTCACATACTACACTAATGAGTGCACTTCTAATGGTAAATGCTCAACTTTTACACACACTTTGGGTTGCTAGTATGCAGTTTGGGACGCGGCGTATACATATATATACCGAGATGAATCGTCTTCACCCAGTGAGCCGACGTTTCCTCTTCAGATGCTCCATCATGGAGGATGTGCTCCCATGTCAGCTAAGCTAGGCTTTACAAACGGCATAACTGACAGCCTTTTTTTCTGAGTTTAGCTCCCACGCTGTTGTTAAGTCTCCAGTAAGCGGAAATGTCAAAACGTTCCTAGAGAGCGCTAGAAAGACGAGTAATGACGTCACCAACCAATCGACTACTAAATTAGTTGCCAACTAATTTGGTCGTCGATTTTAGACGACTAAGTCGAATAATCATTGCACCCCTACTGTACACTCTGTGGAATTGCCACCTCTGGTAGTAACACAGGATCTCATGTTCAGGCCCAATATTGACTGATTCCAATCTATAGCTGAATAACTTTTCCATCCTTAATACTATTATTATTTATAAAATAAAACAACTAGTCAAGAAGAAGCCACACCTAGGACAGCACAGTTTTTTCAACTTAATAACAAGTCTGTGACAAGTCCCTCTTGAACTCTAAGGCTGCATTCAAAAGAACCTTTTGATATCTGTCAAAAATAAACCGCACTGATAAATGTTACTGGTTTATTGTTGTTGTGGGTGGAGATCCATGAGTAGGAAACTCATGTAAACATGAAAGCTTCTTATGAAAACTTGCTGTTTTTTTCATAGAACGAAGCAAAAGGGCATGCTAGTTTTAATCAAACTGGACTGACTGAAGGCCCGACCCACACCATCTTCTATCGGCTGGCACATGAGTATATCAGAGGACACTCGGTCAAAAGTTGAACTCTCGTTAACTTTTGTAATGGACAAACGGACAAATTGTGATTTTTGCGCCTTGCCATGTGATGATACCTGCAGCTCATTAACACATTACTTTTTTCAAAATCAATGGCAAAACGTTCTTTTTTTTGGATACCACACTGCCCTTGTGAATACAGCCTAATGGTCCGGTATGGAATAATGCGCTTTTTAATGTAGTCTATAAGCACTATTAAAAGTATGCTTACTGTTTCACTCTGCATGTAATGTATTTTGAAAAAGGCCAGATTGTTTTATCTTAGTAAGCTTTTGGCAAACATTCTGTCACAACTCAGCGAACACATCAGTCAGGCAGGAATTGTGGCAATGGAATGGTGGAATGAATGAGAAAAAAAAATAATAACAATAATTTAAACAAACTAAATGCATTTATTTGGAGATATAAAGAACATTTGGCCTCCCAAAACTGGTGTAGCAGCGCCTCTTATTATATTACTTAATATGTGAGTTTTCATTAAATCAGTTCATGCTATCATGCTATCGCCCAAGCCTAACCTGGTCAGAATATGACACCATAGTGGTACCTTGAGAAGTCAGAGCTGCTCTGTGCATCTAATAAATCTTAGGGGATTTTAACATACTGAAATGTGTAACCTCACACTGAGAGTCCAGTGTAGGCTGTTTGTGGGTTTGTCCAAGTTTGCAGCTCAGTGACAAAATGCCAAAATTGTGGTTCTAGGCACTGTGGCTACTCCACTTGGGGTTCCTGTGAGTTTGTTCAGGTCTGCATTGCCCACAGTGGGCCAACTGGGGTATGTTTGCTGTGGCATGGCAATGATGCTAAAACAAGTGTAACATGTTCTCTTTCTTGTATGTGTCAATACTCTGGCTGTGGCATTATGTTAGAGTTGCAGTCTGTAGTTGTAGGTAGTCCTGTAAACAATGTATTAAAAATAGTGTAGGTGTGAAATAACAAAAGCATGTGTCCGCTTTCATGCTATGGCCTATTTCTTAAATAAGAGAGAAGTGACGCTATGAATATGTAATTAAAATTTTAATGTCGTAAATAATTATGACAAGATTCCTAAACCAACATGTTTTTTTTTTTTTTTGGAAAAAGAGTCATTTAATTAACCATCGCGATAAAAAGAAATAGTAAAACGTGATTTTCAAATTAACATGCCTGCAAGTCTGTATCCTTTTTTTTAAAAGAGGAAATGTGTTTTACCCTTTCTTGCTGTTAGGGGATGTCTTAGTGTCTGTGATACTTACATTTATAGTAACCATGGTCCCTCATCAGAAAACAATAGTTGACAAATTGTCAACTAATTGTTTCCTAACATTATCTTGAAACCATGTTTCTAACTGCATAGAGTGTAAGAATAAACTTACCTTTTGATTTCCCATTTTATTTAAAAATGTAATTCACTTATCAACTTTGTCCTTCATGCAAACTTTGATGATATGTAAAATGTGAAAGTAAAGATTAAAAACCAAACACAAATACTAATGTTAAATGATGCCACTTGCCAAACAGAACCAAGAGAATGATATACTTAAGAACCTGCTGAAGGCTAATGTGGAGAAGCCAGTGAAGATGGAAGTGTTCAACATAAAGAGCATGAGAATACGGGAGTTGCAGGTTGTCCCAAGCAACATGTGGGGAGGTCAAGGATTACTGGGAGCCAGTGTTAGTTTCTGCAGCTTTCAGGGAGCAAATGAACATGTCTGGCATGTCCTTGTGAGACTGTTCTTTTATACCAACTGCAAAACTTTATAACTATATATTATAGAGCTCTGGTAAATCAGATGTTTACTTTTTTTATTTCTCTTTTCTCTGAGGTAGTGGAGGTAAATTCACCAGCTGCAGTGGCTGGACTTGTTGTTGGAGCAGACCAGGTCTTGCAAAATGTAAGTAACTTCAACATTTGTGTGTGCACATTCAGCAACTGTGATTTTCCAGTCAGAAGCCCAATAAGAATGTGTTTCTACTAGTTATTCTGCTAGTTAATGAGGGAACTGTGTTTCTACTAGTTATTCTAGTAGAAGTTTGCTGTTTCACTTGTGAAGCTGATTATCAATAATTAGAGCTGCAACAAGTAATCAATGTTATCAATAACATTGATAATAAACAAATGTTGGCAACGGATCTTGTTTTTGATTAGTTGGCTTGATGACATTTGCCCTTCCCATTTATGCCATGTAACTGAAAGAGGGAAATAGAGATAGCAGAGAATTTCTCAATCTTACTAGTAGAGCATACTCTTTTTTTCACATTTGCACCATACCTTTACATGCGTTGATTATTTCCTTCTAGACAATAGACTCCTTCCTTCAGTACGCTCTTGTCACCCTATTGTTATATCTGATCATGGACCCATTTCAATGGATTTGAGCTGGGAAAGGGGCACTGCAGCGCACCCACCTTGGCGCTTTAATACCCGATTACTTTCTGATGACAAGTTTCTTACATTTTTCTCTGATCAGATTGATGCATTTATTAAAATTAATAAGACAGATGATGTTTCTCCCTCTATTCTTTGGGAAACATTCACATTTACATCAGGGGGCAAATTATTTCATACATAAGCTTTGAAAAAAAGATGAGAGATTAAAAAGTTAACTGAACTGGCAGCTCGAATTTCACAACTAGATAATATTTATGCCTCCTCACCTTTCCCAGATATATTAAAAGATAAGCTTTTACTACAAGCTGAGTTTGATCTGTTGCCCACAGCTCAAGCTGAGGACATTTTAATTAAAAGTAAGTACACTCAGTACGAACAAAGTGATGAGGTGAGTAAACTATTAGCTCATCAACTACATCAGAAATCCTCTGTGCTTCAAATTTTACAAATTAAAATGCTACAACTGATGATGTTGATAAATGATCAGTTTAAAGATAATTATAACTCTTTATACACTTCAGAGCTATCAGTTGTTTCTTCAGACTTTGAAGCATTTTTTAATAATCTTCCTATACCATGTGTAAATGCAGTCTCAGCTTCAGAGCTGGAAAAGCCTATTGCAGTGGAGGAAATAGAAAGGGCAGCTCATAGTATGCAGAGTGGCAAATGCCCTGGGCCAGATGGATACCCCATAGAATTTTATAAGAAATTTCTGGATAAATTATCTTTGCTTTTAATTGATATGCTCATTGAATCATATTCATCTAAATGCTTGCCTCAGTCATTGACACAAACATCTATCACCTTAATTTGAAAGAAAAATAAAGATCCCCTTGTCTGCGGTTCATATCGGCCAATATCTTTGATTTAATGTAGATGCAAAATTGGCAGCTAAAGTGTTATCTATGCATTTGTAATGTTTTTCCCACAATTATTTCAAATGATCAAACAGGTTTTGTTAAAAATATTCCTTTTTTTAAATATTATATGTTTACTTAATATAGTCTGTAATCCTTCATCTTCAACTCCTCCAGAGGTCCTTATATCTTTAAATGCAGAGAAGGCATTTGACCGTCTGGAGTGTGGGAGTACCTTTTCTATACAATAGAGTTTGGATTTGGTCAAAACTTTATCTCATGTGTGAGACTCTTCCTCATGTGCATCTGTTAGAACTAACAATACACATTCTGGTTATTTTCCTCTCTTGCGAGGCACCAGGCAAAGCTGCTCCTTGTCACCTCAGCTTTTTGCCATTGCCATTGAGCCCCTTTCCATAGCTTTACGTTTTAATCCTAATATTTATGGAGTTTGCAGAGACGGTATTGAACAGAAAGTGTCACTTTATGCAGACAATCTTTTGCATTTTATTTCAAACTTTAAGACATCATTACCCCTGGTTTTATCAACATTAGATATTTTTGGAGCACTTTCTGGCTATAAATTAAATTTGGACAAAAGTGAGTTATTTCCTTTGAATTTAGCCACCCATAATTTCCTCATACATAAACCGATCAGGCATAACATTATGACAACTTGCATGTTTCTACGCTCATTGTCCACTTCATCAGCTCCACTCACTAAATAGGTGCACTTTGTAGTTCTACAATTACAGACTGTAGTCCATCTGTTTCTCTGCATACTTTGTTAGGCCCCTTTTACCCTGTTCTTCAGTGGTCAGGACCCCCATGGACCCTCACAGAGCAGGTACTATTTGGGTGCTGGATCATTCTCAGCACTGCAATAATACTGATCCAAAAACAGATATTTCTTGGATAAAGATTGAGTCCTTTTCTTGTAGACCATCCTCTTTATCAGCACTTGTATACTCAGTAAATTATTCTACTGTTCCCTACACTAAAAATGTAATAGTCAGATCCACACTCAAGATTTGGACGCAGTTTAAACGCTACTTTGGGCTTTAAACATTGTCGTTACATGCCCCTGTACATTGCAATCACACTTTTCTTCCATCTATAATGGGTGGAGCATTTTCATTATGCTCAGATCTAGGTAGTGCACATTTTAGTAACATGTACATTGATGGGAAATTTGTCATTTCAACAACTTTCAGCAGTAAATTTCAGCTGCCTAATAACACATTTTTTCAGTATCTACAAGTCTGCAGCTTTGTATGATAACGCCCCATTTTCCCAATCAACCAGAAAGCTCCACCATTGATGTCTTTCTAAAGTCGCTGTAAGCAAGAAAGTTATGATATCCGATATGCTAGAATTTTTTTCAGTTTATAATTACCCTCTCTGTACTAGAGAGCTAGTGGGAAAAGGATCTTGGCAAGGAATTGGCTGATGATATATGGGAAGCAATTTTGCATCGTGTTCAAGTCCCCTGTGTGATAGATGTCAGCAAGCCCCAGCCTTTTCAATCCATATATTTTTATTTTGTCCTTCCCTTCATAAATTTTGGTCTGATATATTCCAATTTCTTTCTAGGATTCTGAAAGTACCAGTTGATCCTAACCCTGTAACTATCTTGTTTGGAGTGTTGCCGTCTACTTTATAAATATCAAGCTACAAAGTGAATTGGCTGAAAGCGGATTGGCTGAGAGATCTCTTACATTTTGCTAAGTTTGAGAAAATGAGAGCTACACTACGAGGTTCCACTTGTAAATTTTATAAGATATGGTGTCTTCTTCTTCTTGAGTATTTAAAATTCATTCGGTTCCCCTCTGCTACTTTGTAAATCGGTACTTGTTACTTACTTGTTGTACTTTGACCATGATTATTTAGTAAGAAGACTAATGCGCCAAGGGACCTTTTTATTTTTCATTCATTCATTCATTCATTCATTCTTTTTTTTTCCTTTCTTTCTAACCACCCCCCCTCCCCAATGGGCATGTTTGCATGTTGTATTCTTTTCTTTTTCTTATCTCTTTTACAGTGGCTAATGGAATATGGTTTATATGTAGCATACATAAGCATATATTTCAAGAATAGTTATCTAATCAAGATCTAATTGATCCTCTTTTGTTTATTTACATCCATCCTTGATATTTAATCATAGTCTGTGTTATGTGCTCAATTTTGTCATTGTATGAATAAGTGTAAAACCTTTAAAATCAGTAAATCTTTAAAAAAATAAGAAAGAAAAAAAACACTTAGGAGCCAAAGGATAAACATAGCATGTCATTGTCTAATGACATAAGACACAAGAGCAGCTGCAGACAGGACTGCAGCCACAAACTTTAGCATGGTGGGCAGTACGGCACAGATGTCCTCAGCTGCTGGTAGGGCTGCAGCGATGTTCCCACAGTAGGGGCAGCGGTGATGTCCTCAGCGGGCTGCAGAAGAGTCTTCAGTTGCGGTCAGGAAGACTTGAGTAGTGTCTTCAGCTGCGGACAGGGAAACTGGACCGGGCACTTACCCTCCTGTTGTCCTACTGAACCTGCCTTGACTGCATTGTGCTAACTGTAAAGTTTGGTGGAGGAGGGATAATGATCTGGGGTTGTTTTTCAGAGGTTGGCCTAGGCCCCTTAGTTTCTGTGGAGATAATATTAATCTTAATAAAGCTTCAGCATAGCAAAACATTTTGCACAATTGTATTCTTCCAACTTTGTGGGAACAGTTTGTGTGTGTGTGTGTGTGTGTGTACAGGAAGATTCATTCGAAAGAGGCCTCGAATATTCCGTTATTCAGCAATCTGAGCCAAAAAAAAAAAATCGCTACATACCTTGGAATATGTGTAATCGATTGCATTTCTGCCAGACACTTGAAGGGGTACAGAGGTATGCACCCGGAAGTTGCAAACGGAGGTTAAACGTTGCGACAGCTGTCCAGTGCCTACCTCATCGCTCCGATGCAGGGGCATCCCAACTTGTTTGAAGCTCCATATACTGAGGAGCACATTGCACCTTGTTTCATTCAGATTGCTTCGTCCTAGTGAGAGTTATTACAGAATATTCGGGGCCTCTTTCGAGTGAATCTCCCAGTGTGTGTGTGTGTATATATATATATATATATGTGTGTGTGTGTGTGTGTATATATATATATATATATGTATGTATGTATGTATGTATATATATATATATATATTAGTTTCAAGAAAAAATCTAAATGGTGGTTATGAAGAGCATATAAAATGTCCTTTTCAAACTAATTCTGCATAAGGTTGTGTGCTAAATATGCATATTTCAACAGACAGAGGATTTGTTATCCTTGATTGAAGTGTTGTTTATTAAGTAGCAATGATGTGTAGATGTTGTGAAGGACAACTCCTTTGACACTGTGTTGCTAGTAAAATGTTTATTACAAAGTAAAACAGCATCATATCAAGCACTATAAAGTACCTGAGAGAGGATCCGTGCCAATTCTAAATGTCCTCTCTCGAACAGAATATTCCAGCTGCTTATATAGTGGACTTGTTGTTGAAACAGGAGACAGAACATATGGTCCTTTTTAAAATGATCTAATCTATGTGGAACTAAGAGAAGAAGGGAGAAAGTGAGAGGCCCACTCCTTATGGGGCCTTTTGGACCAGAGGGCCCCCTTAACCTAAACATTCTGAAACCTGCAAAAACATACCTGCAAAACAGAGCACACAGGGAACTCCTAGATACTTATACTCAACGTTAAGAGTGTTGTTGCCTTCTTTTATAAAGTTACTCTTCTAAATATACCTCAGAAGCCAATGAAGGGAAGTCACTGAAGCTTTTAGTCTACAACACAGAAACAGATGCATGCAGAGAGGTGGTAGTTACACCCAATGGAGCATGGGGAGGAGAAGGCAGATAATAGCAAAACAAACCAACAAACAATCAAACAAATAATTATATATTATTTAATTACATCATATGCTAATTAAATAATACATTACAGTTTTCAATGATCTATCCTATGAAATATCCAGTAAAATATCTTTTTTCCTATGCTTTAAAGTCTTGGTTGTGGAATAGGATATGGCTACTTGCATCGAATTCCAGCTTGCCCTGACAGCTCAAAGTTTAAGAACGTTTGTCATACCTCTTGTATAGAAGAAAGTCAAGCTGGGAAACTGCCAACCAATGAAAACACCAAGCAAGTGAGTAGTAAATGTTTGAGATGAACATAAAACATTATTAAACAATTATTTGACATGGGAGTGTCTTTGGTTAAAATAACTGTAGTGCCTCTTTTCAGGTCTCCTTAATAGCAAGCCCAGATCAGTCACTGAATTTGAACACCCCATTACCACCACCTGTCCACAGAGTCATGGATCCAGGTAGAGGAAATACTGAGAAGTGAAGAGATTTACATGTGTCAGGAAAAAAACACAAGGCAGTTGACTTTCAGATTTTCTTTTTGTGATTTGTGTTTTATTTTTTGTGACTTTTTTTTTATTTACATACATATCTTTTTTGAGAGGGAACAAGTGAGCACCACAATTTCCTTTCTGTTAAGTTTTTCTTAAATTTGCTGGCAATGCCAGGGTGGACTTTTTAATATGATGGTTTTGCAGCAGGATAGTAACAGTAACAAATGTCAGTGACTGTTACTTAATGTAGGGCATACCAAAAAAGATCTTATAATGGAAATTCTGTATTCTCTCAAGCATCTTTTTAGAGGATTACCAGTTCTTAGCATTTTCCAACCAAGAAAAAGGAGCAAGATGTCTTACTGAAAAAGAATTTTTGTGTGTGCCCTTTTCTCAGGTTTCTCAGATGATTTAGAGGTAATAATGAACTTTGAGGTGTCTGACATGCCTGAGGGGAAGATGAATCTTTCAGTTTCATCCACTAACATGGAAGACACTTCACTGGCCATTCAAGATTACAAAGACAATGAATTCATGGATTTGGGTGAGTTTGCTTGGCTAATTTTCATGGATTGTTGAAAGTATGTTGACATATGAAAGGCAACAATATAAAATGATTCTAATGCTTCCTATTAGCAGAAGACGTTAAGGAGCCTCTGACATTATTTTAGCAAATTGATGGATCTAAGAAGCTGTTTAGAGCAGAAGACAAAGTTACAGACCTAATTTCCTGCTCATCGCTGATGCAGTCGACACCATCTAAAGAAGTTTCCTCTTCAACTAGTCTCCCACTTCACTTGGACCCAAAAGTTATTCCTTCTGACAGTTTAACTGTGCCATTTGAAAACAGCATACTCTACACTAATGCTGCATCAGTCTCATCTGTTGAGTCCCTTTCTCCTTCTGAAATCTTCCCTACACAGTAAGCTCTCTCCTTTGGCCTCTGTGAGATCTCACAAGCCTCTGCAGAGATTGTGTCTCATCTAGATTTCCATAATGAAACCTAATTTTGGTAGTTCGCAAAAAAAACTTGCCATACTACTTTATGAACCTCTAGATCTGCACCTTTTATCTAACAGGAAAATAAATTACCAATGAGGCCTTTTAGAGCTTTATATGTCAATAGCAGACTTCGTATTCAATACAGAATTTGACTGGCAGTCAATGTAGTGTTGATAAAACGTGGCTGATATGTCAAACTTCCTAGTTTTTGTAAAGACTCCGGCTGCAGCATTCTGGCCTAACTGAAGCTTGTTTATGCTTTTACTGGAACATCCGGATATCAAGGGTAGTACAGTAAATAAATGTATGAACTACTTTTTCTGCATCCTGTAAGGATAGTGCATTTCTTAACTTATAAATATTGTAATATAAGGGATAAGGGAAAGATAAGGGAAAACTATTCTACTAATATTACTTACGTAGTTGTATGCAAAGTGCCATCCCTGCTAAAATCCACCCTTGATAAAAAGATTTTTAGTTCACTATTACTTTTTATTTGCTGAATTTAACATATTGAAAAAAAAACTAACTGTGGCCTGTGCGAGTTATGGCACATTTTGTTTTATGTTTTATTTTTTTTCCAATATGTTACACTCAGCAAATAAATAGAAATTGTGCACTGCAATTTGCAGAAAATGTCATATTTAACTTTGCTCCCTGTAGTAGATGTGTTACCTTATTTTCACCTAAAACATCAATTAAACCTTGACCAAGGGTGTTTCAAATTTTGCATACAACAGTATGTGCATCAGAGGACAAACCGGAATTGATCGTGACACCAAGGGTTTTTCCACAAATGTACCTGATACAACTGAGAAGCCAAGATTTAGCATTAAATCAGACAGCAAGAAAAAGAACCTGTTTTGTCAGAGTTGAATAGGAATAAGTTATTTGACATCCAGTCTTTTACACAGTCCTCAATCTTATTAAGTTGAAGGTTATCATCTGACATACACAATTTGTCTCACTGGTGTAACGTTGGAAGTTGATGCCATATTTACTGAGAACAGTAACCAATGGTAGCATATATAATGTGATTAATAGAGGTCCTAAAACAGACCCTTGTGGGACACCGTACTTTACTTTTGTATGGGCAGATGATTTGCTGTTTGCATTAACAAACAGATATCGATCAGTTAGGTAAGATCTACACCAGGATGGAGCTATTTCTATTACTCCTATAAGGTGCATTACCTTGGTCAGATGATAATAAGAGATTGTTTGCTGTTACTGAGGCTCAAAACTGAAAATGTTCATGTATACAATTCCTATGCAAGTAGTAACATAGTTGTTGCACCTCAGCTTTCTCCAAAATCGTTGCTATACAGAGAACATTTGAGAAAAGATTTGAGAAATAATTTTTACTAGCTCCATCTGTTGAAGTAGGGTGAATGATTCCAGCATCTTTGCAGTATTTACACTGGATCTGGTTTGGCTTTGTAAGGCAGCAGATTTGTAAAAGTTAACTGTGTGATTTAATTATATTTTGGGGGCTGTGCTAAATGGGGCTTTTTGGTCCTTGTCTGGGTGGATACATATAATTTTACATTTTAACAAAAGAAAAAAAAATGTCTTTTAAAACCAAATTCTCTCTATATACATTTTTTGGAATCACCAGGGATTAAAAAAATATATGGCTGTGCAATGGCAGAAACGTCAGCAGGGGTCACTATTCTTAAGTAAAGGGGCATTAAAGGGGAAAACTAGGCCACAGTGAAGGTAATGAGTGCAGAAGGCAATTACTTGGTGGATCACTTGAGTAAGCAACACATTTTGTTAAAGACTCAGGACAAATGCTTTTTAACTAATGAAGAAATAAAGATTTCAGCAAACAATTTCATAATTTTGTACATTTCAGTTCACCTTCCAATGTCCTCAAAAAGGCCTTAAAACAAATGTTTTGTGTTTTCTCTGTTCTCTGTTTTTTTTTGTTTGTTTGTTTGTTTTTCTTCCAATTTTGCTGTGTGGGCATGAAATCCAATGTACCACATTTTCATGAGCGCATCAGTCTACTTTTTAATCCTAAAGTGTAGCACAGGGTGGAAATTACATCAAATATTTACTGCAACATACAGAGTAAAGAACATGTTAATATCTTACAAGCTTCAAATGTCAGTGTTAAGCTAGACTGCCATAAGTTAAGCCCTGTGTTGAAAAGGGAGTGTACCTCACCCATAGAGATGTTAGCAGAAATTTGCATTATTATCCTCTTTTTACAAAGTAAAGGCTTCAAATACTGCTATACAGTGAAATATGTAGCTTTTTTTTGTGATTTTATGTCAAAAAGACAAAGTTCATAAACTTACTGGAACATGCCATGCTTAAGCATATTTTGGTACAATCTGTGACCAAATCACAGCTGCAGTGTTATAAGACTCCCTCTTGTGTAACAGGTAACAGACTCCCTCTTGTGTTCTATTGCTTAAATAACATTGGGCGTTCACCAATATCTTTTAGGTTTAAAGTTTTTCCTTAAATTTGTTCTCGAGAAAGGTCCTAAGAAAAAGTCTACATCAGATTCATTATGTTTTCTTAAACTGCACTGTGTGTGTAGATTCTGTTCTTACCTAAGAAGAAATTCCAAATAAGAAAACATTGGTAAATGTCAGAATGTTCATGAAAATTGCGTTTTAAGTGGGTTTTAAGAAGAAATTTCTTCTTAAAAATGGTTGGTAAACGAGGCCCATTTATGTTAGCTGCTTACATATGTTAGCTAGCTGCAATAAAGCTACTTTTAATTAATTTTGTAACATTAGTTTATCCTTGCTTGTCCCTCTTAAACAAAATAAATCAACAAATATGGGAGGAAATTACAAAGCTTATAAATGCAATTTAAAAATGCAGGCAGCAGAGAACTCTATAATTGGAGGTGGACCAAACACAGATATGGGGCCTTGCTCAGCTTTAGTCCTTTGCATAGTTGAGGAGGATTCCCTGTCTCTGTTTCAAAAGGTGGGTTTGAGAGTGGCAAGGCAGTGGAAGCTCCATCACCTTTTTTGGCTCCATCTCTGACATGCCACTCAGCTCTACCTGCAGTGCAGCCATATCAAATTTCTCAGCTCCAGCCACACAAACACTCTCTGAAGCCTTAGCTCCACCTGAAGTCATACTAACCCTCTCAGCCATGGATGCAAATGTCAATGCCCAAGAATTACATCAAGACGATCCAGTTAGTCACCCATCATCAGCCTACAGGAAATACAATACCATCTAGTGAAGAGAGAGTAGAAACAGAAACAGTGAGATGCAAGAACAAATTTGTGTTAAGGTAAAAGAGAAAACTTTAAGAAGAGCAGAGAATTTAATTGAGAAATTAAATTTGACATTTAAATTACAAGAGTACAAGGAGATACACACTTGAAAATCAAATGCAGTAATCAAATATTTTTTTTAATTATATTTTTGAAACAAATGATCTGTTTGTATAATTTTGTTCTTTTGTCTTTAGTCATTTTTTACCTTGATATAATATCATATATTTATAGTTGTTTAACTTGTTCAATTGTTTCATATCTTTTTCTGTTTTTCAAATAAATGTGGGATTTTTTATTGTGACTTTTTAAGTCTGTTCATCCAAAGGAGGATGTTACAAAAATATGCACAGAAAGTGGCAGCCTCCACTGGTAGATTATAGCCTGGGAATTTGTATGTCATCCCCATCATCACCATGATCCTTCTCGACTACAGACACTTTACATTGCCAAGTTTTAGCACAATGCAGGCATCATCTACAAGAGCATCCTTGTCTGGTCCCATTGTTACGTTTGTCAGTGACTAAATGAATGTACCATTCATAAATTCATCATCTGAATTATCAGTTTCCTATCTATAACTGTTGAGGTCAGATCCTCCAGCCCCTTTATGTAGAGGGATTACATAAGCAACCTTCCAGACCTTAGGAACTATCCCAGTTAAAACTGAAAGATTAAAAATATACTTATGTAGCTGACTATAACTGGAGCAGCAAACCTTAAAAGATAGGGATCAAGTGTATCTTCGCCAACCAGTTTCACTGAATTTATTGCCAGTAATGCATTAACCATGCCACTAGAGGAGAACAACTGTAAAGTGAAGCGAGGCCTTGGCATTACTTGGACATGTGGATCAGTAATGGACAAAGCAGGGCCTGCATGAACTTCATAAAATAAGTTGCCAGCTGTTGCAAAATGATTATTAAAATCTATACAAATCTCATTCTGATCTGATATTGAACACCCATTGGCTGTAGCAAGAGGGGGGAGGGGGGCATGAAGGAAGCTTCAGAGAATTCACTGCATTGCAGAATTTTGCTGGATATGAATGTGATTTTGGAAATAAAAACAGATAACATTTAGATTTAGCTTTTCTTATTGCAGAAGTGTCTTTGTTTCTAAGTTGCAATGAAGGCAAGCAAATGACCAGGATCACCAGTCTGTCTGGCTAAAACCCAAGCTTTATTTCTCACTTTGAGCAATGCTGATATTTTAGCTGTGAACCAGGGACTCCTATTTTGTTTGATATTAAATAAGTTGTACTTGCTTATAAACTCCTAGGTTAAATGATTTACGAAAATGGTCAAGCTAATTCAACATCAGGGATTTTAGCAGTATATTAGGTAAAACACTTGTTAGATAAATAAAAGTAAACCTTTACTTAGAGATGTGTGGTTATGTGGGTTAAAATGTTCAAGTGTTGTCATTTTTTATTTTCAATGGCCTTTGGTCTGATAATTCGATCCATTATTATTAAAATCTTAAAATATCCATAATTGTAATTATGTTAATTCCTTTTATGCTCCTGTAACCATGACAAGTGTGTTTTCTATAAAATCCTACATTTTTTTTTAAAATTTGAGATACAATTTGTAGTCATTTTACTTTTTGGAATACATCATATCAGATAAATTATGAATGGGTGCTAAATTATGCAACATTGATTAGAGGTTAGAAAGTTACAGTATTAGTATTTAGATTACGAATAGCGGACATTGGAAAAACATTAAGGATTAAACTTCTTAAAGACTGTTCAGGTCAGCTGAGCAGGCCATGTCGCTTTAAAAGGTTGCTATAAGAACATTCCAAGTTGTGTACATCCTATGAAGATAAAACTGTTTTTAAATAAATTGTATAATATTGCCCATGATTGCCGCTGTTCTGCTGTGTGTGTACCGATGCATAAGCCGCTGTTGTATTTTGTGTCTCAGCACTCAGGCCACTGTTCTGCTGTGTGTCTCGGCACTCGGGCCGCTGTTCTGTTGTATGTCTCTACCCTGTACTCACCATCACTGTCCTGTCTTCCATGGGACGTTCTGTTTTTCAGTGTGTGGCCTAACATTATTTGGCTTTCCTGGGCTCACAGCCACATAGACTAGTTAATTAGATGCACTTACCCACTATCAGTGGTTTTCTCTTATGACTGAACAAAAGTACAGAAGCCATGCTGCCCCTGCTTTTTTAAACTGTATTGAAATCTGTCATAATTCACACACATAGACATTATACAATGTGTCAACAATTTTTGTAATGAATGTAGTCCTTAATATTTTTTAGTATGTGATTTTCATTAAAGAATTTCATAAAATTAAATCATGTTAAAAAAAAAAGCATATAAGCCAAAGAGAGCACAGAAAGTGGGTCTAAGCTGGGGTGTGTTTTTGGGAGATTGATAATCCTGACCTTTTAACAAAAACATATGCTCCCATACCAACTATTACTCATTATTTAAAATATGCAGTTCACTGTTTCGTTAGTCATTTATTTGTTTATTACAAAGCAGCAAAATCCTCCATTTTCTTCTTCACCTGCATTCCAAAAGCTAGGCTGCAGTCTAGATGCATTGCATTTCTAGCCTGCTACATTATCAAAGACTGTTCCATCCAGAAGGACCCTTCAAATACAGCCAAAAAATGCGGCCTAAACTCTGACAATTTTGGAGGATGGTACCGGAGTATCCTTCTCGGTCTTCTGTCTCCCATAAACTTTTGTGCACACATCTGACGCAACAAACAAATGAATGTTTTGCCTGACCCATTATATTGTTTGCATCAATTATTTGCTTGCCAGCTTATTATCATTCACATCAACAGTATGTTGTCCCTAAGATTTGCTAGGAAGTTCCTTTTGTACTATGTATAAAGCCCTCCACAAATATTTGCACCGCTGGCAAACATGAGCAGTAAACATTTTTGATTATCTTTTTAATCTGGGATTCAAAATATTAACAAAAATCTAACCTTTATTTGAAGTACAATGATTGACAGGTAAAACCTTGATTCTGTGGTCACCATGAACCATTTTTGTGTTGATTTTAAGGTTTTGGTTTATTGTCATCCTGAAAGATCCAACTATGGTCCTGTTTTTGTTTCCTAGCTGAGGTAGTCAGATTTTTATTTAATATCTGCTGGTACATGATGGAGTCCATGATACCATGTATCTGAACAAGTTGTCCAGGGCCTTTGGAAGAAAAACAGCCCCACAATACTTTTCTGCTATCTTTGTTTCTACACCAAACTCATATCTGGTGTTTGTTGCCAAAAAGCTCTGTTTTGGTTTCATCTGACTACAGAATGCCAGTTCCAGTAATGTCTGGAAAACTGTTGGTGCTTGAGTTTGTTGTGGTTATGTATGTAGTGTCTGATTGTAGTTTGGGAGACATTCTGACGCCAAGACCTAACTTATGTCTGCAATTTCCCAGCTTCTAGATTCTTTTGCCACTTGAACCAACCTCCTCACTGTGAGCGGGATCAATGACATATGTCCTTTTCCCAGCAGATTTTTAACATTCTGCAGCTGCTTCTTAATGATTGCCCAGACAGTGGAAATTGGCATTTTCAACTGTTTAGCCATTTTCTTGTGGTCATTTCCTGATTTGTACAGCAAATTTGGCCTGTGTGTCACCTCATATTTATTTCCCAATCAAAGGGAAAATCATGGCTGACCTTTTAAGTGCCCCTAATCGCTCAGGTGAACGTTAAAACAAAATTTCAAAGGGAATATGCTTCAGTTAGATTTCATTCAAGAAAATTTTTAGGGGTGCCAACAATTGCGACATGCATAGATTTGAAAAAAAAACAAAAAAACATTTATTTAATGGTAAGATTTTGTTTTGTTCTTTCGTGCTTTAAATAAAGGTTAGAATTGTGTTAATATTTTAAATAAAAGATCAAAAGGATAAGCAATAAAGAATGTTTTTTACAACCTGTTTTGCTCATGTTTAACAGGGGTGCCAATATTTGTGGAGGGCACTGTATTACAAATGTGGCACCTTCACAGTGCAGTGCTACCAATTACCTAAAAATTTCTTGGTTGAAGCCTAGCTTTTGGAACACAGCTCTTGTCAGTCCTTCTGGTTCCATGGCAGGGCATGTGATGTCATTACAGGCAGGCAGTGCAGGTAGGTAAAGAGTGCATGTCTGCAGCCAGACCTATCTTTGCTTTTTGCAATTCTTCTTTGCCTTTCAAGCACTGTATTAATAATAATAACTTTTATTTATAGAGCACTTCTCATACATCATCAGGTGGCAGCCCAAAGTGCTTTTCAGACAGGTGTTAAAGCACAACAGTAATAGAAGAAATTATGAGCATTCAATTAATATCATATAAGGCAGACAGATCAAATTAAAAAGATAAATCCCAAAAATAGATAGAATTATAATTAAACACTAAATCAAAGTGATACGCTTTAAAATGTTTCTTAAAAAAGTGCACTGAGCTTGACTGTCTAATAAGACGTGGAATTTATTAGAAGCTTAATAAACGAAAAAGGCCTCCCCACATTTTCTTTTGTATTTTACAGAAGGTATTTGCAGAAGACCACTATCTGCAAGATCTAAACATCTATAACATAAATTATAGGCTCAAGTATGGTAACATAAGCCACATTCTGAGGGGACAGTCTGAATCTCCAAACTTCCCAGGGTTATTTTTTTCCTTATTCAAAGTCACTCCAAAGCCTAGATGGCCTGATAATGTGGCTGTCATGTCTGCATCCAGGCCATTTGTTTACACAGTTAATGATAATAAAGCATCACACACCATCTGAGCACTGATGGAATGATAAACTTTCCTGTTGGTTTACTCATAATCATGACCCTTGTCTTGCTTCTAAAATGTGTGCCATGCATAACAGCATATTGCAGATTGCATAAGATAGAAAATGTAATCGTGTTTCAGATGAAAGCAAAGCATTGAAGGTTTTTTCCATGGCAACTGTAAGTGTTCAACTTTGAATCCCCCTTTTTATAGTAGAAGACTGTAATTTTACCCATTATTCTTCATAATTACTGAAAACCAGGAGTTATAACTGTACTGAAATATTGAAATGAATTGCAAAGACAATTTATAACAACATAAACTCAGATTAGTAAATTATAATTTGCCCTTTTTTGCCATTATTTTGGCTGTTCGTAATAACCACATGATGGAATGTGACGTTTTCCTAAAGAGTTTATCAGTGCTTTATTCGAGGGACTTCTAGAGCTGTGATGATGTGCGCATCAGTGACAGGTCAGACTTAATGGGGGAAAATCTTCTCAAGCATCCACAAGTTTTTATTTCCAGGCTACGCCTCACCTCACTGAAACAGATCTTGAAAAAAGGCCATTCAATTAATGTACACACTGACGAAGAGGGCACTTAGGGCAAAAGGGCAGCGCTCAAGCCCCGTCAGAGTGTATCTGTGTACATGCCCAGCTGGGAATTGAACATAAGTGTTTATATGTCTACATAATAACAGTGAGGCTGGGTCATTCTACAGAAATGTCCACTTTTTAATCTATCCATACGAGTCACAGGTGTTACTGATCATCATTGGTTTTACACATAAGAAAGGTAACACCAGAGACAGTAACACCAGTGACATTTTTAATGAAAAATGCATTTTACAAAATGGCTGCTGTACAGAGCATCAAACCACATGTTGTCAATCATGGAATATCTACAAAAATATGTAATTTAATCCATTTGTATTCTATTTTTTACAATTACCTAACAATAAAGTAGGTCATACCAGTGACTTCAGCTGAAAGCTTCATCTGAAATCATTAGCCAAATGAGAAAATTGAAAAAGACAGTGGACATACCATGTGCTTTTCTTCACAGATTCTCAGAAAATAGGTAAAAGGAAGTCAAGTGATGTCATCAGTGTGATTTTTATTTCAAAATAAGAGATTCTTTGTTATGCAGTAATACCAGTGACATGACTCCTGGGGGCCACAACTTTCATTATATATTTTCTTTGTATATATTTGGCATTTGTTTTCTATATGTCATTTAAATTATATATTGCATAGTCATGTTTAGATTATTGTAGTTAAAATTGCAGAAAAACATGTTTTTTTACCTCAAAATATGGCACTCGCCCTTTACACATGACTGCGAGGACGAGCACTTCCGTGGTGCCTGGAATTCTATACAATTGGCCAATATTGCTGAATTGATGGCTCAAGAAGGTGTAACTTTTAAAATAACATTGTTTTATTTTAAAATATAAATAAATTGTAACCCGAACATGTTTTTCAAGTGTAATATATCTGTAAACGCTAGGGACATAAAAATAGACGTTTCCATAAAATGACTCAGCTACTCTTATCACTCTGCACATAGCTGGCTTGTACTCTTGAGTCACCAGCTCTGTTTTAGAATGACCCTGTAGCAAAATATGTCAATAACAGACACACTTGTAAACTAGGACTGAGAGCTACGATGCCGTCTGTGTTGTAAACCTTTGGGTATTAGTTCTTCTGTATCCCCAATTGGTGAAAAAGGAAGCACAAATAAAAATCAAAGTTGTCAAACTTATCAAAATCTCAAACTCTTTACTGCTGTGAACTTTACAGTAAACATTGCACCTATGGTAGGTATAGTAGGTGTTAAGGTGTAAGTTTTAAGTTTCAATTTAAAGCTATGTTGCTTGGTGCAACCATTTAAATTTGAATAGTTCTTAAACGTGAACGTAAGGGCAGTTTACATCTAAGCTAAGCTACAATCAAACTTATTCAGTTGTATTGACCCATAAAGAAACACTCAATCTCCCTGTCTCTCCTGCACATCAGCACCAGCCTGTTATTAGTATAAGAAACGGCTGAGCAGGAAACTGTGTTTATCTAGAATAAAGAGCCAGACGGACTCGGAGGAAACTTTGTCTGTTTTGTTGAAGGAGAATCGCAGGCAGGGTCGTCTACACGGCTATCGGGGGCTACATCTCCGCGCCATTCAAAGAGGGCATGAAGTTTCACAGACAATGAGAATGATAATCGAAATGATCGATCCACAAAGAGACAGGAGTGTAAGGAAATCCGGCGCGCTCTGCGTCCTCACCGTCGCCAGTACAGCAACCGAGACCCCATGGCAGCCCCTTACAGTTAGCACTTAATCCTCGAAATATCGAAAATATTACGACTTTATTCTCAAAGTCTCCTATTTTTATTTTTATTAACAGCGGCCCTAAACACGGTCATAGTTCTGTGTACTCAGCAACGTTACTGTGCCGTTTACTCTAAAGCCCACCTGCCCCTGACGTCACGTGAGGGGCGTTCCTGGGGAGACGTGTCTGCATCACAGAAACTCCCTCATATGGTGCGGCAATTCGACCCTCCTCCCTTATTCGCGGCTTCTCTTTTAGCGAATGACGGTAAAACAAAGGGGATGCTCACAAACGCTTCCCATTTTAAAAGACTTAGAGAGACTAATGATGGAGACATACTAATAAAGGAGTTAGGAATGGGTACTGTGTTTGTCTTACCATTGTGAACATGAAGATTATGACTATAAAGGAATAAAATATTTAATTCTGTAAATATATGATGTTCCTTCAATTCATTTCCAATGTTTTTTCATTGCAAGTTTAAAGTATGAGACTGGAGAAAAAAATAAGGGTAAGTTTATGCATTAGATTTAAAGCTAATCCAAATCTAAATTTAATGTGATTAAATTGAATAGTTTTTTTCCAATTGCAGATGTACCTGGCAGTATGGGACAATGAGTAAATGTGCGTAAAAGGAAATAGACAAGAAACAAGAAATTTCAGAGGGGAGTATTTGCATGGAATAAAACCAATGACAGATTCGAAACAGAGAAAAAAAAACTGTCTCTGTAAGGAAAAACTGGTTTTAGCCTGGCCCAAGCTGATTTAATACATTAAAATACCTGGCAACATGCAGTAATGCACACAATGAAATGAAGCTGAAATTCCAGGTGGATACTGAAGGTATTATTCACTTCGGGCCAGGATAATTCCATATCATACATAGAGATCTAGTCTCCCCCTGTAAGGAAAACCTGGTTTTAGCCTGGCCCAAGCTGATTTAATACATTAAAATACCTGGCAACACAGCACATTATGCAGTAATGCACACAAAGAAATGAATTGGAAGCTGAAATTCCAGGTGGATACTGAAGGTATTATTCACTTCGGGCCAGGGTAATTACATATCGCAGACAGAGATCCAGTCTCCCCCTGTAAAGAAAACCTGGTTTTAGCCTGGCCCAAGCTGATTTAATATATTAAAATACCTGGCAACATAGATCATAGAGCAGGAATGCACACAATAAAATGAATAGGAAGCTAAAATTCCAGATGGATACTGAAGGCCTTATTCACTTCAGCTTGGGCCAGGCTAAAACCAGGTTTTCCTTACAGGGGGAGACTGGATCTCTATGTATGATATGGAATTATCCTGGCCTGAAGTGAATAATACCTTCAGTATCCACCTGGAATTTCAGCTTCCTATTCATTTCTTTGTGTGCATTACTGCATGTTACCAGGTATTTTAATGTACTAAATCAGCTTGGGCCAGGCTAAAACCAGGTTTTCCTTACAGGAGGAGACTGGATTTCTATGTAGGATATGTAACTATCCTGGCCTGAAGTGAATAAGGCCTTCAGTATCCATCTGGAATTTCAGCTTCCTATTCATTTCATTGTGTGCATTACTGCTCTATGAGCTATGTTGCCAGGTATTTTAATGTATTAAATCAGCTTGGGCCAGGCTAAAACCAGGTTTTCCTTATAGGTGGAGACTGGATCTCTATGCAGGATATGTAACTGTCCTGGCCCAAAGTGAATAATACCTTCAGTATCCACCTGGAATTTCAGCTTCCTATTCATTTCTTTGTGTGCATTACTGCATGTTACCAGGTATTTTAATGTATTAAGTCAGCTTGGGCCAGGCTAAAATCAGGTTTTCCTTACAGGGGGAGACTGGATCTCTATGTACGATATGGAATTATCCTGGCCTGAAGTGAATAATACCTTCAGTATCCATCTGGAATTTCAGCTTCCTATTCATTTCATTGTGTGCATTACTGCTCTATGAGCTATGTTGCCAGGTATTTTAATGTATTAAATCAGCTTGGGCCAGTCTAAAACCAGGTTTTCCTTACAGGGGAAGACTCGATCTCTATCTACGTTATGCAATTATCCTGGCCCGAAGTGAATAAGGCCTTCAGTACCACCTGGAATTTCAGCTTCCTATTCATTTCATTTTGTGCATTACTGCATAGTGTGCCATGTTGCCAGGTATTTTAATGTATTAAATCAGCTTGGGCCAGGTTAAAACCAGGTTTTCCTTACAGGGGGAGACTGGATCTCTATGTTGGATATGGAATTATTCTGGCCCAAAGTGAATAATACCTTCAGTATCCACCTGGAATTTCAGCTTCCTATTCATTTCATTTTGTGCATTACTGCTCTATGAGCTATGTTACCAGGTATTTTAATGTATTAATTAGCTTGTGCCAGGCTAAAACCAGGTTTTCCTTAAAGGGGGAGACTGGATCTCTATGTATGATATGGAATTATCCTGGCCTGAAGTGAATAATACCTTCAGTATGCACCTGGAATTTCAGCTTCCTATTCATTTCATTGTGTGCATTACCGCATGTTGCCAGGTATTTTAATGTATTAAATCAGCTTGGGCCAGGCTAAAACCAGGTTTTCCTTACAGGGGGAGATTGGATCTCTGTCTGCGATACGTAATTATCCTGGCCCAAAGTGAATAATACCTTCAGTATCCACCTGGAACTTCAGCTTCCTATTCATTTCATTGTGTGCATTACTGCATGTTGCCAGGTATTTTAATGTATTAAATCAGCTTGGGCCAGGCTAAAACCAGGTTTTCCTTACAGGGGGAGTCTGGACCTCTACTAGCCTGGCCCAAGCTGATTTAATACATTAAAATACCTGGCAACATGGCACATTATGCAGTAATGCACACAATGAAATGAATAGGAAGCTGAAATTCCAGGTGGATACTGAAGGTATTATTCACTTCGGGCCAGGATAATTACATATCCTACACATAGAGGTCCAGTTTCTCCCTGTAAGGAAAACCTGGTTTTAGCCTGGCACAAGCTGATTTAATACATTAAAATACCTGGCAACATGCAGTAATGCACAAAATGAAATGAATAGGAAGCTGAAATTCCAGGTGGCTACTGAAGGTATTATTCACTTCAGGCCAGGACAATTTTATACCATATATAGAGATCCAGTCTCCCCCTGTAAGGAAAACCTGGTTTTAGCCTGGCCCAAGCTGATTTAGTACATTAAAATACCTGGCAACATGGCACATTATGTAGTAATGCACACAATGAATCGGAAGCTGAAATTCCAGGTGGATACTGAAGACCTTATTCACTTCGGGCCAGGATAATTACATATCCTAGATAGAGATGCAGTCTCCCACTGTAAGGAAAACCTGGTTTTAGCCTGGCCCAAGCTGATTTAATAAAATAAAATACCTGGTAATTTGTTTCCAGAGCAATATTCCACACGGGAAAATAAACAGGAAGCTGAAATTCTATATAGGCTTTGTTAGTTCTAATGTCTATGGGCCAATAAAATGCTGGTATTTTGAGCCACAGTCTCTGTAGATTAGTAAAAGAAAAAAATTCTAGATAGACTGTGAAGGCATTGATGATAATGAGCTAGCGCCAACTCACAACATGGCATACTGAGTGACTGTCTTTGATGATCGTTTCACTTTATCTGGGAGAAATACTTGTAGTGGAAGCAAGCCATTATGAGCCACTCTGAAAAGTGTATGCTATTGGCCCATCATGAATATAGAGGGGAAAAGATTTAAAGCAATACAAAAATTGGAGGCACGTTTTTACTATTAATTTTTTGTGTCTATTTATTTTTATGTGTTTTGTGTTTATGTAGTTTACCTACAATTCTCTTAAAATAGAAACATTACAATACTAGCACAAAAAATTCTTCCTCCACATCACAGAAAGCATCCTAAACCAATGCTTTTAATAAGAGTAATTTTGTTTTCTTGTATTCCTTTTCTACTCAGAAAATGTTTACTTTTCTTTGTTTTTGTAAAAAGCCATATAAGGCTTTAGCACCCATTTTTTTAAGTTCTTTACTTTTCAGTTATTTAAGAACCATAAACTACAAATTACTTATTTTTACTCATATTATACAGTTTATCATCTGGCAGACAATTTTTATACAAAGGTAGTTACGCCAGCACGGAAAAAAAACAGCCTTTAGATGCCACGCATGCCATAACAACATGACTTGTAACCTATATAACCTTTCAAACAATAAACAATGGTACAACCAAAAACCTCCTGACACTCATATATGTGCACTTATACTATGCGCGACAGCTATGTTATGAAAAATCAAAACCAAAGGGTGTCGCTGTTCGTTTTTTTTTCCTTTGCGTTACTACACACCGTTTTTTTCCCCAAAGCATTGATTTGAGAATATCTGACTTGTATCAAAGCCAAGTTACTGCCAGCATAATATTCTGTATTATGCACTGTGCATATCAACACAGTCCACAACCAGAACCACTCTTCCAGTTGCAGATATGCTTAGCTCTGACCAGAGCACTCCAACAATCCAGCACTGGCTAGCCTGTTTGGGCAGAGATTTTTTCAATGGATTTAAGATTCAGCTGCAACCACAAAAGGTGGAAATTCATTTTAGTTAGGCCATGATACATGCAGTTACACAGGTTTTCAACAAATGCAACATTCAAGATTACTTAAGAAGGTGCTTCTTAGTTTGCCGGCAGAAAGAGCAGTGCGACTTCACAGTAATCCATATATGCTCTGCTCACATGATGAAACTCATGTCTGTAAAGATTGCCAAGGTTAAGGCAAAGAAATCAATAAAGGATCTATTCCTCTACTCCTTTGGTCTTCTGTTAAATACAGCCTCACTGACCCAAATGAAGATTCTTTTCAGAAGAATTGTGTGTGTTTTCATGGCAAAAAAGGAGACAAATGATTGCAAGCAGAGTTTAAGAGCTCTGAAGAAAGTCATTGACATCCAATCAACAGACTTGCTGGGTACTAGTGAGGTGGACACTTGCCCTGATGCACAATCACATGAGCAAGTTGAGTTGGGGGTAAAGAAAAGCTCACCTTTTGCAGATGTTTTGGCCAGCGTTTTTCAGCATGCACATGAGAGATCGAAGTTTGAAGCTGATGACGATGATGGAACATGTACTGAAAATTCAAACTTCTGCCCTGAGCTGGTGGATTTGTTGGAACTTTACATGGGCAGCATACCCCTTTGGTCAGGAGTGATGTTAAAACAATTTAACAAAACTCAGGATACAAATGCTCCAGTAGAAAAATGGTTCCGAACAACAAAACAATTTTTCTAAGAAACCAGCTACACCACCGACTTGGAGATTTCTTACAGATAATGCGTGAGTTTGTTGCGGGTAGAGTACAGGGGATGACACTGATGAGTCCTAAAAGACAAAAGAAAATCAGCAGATCAGAAATGAAAGGACTGAAGGACACCACTATGACTGAAGAAGATCACTCCCAACAAGAGCCTTTCATTCAAGAAGAAAAATGGCAAAAGAGATTGCCCAGGAAAAAGCCAAAATACTTTACTGCTCCACTGTCAAAAACTGCAACTGAGACAAATAAAAATTGCCCTCCTTGGTCAGGGAGAGGTAGATTTGATAATAAGACAATTCAGTTGACCAATACATGCACAGTGGATAACCTCTTATATACCATCCACTTGTCGATGAAGAAATTTCCCAAAATTGTAGAGGAACTAGAGTCTCTGAAGATTGAAGACCAGTGGATTGACTCCCTTCTTATCCATTGCCATTTCACAAACAGGCAGTGGACAGAGGGGAAGATTTTGTGGCTTAGTAACTTTCCAAGATTTCAAGGAAAGAAATACTGGGATTACTTTAGTTCAGAAGAGGATTTCATATCGTGCCGTCTCGATTACCTCCAGGCAACACATTGCGAGATAACCTGCTCTTCTCAGAGCTGTCCACTGCCATCACTGAGAAGAACATCAAATCTACTTGAAGTTTCTTAAGTATACTGAATTTTATTCTGTAATTGCTTAATATTTTTACATATAAATAATTCCTAAAAACTAAAACAATTTGTCTATAATTTCTTTTTTTTATAACAATTTCTTTTTTTGTATACCTTTCTGCAGTAAATGCTCTTTTAAAATGCAATTATTGTAACACATAAAAAGTATGTGGAATTTTTAACCATAGGACAAAAATGTGAAAACATTTCCTATGTTACTCAGATTAAGTTAACATTTAACATTCTTTATCCATAGATGCAATGATTTCACAGCACTGCAGAGTTCAACTGATTCCTGGGCAGAAGATTCCCAAACAGTATGTGGGCGGAAAAAATTAGAGATTTTTTTGCACTATTGCTGCAGTTATGAATTACCCTAATATTTCTAATGTTAACAGTAGCTCTAATATATTTGTTACTGAATTCATAAATATCGTTTATATCACATTAATAATTACTATGTCCTTACAAATCTGTTAATCTATTGTAGCAACAAGAAGGAGCAGTGTAAGGGTGTGAGAACAACACATTCTAGATGTTTCATTCATGGTGCGCCATGTTTAATGGTTATCTCCATGGAAACAACTACATCAGGACCTTTGCCATCTGAGCTTCATCCAATGTCATTGCCATCGTTAGTAATAGTCCTAGGAGAGAGGTCAGTTTTATTTTATTTTAAAATTGTAATGGTTTTCAATTTATAAAGGTACCAGCCTGCAGCAGTGACGTACTACCTCAGCAATAAGATTCATTTAATTTGCTTTCATCGTCTTCATCAAGACAACGAGTGGTATTTTTTTGATGGCACTGAAGAGCAGCATAGACCGGGGCCATGGCGAAGTGAAAGCAACACCTTTGGTTGTGCAAAGAACATTCTCCAATGCCATCCAGTTAGGCCAGCTTTTGTGCATTCGAGTAAGCAAACTTTCTTCTGTAATGCCACTTCCTAAGTAAAGAGCTGTGAATCATCTAATAATGAAAACAATTCCTCTAGATTTTAGTTTCAGCATATTACTTGGTCATAATTTATTCTCCTTCTCAGGTTGATCTTGCAACCCAGATACAACTTTGTCACACAGTGCCATTAGCAATTCAGAATAATTCAGAATGTAATTTAAATTTACAATGTAAATAACAATACAGTACATACATCTCACAGTAATAAACTCTCTAATAATATATTATCTTGACCAATAATTGAATAATGTTTATATTACAGGTAATATAATTCTTTTTACATTATTGAGAGGTTATGACATTTTCAGGTTGATCATATGCATTCACACCAGTATTCTTTTTCACAGCAGTTCCCAAAACATATCACAACTGTCTACATTTTTTTTTGTCAAGTAAAATTTGCAGGTAGCTGGAAGTAGCTTTAAATAGACTATGTTGTCCATTTCGCCCTGGAGGTCCATCTAGTAGCCACATTAGTACATAAAATAACATTCCTAATGTAATCCCAGCATAACATCCCGCCCTGTACTTAAAATGCACTCATATACATATTAAAATGCTCTGCATTGTAAGAATTTCAAGGTTATGTAAACTTTTTAGGTCAAATTGTAAGTCAACATTCTGCACAGCTGTTTATTCAAAGTAATTTAGTCAAAAGTTACTGCTTCTTTGTGAGGTCTACAAAATAGTGTTGAGCTTAATAAAAAAAACAGTGAATGTCGTGACTTTCTTATAAGTTTATGTTGCTTGAATATTTTATTAGATTTTTGCTAGGTATGCACAACGATTTGTGCACAATGCTGGGATACAGTGTGACAATATCTGTATTTTATTCATTTTACTGCATTTGTAGCCCTAAATAAATAATGTTATATTTCTTTGTGATGCTAATCATGGTGGATATAGTTCCAATTTCCATTTTATAAATGTTTATGTATCATCATAAGCATTTAAAGCTCTTCTTTGTGTTTACAATTAAGGGAACATGAAAGACTTCAGCAATCAGAATCACTTCTAATTGTCCCATATGCTGATATGAAATGTGAGTTCACAAATGACAAATAAACAAAAACAGTATGGTTTATGTTGTATAGAAAACATTCCTCAAAACTAAAACTTTTAATGTGAAATAAACTTTTTATATTATATGTTATATTATATTATATGTAAAAAAATATCACCTCATCGTCCCATACTTTTTGCTTCTCGTTTTGAACACAGTTTATGCTCTGTGAACATAATCTCCAAAATACATTAATTAAAAGTCTCAGCCATTGGTAAATCTGTGTATTTCAACAGCCCAAACTGCAAATGCTTTCATATACAACTAAAAACACTTAACTACATCTAACAAAACTGATACACTGAAAAAAACATGAGAATAAACAGGATATCGATTTGCTATTCCTATGTTTAACGAAAATCATGAAAATTGTGTTATTGTACCGATTGTATGTAAATAAGTTAATCACAGTTTCCATCTCAGCTGAGATTGTACTCAGGTTTTGACATCTATAAATAGTAGTCACATTTGGAGTTATTTTGTTCATAATAATTCCTCTCACTTCTTTTGTTGCTATACAATAAAGTTAGACCATTCTGTTTTGTAATGTTTTTCTGATGTACTAAGTTTTAAAAAAAATAAAAATCTATACACATACATTATCAAATAAGTAATAGTAATAAGCAACAGTAATGAACTAATTAAAATACAAAAGCAAGTACAGTAAACATCATAGCATAACTGTTGTGCTAGCAAAGCCGTGTGTTTCTGCAGAAGGCTGAGGGGGGACTTTTGAAAATGTGAACTTGGTACTGAAGAATGCTTGTTAGTGAATGTGAAAAAGTATCATTTTTTTAGTTATACCTATTTCCTAATGATTTTTCAGTCATTATTATTTTACATAAGCTATTAACTCTTTGATTAAAATAGTAATTGACTACAAAGACAAGTTGTTATTTATTTTAAATATTTATTTCTTTTTTTTATTCTTTCAACTCTAACAGGCTGATATGGAGAATCTGCAGACAACTGACACAGATGAGCCACAAGGCCCACATTTGGTAAAATTGTGTCTCAGTATTATAATGATGGCTTTGTGGATTTTCTGTTTTTCTGTTATAGAACAGTTTCACACATTTGAATGTTTTTTTTCCCATTACAGAAGCACAACATATGCCAACAGATTTTGAAAGCAAACAAGTGGTGCACTAAAAAAACAAAGCCAATTTCAAGGGAGAGGTTGCACCACCACCACTGCTGTATATGACCAGTGATGAAAAATCGGCCCTGCGCAAATTGGACTTACTGTCTGAGATTGTCAGTGAAGATGAAAAAGCTGACATTCTTGTAAATTTTTCATTTTTCTTCACAGAAATGAAAGATATGCAATTCTTTCTAGAAAATGTAAGGGACAAAATGAAGCGTAGAGTTTGTTGCCAAAAAATTTAGATTCATGCTCGCTTATTAGGCCATTCACCCTTATTAAGCCAAGACTCAGAATGTTTGTGATTTAAACTCTTACAAGGGTAAATTGCTATTTTTATGATTAGACTGATTAGTTACTCCTGTAACTTTTGTTAGTTTAGTAGTTAGTTAGCAGATTGTTAGTTTAACACTAACATTATTTATTTATTCACAAGTTTGCTTGTGTTTGTTTGTTGCTGTGTTTGAAACTTGTAAACATGTAAATTCATTTTTGGAGAAAAGACATTTTATTTTTATCCTTTAAAGGGTAAACGTAAAAGCAATTATACTTACACAGTTATTTGTTTTTGCTGAAATTGATAGTGATTTAGGCTCCTTAAAGGGTAACCTCAAAGGTTTAGATTTATTTTTATTGCTATAACTGATTGTTTTATCAGTTATGCCATTACTATTTTTTGATTAAACAGCATTTTTACTTTAGTAATATTTACTTCAATAACTTATTTTTTGTTTATTGGTTTATTGGTTGTTGCTCACCGGTTTATTTATTTATTTATTTATTCATCCATTCATTGTTAGTTTTTGATTGATAGAGTGATTGTTCCATGTGTGTAGCACTTTTTCTAGAAAAGTAGACAAAAATTGTTCATGTTATGGTGAGATCAGTGTTTGATAAAAAATGTTTCTTTATATAATGTTTTGGCTCTTCATATTATGTTGCACACTGCATACACTCAACTTGGAACGAGAGTTAGATTAGAGGGTTATTGGTTTAGATGTTGCCTTTGTTGAAATAATACTCATTTAATAACAGGATAAAATAACAGGTTTGGCTTGTTCTGTTGTTTTCAAAAGGCAGATAAACATAAGAAAAAGGGAAGCCACAATCAGCAAAATATACATTTAAACTTCTAACCACTTTAGACTATTGGTCAATGTGCCATGTTGCTAGCTGAGTCATTCTAAGCCAAATCACCTAGGAACTGGTCTGGTCATGTAAGTGATTTTCATGAAGAAAAAAGGCAAGCCAAAATTTCATTGTGTTCCAAGTAGTTTTTAATTCTGAATTTAAAGTTTTACAGAAATACTGAACTGAAATAAAATATTAATTGAGTATGAATACAACTAAAATAATATTTCACTTTTATTCAACTGGTTTGTATATGTTAATACATTTCCACAACAGTTAATTTATGGGTTGATGTTATTTTTATGTCAGATTATACATCATCACTGAAATTATTTATTCCATCAAAAAAAGAAAAAGTTTTATTTTAGATTTTATGTACTATTCTTTCATGTACAGCAAAAAGATGAGTTAATCATTTCTGTATGCAATATTTAAAGTTGTGCCATGAGTTTAAAACAGCTTCACAACTAAAATTATATAAGCTTATTGGACCATGAGGAACTAATCTAATTAGTCCTTCAAAGTATATCTAAAATTTCAGCTTCTTATTAATTTAGTGGTGTGCAATGTTGCTCAATGTGCCATGTTACCAGCAGTGAGATATGAAATCACCATGGACCAGGCCATTTTTAAGGGGGACACTGGTTCTCCTTTGAATATATATTATTTGTTTGTCCCATGATAATTAAGGACCTCAAGATCCATCTGCAATTTTAGCTTACTAAAATTTACTTTAATGAACTATTGCTTTATGTATCATGTCAGCACCTACTTCTGATTGAAAATTTTATCCAAATATTTTGTACAGGAGGAACTGTTCTCCCTTCTCTATGACATGGCCTGACAAAAATAAGGCCTTCAACAACCCTGAAGAACTTAAGCTTTTTATTAAGCATGTGTGTGCATTACTGCAGTAAATGCCATGTTGCCAGTTATTTTATTATTAAAACATCATCTGGGGGCTGACTAAAATATGTTTTTCCTTACAGTGAGACAATATGTATGATATGTAATTTCTCTGGCACACTATAAATAACATCTTCAATATCCCCCTAGAATTTCAGCTTCCTATTGATCTCTCTGTGGGTACCACTGCTCTATGCGCCATGTTGCCAGGTATTTTAATGTATTAAGACAGCTTGGTTCAGGCTAAAATCAAGTTTTCCTTACAGGGGGAGACTGGATCTCTATGAAGGATATGTAATTATCCTGGCCCGAAGTGAATAATGCCTTCAGTATCCACCTGGAATTTCAGCTTCCTATTAATTTCATTGTGTACATTACTGCTCTATGTGCCATATTGCCAGGTATTTTAATGTATTAAATCAGCTTGGGCCAGGCTAAAACCAAGTGTTACTTACAGGGGGACATTGGTTCTCTATCTTGGATATGTAATTATTCTGGCCCAACATGAATAAGGCCTTCAGTATCCCCCTGGAATTTCAGCTTCCTATTCATTTCATTGTATGCATTACTGCATAATGTGCAATGTTGCCAGGATTTTAATGTATTAAATCAGCTTGGGCCAGGCTAAAACCAGGTTGTCCTTACAGGGGTAGGCTGGATCTCTATGTAGGATATGTAATTATCCTGGCCCAAAGTGAATAATACCTTCAGTATCCACCTGGAATTTCAGCTTCCTATTCATTTCATTGTGTGCATTACTGCATAATGTGCCATGTTGCCAGGTATTTTAATGTATTAAATCAGCTTGGGCCAGGCCAAAACCAGGTTTTCTTTACAGGGGGAGACTGGATCTCTATGTGTGGGATATGTAATTGTCCTGGTCCAAAGTGAATAATACCTTCAGTATCCATCTGGAATTTCAGCTTCCTATTCATTTCATTGTGTGCATTACTGCATAATGTGCCATGTTGCCAGGTATTTTAATGTATTAAATCAGCTTGGGCCAGGCTAAAACCAGATTTTCCTTACAGGAGGAGACTGGATCTCTGTCTGGGATATGCAATTGTCCTGGCCCGAAGTGAATAAGGCCTTCAGCATCCACCTGGAATTTCAGCTTCCTATTCATTTCATTGTGTGCATTAATGCATGTTGCCAGGTACTTTAATGTATTAAATCAGCTTGGGCCAGGCTAAAACCAGGTTGTCCTTACAGGGGGAGATTGGATCTCTTTCTGGGATATGCAATTATCTTGGCCCGAAGTGAATAAGACTTTCAGTATCCACCTGGAATTTCAGCTTCCTATTCATTTCATTGTGTGCATTACTGCTCTATGTGCTATGTTGCCAGGTATTTTAATGTATTAAATCAGCTTGGGCCAGGCTAAAACCAGGTTTTCCTTACAGGGGGAGACTGGACCTCTATGTAGGATATGTAATTGTCCTGGTCCAAAGTGAATAATACCTTCAGTATCCATCTGGAATTTCAGCTTCCTATTCATTTCATTGTGTGCATTACTGCATAATGTGCCATGTTGCCAGGTATTTTAATGTATTAAATCAGCTTGGGCCAGGCTAAAACCAGGTTGTCCTTACAGGGGGAGACTGGATCTCTATGTAGGATATGCAATTATCCTGGCCCGAAGTGAATAAGGCCTTCAGTACCACCTGGAATTTCAGCTTCCTATTTATTTCATTGTGTGCATTACTGCATAATGTGCCATGTTGCCAGGTATTTTAATGTATTAAATCACCTTGGGCCAGGCTAAAACCAGATTTTCCTTACAGGAGGAGACTGGATCTCTGTCTGGGATATGCAATTGTCCTGGCCCGAAGTGAATAAGGCCTTCAGCATCCACCTGGAATTTCAGCTTCCTATTCATTTCATTGTGTGCATTAATGCATGTTGCCAGGTACTTTAATGTATTAAATCAGCTTGGGCCAGGCTAAAACCAGGTTGTCCTTACAGGGGGAGATTGGATCTCTTTCTGGGATATGCAATTATCTTGGCCCGAAGTGAATAAGACTTTCAGTATCCACCTGGAATTTCAGCTTCCTATTCATTTCATTGTGTGCATTACTGCTCTATGTGCTATGTTGCCAGGTATTTTAATGTATTAAATCAGCTTGGGCCAGGCTAAAACCAGGTTTTCCTTACAGGGGGAGACTGGACCTCTATGTAGGATATGTAATTATCCTGGCCCAAAGTGAATAAGGCCTTCAGTATCCACCTGGAATTTCAGCTTCCTATTCATTTCATTGTGTGCATTACTGCATAATGTGCCATGTTGCCAGGTATTTTAATGTATTAAATCAGCTTGGGCCAGGCTAAAACCAGGTTGTCCTTACAGGGGGAGACTGGATCTCTATGTAGGATATGCAATTATCCTGGCCCGAAGTGAATAAGGCCTTCAGTACCACCTGGAATTTCAGCTTCCTATTTATTTCATTGTGTGCATTACTGCATAATGTGCCATGTTGCCAGGTATTTTAATGTATTAAATCACCTTGGGCCAGGCTAAAACCAGATTTTCCTTACAGGAGGAGACTGGATCTCTGTCTGGGATATGCAATTGTCCTGGCCCGAAGTGAATAAGGCCTTCAGCATCCACCTGGAATTTCAGCTTCCTATTCATTTCATTGTGTGCATTAATGCATGTTGCCAGGTACTTTAATGTATTAAATCAGCTTGGGCCAGGCTAAAACCAGGTTGTCCTTACAGGGGGAGATTGGATCTCTTTCTGGGATATGCAATTATCTTGGCCCGAAGTGAATAAGACTTTCAGTATCCACCTGGAATTTCAGCTTCCTATTCATTTCATTGTGTGCATTACTGCTCTATGTGCTATGTTGCCAGGTATTTTAATGTATTAAATCAGCTTGGGCCAGGCTAAAACCAGGTTTTCCTTACAGGGGGAGACTGGACCTCTATGTAGGATATGTAATTATCCTGGCCCAAAGTGAATAAGGCCTTCAGTATCCACCTGGAATTTCAGCTTCCTATTCATTTCATTGTGTGCATTACTGCATAATGTGCCATGTTGCCAGGTATTTTAATGTATTAAATCAGCTTGGGCCAGGCTAAAACCAGGTTGTCCTTACAGGGGGAGACTGGATCTCTATGTAGGATATGCAATTATCCTGGCCCGAAGTGAATAAGGCCTTCAGTACCACCTGGAATTTCAGCTTCCTATTTATTTCATTGTGTGCATTACTGCATAATGTGCCATGTTGCCAGGTATTTTAATGTATTAAATCACCTTGGGCCAGGCTAAAACCAGATTTTCCTTACAGGAGGAGACTGGATCTCTGTCTGGGATATGCAATTGTCCTGGCCCGAAGTGAATAAGGCCTTCAGCATCCACCTGGAATTTCAGCTTCCTATTCATTTCATTGTGTGCATTAATGCATGTTGCCAGGTACTTTAATGTATTAAATCAGCTTGGGCCAGGCTAAAACCAGGTTGTCCTTACAGGGGGAGATTGGATCTCTTTCTGGGATATGCAATTATCTTGGCCCGAAGTGAATAAGACTTTCAGTATCCACCTGGAATTTCAGCTTCCTATTCATTTCATTGTGTGCATTACTGCTCTATGTGCTATGTTGCCAGGTATTTTAATGTACTAAATCAGCTTGGGCCAGGCTAAAACCAGGTTTTCCTTACAGGGGGAGACTGGACCTCTATGTAGGATATGTAATTATCCTGGCCCAAAGTGAATAAGGCCTTCAGTATCCACCTGGAATTTCAGCTTTCTATTCATTTCATTGTGTGCATTACTGCATGTTGCCAGGTATTTCAATGTATTAAATCAGCTTGGGCCAGGCTAAAACCTATTTTTCCTTACAGAGACAGTGTTTTTTCTGTGTTTGGAATCTGTTATTGGTTTTATTCCATGCAAACACTCCCCTCTGAAATTTCTTGTTTCTTGTCTATTTCCTTTTACGCACATTTACTCATTGTGCCATATTGCCAAGTACATCTGCAATTGGAAAAAAAAACTATTCAATTTAATCGCATTAAATTTAGATCTGGATTAGCTTTAAATCACAACCTCACCCTTATTTTTTTCTCCAGTCTCATACTTTAAACTTGCAATGAAAAAAAAACAACATCGGAAATGAATTACAGAATTAAATATTTTATTCCTTTATAGTCATAATCTTCATGTTCACAATGGTAAGACAAACACAGAACACATTCCCAACTCCTTCATTAGTATGTCTCCATCATTAGTCTCTCTGAGTCTGTTAAAATGGGAAACTGCGCAGCATATGGCGTTTGTGAACACTCCCTTTGTTTTACCGTCATTCGCTAAAAGAGAAGCCGCGAATAAGACGCTGCGAATAAGGAGCCAAACGAATCGGGAGCTTCGAATAAGTAACTAACTTCAGCCTCGTAAAACACAAACATAACCAGGCGAACAGTCCAAAGGGGATAAGGCAAAAGGCAGGTCAAAAAACAAGGCAGAACAGGAATAAACAATCAGGAATAAAAAATCAGAAATAACGAACAGTAGCTCTGTAGGGAAAGAAGTAATACCTCGCAATGAATCTATCTACAAGCCCGGGCTTTAAACTAAGCTAATCAGAGAAGAACAGGTGTTACAGATCAGTACTCTGGGGAACTGGAGCGCTGATTGGAGCGCGAGAGTGAGGCTGGTGTCACGGGATCTCCCAGGGGATTCTGGGAGATTGAGCCCAAAGAGCGTTCAGAGCCAAAGGGAGTCGTGACAGAGGGTACCCAAACCTGGTCCTGGTGATGCATCACCCCGCAGAATTTAGCTCCAACCTTCATCTAACACCTAATCCAGTTTATTAAGTCCTTCAGCCTTATCTAAATATTAGAGCCAGATGTATTGGATTTAAACTCTCTATGGTGGAATACTACCAGGGTCAGAGTTTACAGGGCATTCCTGTTTAGATTAATAAACCAAATCCACTATACATTAATTACTCACCTTTTTCAGGTGGAACCTTATAGAGAAAGTTTGCTGTTTCTATCTGTACTCACTGTCCTCCAGCAACAGTTCTGCAGTGCAGCTTTATTTAGAGATGGAGTGTTTAGAGCTGGAAAGCATCTTGTGCACAGGCATGTCACAAATTCTTGCATCTGATGGAATGGTTGTGTAAATAATGGTTGTGTCAATAATGGTACAACACTACAGATACAGTTTTTTTTTCCACACAATGTTCTTGTCCATTCTAATAGTTTTGGGAATGTATAAACATTGTGCTTAATCTAATTTTGCCTCATATTTAAGGGGCTGCAGAAACTTGGGTGGCGAGCACTATTCTTCTTTTCCACCCTGTAGAACTGCCACTGCATAGCAACTGAAACCCCTCAATTCACTCAAATTCCTAAGAGCAAACAGATAAGGTACATATCCAAACAGCAGGCAGTACTGTTAAGAAAGCTTTTGATATTCAACCTTCTAAAAAATTGTAGTTTGGTGTTTGTGACCCCTCAACTACACCAGAGAAAAATATTATGCTGAACGGCAACCAAATGTATGAAAGAAAACGACATTGTTTACTATAATTAAGTGAAAAACCTATACAGCATGACCCAAAGGAGCCAAGTTAAATGGTACTTTTTCAAATTCTTTATATGTGCACTATATTTTGTGTATACAGTATGTCTGTCATGGTTATAAGTGTACCATGGATTTGGTAAGAGAGAAATATATGGGGCGCTTTTCGCATGTCAAATTTTGACAGGTCGAAGTAGGGCTGGGCGATAAAACGCTAACAATAAGTATCCCGATATAACTTTTCCTCGATAGAGCGATAAGACAGGTTCGATAAATTTTCGATATAATACACCGTTCTCACACTTCCACGTTTAGCGAAAGCCCTGGTGGCGTTTTGTTAAGACTATAAAGGAATAAAGCGACACTACTCTGCTGCCGCCAGGAGAGGGCGCACTTCAGAGTTTTTCGACTTCATTAGAGAGGGAGGAGGCCACGAGTAAAAGGGTCGCCAAATATACTTTAGCTACATCTGAAACGTGGAGTTATACAGTCCCTGTTTGAGTGGACCGACGATCTGTTCTCCTGTGACCAAGTAAAGAGATAAGTGACGTAACTGTACTGTCCTACGGTGAACTCACCTCTTTCCGTGCATCCTAACAACTTCAGCGGTGTTAAATCACGTCTGCAGTGCCGTGTTACAGCGCCAAACCGTCATATTTTAGTATTACTGCATTCTCGAGCAACGAAAGTGAAAGAAAGAAGTGGGTTAATGTTAGTCACAGCCCTGATTTCTAACATTTTTCCTGGAAACCCCACCCTTTCGTTGATCTACCGTTTTCCTGGAAACCGCAAGCCTTCAACGTTTTTAACCAGCCATTTTGAACAGACAACAACTGACTCAACCGCAACCTCAACAGTTTTTTAATCTAGAAACTGCACTCTTTCATTGGTCAACACTTTTTCCTGGAAACTGCAAGCCTTTAACCGTTTTTAAACAGCCATTCTGAACTGATAACAGCTTACTCAACCGCACCCTCAACAGTTTTTTTTTTTTATCTAGAAACCGCAAATATTCAACGGTTTCTAAAAAGCCGTTTTGAACAGATAACAACTTACTCTTAATTTGTTTTTTTCATCTAGAAATCCCCACCCCTCATACGTTTTTGTTCAGCCATTTTGAGATGCTATGACGCTAATATGTATTCATAACTATATGTAGGATCAAACTCCTCCCCTCTATCCATGAGACTGTGAGTATTTAAGAGTTAGTGTTTCGAGAGATGTAGATGAAGCTAGGAAGCTAAGACGCTAAGAAGCAATGGCGAACATTCTGGATACACCAAAAAAGCCAGCGACAGTTTTGTCTAGATCGACTTTACGACTCAGTGAGTCAGACAAGTTTCATGTACGGCAACTATCGAACGGGAGCTACTTTGGGTTCATTTTTGATTAATAAAATGACGCCGTTACCCTCTTCAGCAGTTCGACAGAGAGTTTCATGGACATGTCAGATTGATTTTCCCTGCATAGGAATGATTGGAACGGTTTCAAGAGACACTGTGCAATGCTAAATTCTTGTGTACTTAAGGTGTGTACTTAAGTCTTTGCGTACTTTCAGTCTCTGTCCGAAAAGGAGCGAAGGAGTATTTGATGTCTGTCTTAAAGTGATTTACATTCAAAGGTGCTTTGCATTTGAAAATGAAACTAAAGAAAAAGACTGAAATTGTTTTCAAATGGAAAGACTTTCAAAAGATGAATGAAAAACACGTTAAAATTGATGGATCGTTCACTGTGATGAAACAATAAGTGTAGCCTACATTCTTGCAAATTTACAAATTTGTAAATGAAATATTTGTAATTGCTTTCAATACAAATGAAAACTAAATTCATCATTAGATAAAGTTACAGTTTTATTCAGTTTTCTTTTTTGATGCGTTAGCTTGGCCACGGGCCATATCAGGCACACGACACAACCCTATCCGGCCCGCAGAAGTGTTTTAATTTTCTATTAATATTAGCCCATTTCACAATGCGCTACACTACAGTCCCCAGCATGCACTGCATTGTAGTGTGCGCTCTGACTTTCCTACCCCAACAACAATCTGTGGGACAGCGGTTACACCTTAGTTCTACACAATTCTATGCAATTCCACACCAGTCATATCACCAAACACACAAGCTGAATTTCAGCTGCAGTTTAGCCAGTATAAACACTTAATGTCAGCACAGCAGCACAGAAATTAAGCCCAAGCATTAATAAACTTGCAGCAAAGAAAAGATGCCAGGTGTTTAGTTTAAGCTAATAGGTAGGTTTAAAAGACTGAGCTTCCAGGGACATTTACCCTGCAGGCACAGGACGTCAATTTGCCATCAGACAGACGTTGGACTCCAACGTTGGACAGACGTTGAATTTTGGTTGAAAATTAAAATCGGGCTGACGCCAAAACCCAACATTGGCTTGACGTCAACCCTCCAATGTTGGACTGATGTTGAATTTTAGTTGAAAATGAAAATCGGGCTGACGCACACACACACACACACACACACACACACACACACACACACACACACACACACACACACAAACAAACAACAACAACAAAAACAAAAACACAAAGCAACGACTCCTCGAAAACACGTCTTTTTCAAGCTGTTCGGACTGACATCAAAACCCAACATTCTTCAGCGACTTGAATTCAACCTAATTTCAACCATGAATTCATGCTTACATATTATATTCATTATATCATATATTCATAATTGTTCTCAAAATAAGACAGCTGACAAAAAAGTACCAATGAAACATTTGCTTATTTATTTCAAAGAGACAGAAAAAAAAGATTGTTAAATTGGATAAATATTGTGCTCCTAACTGTTTTGGATTGGACGTGTAGCCTCCACTGCCAAACTGTCCAGGGGCTTGTTAAAGGTGGTCTGCCACGACAGAGGAAATATGTTCTGATCCTTGCTGTACCACTTTTTGACAGAAGCTGCAATGACAAAGAAAAAATAATCAGTCTTTGTCTAATGATGATTATAGACTACAATCAGAGGAGCCAATTTAAAAAAAAAAAAAACAAAAAAAAACATTGTAATGGACCATGACATAGGGTGCAGGTAAGTAATTAGGGCTGCTTATATGCAATGCAGGTGCCCGTAACTACACACTCAAATGCTCTTAAGGTTGAATTGGAAATCAAAACGCATTTTTTTGTTCTTAACGTGACATATTTCCGAGTGAAACAGACTACTTGGGTGGGAAATAACTGTGGGGAAACTGTTGTCATTTCTGAAATATGATTCATTAACTGCTGAAAGCTTTAAGGTTTTTTTTTCTTTCAAATACATAGATGAGGCGAAATGCTAGGTAGCAGGCTAGCCTGTTAGCATCCATTTTGCTCTCGCTTTTGTTAGACTTTCATGACAAAAGCAAAAGAAAATAACTTGACATCTTTTTCCTGAAGTTTCGCCTAACATTTGAGCAAGAGATGGACTGTATGTCTGTGTAACTGTGCATGTCACTCCTTTACCAGCTAATTTATATATTTATATCACCAGCTAAAATATATACATATATTTATATATTTCATGTTCACTGATATACATCACATATTGCAAGAGCAGCCCCTCACATATCACTGTATTGAAAATTTCCCAAAAATGACATTTTTAAGCAAAACTGTTCAGTTTTGTTATCTTGTGGGCCTTCCTGCTTTCTAGTGATAAACAGGTGGGCCTTGAGGTGGACAAGGTTGAGAATCCCCGCATTACAATACTTAAGAAAGTAATGTATTCAGAAAACATTTGAAATACATATACATTAGAGTATCTGAGAAAACCTCTGCAATAATTTTTATTTCACACTGTTCCTTACTCTTACTGGTTGGCAGTAAATGTAATTCTTATGTTAATGTTTCATGAAAAAATTTAATTATTCAAATGAATGCAAAAATGATTACAAAATTCCCAACATTATTTTGGCTCTCATGGCCGGTTTCAGTCCACTATCGCTCTTATAATCATACTACCCTTTTACCAAAATTTTGCCATATCCCAATAACAAAATCTATTGTATTGCTAATTTGACAGCAACGTGGGTAGCTGTATGATTTTTAGTTAATAATGTTATATGTAACATGGCCAAATGCATGCAGAAGTCCAGTACAACACTATCGCTTATCACTTGTGAACATTTAAACTACTCAGAAGACTGTTCAGTTTAATCATACCTCAAAGCAGTTCAGTAACACTGAGATTAATAACTGACTCATCACACTGATTTATCAGTATACACCGTTTATGTATTAGACTATATTAGACAGTCTCATTTGTTCCATATACTACTAATAACTATACAACATTTGGTTCCGACCTAACAAGCTGATTGGTTGAGAAGTGTTGTAATCGTGCTGATATTTGTGACAACAGCACTGTTTTTTCCACACCAAAACTATCACTCCGCTGACGTGTTGCCAAGTAACAAGTTTACAGGCTTTATGCATGCAAACCTTAGTTGTTTTGTATTTGTGCTCATACAAAATGAGACATTGATAAGATGGATGATTTTAAGATAACATTTGACCTGCAACCCGTTAGGACAGAAGAGTGTGACTGCAGACGCACATCAAATTCTGAACCTTGATATTTCTACAGTTCTATGGCTCTATCTGTACCACAAAAGGTGAGCTTTACACACAACAAGCTAGGGCAGGGGTCGGCAACCCAAATGCTGAGAAAAGCCATTTTGGCCTTTCGACGAAAATCAAACTACCTTGGGAGCCACAACAATTTGTCAATTTTACCATCTTGGCTGTAAATATGTCTCAGTATGTGCTGATGTCCTAGTATAGGCTAAAAAATATAAGCGAAAACATATGCTTAATTTGCTCTGCTTTAAGCTTTAGCTCAGCTATAGCCGCTTTTCTCACATCTCTAGCAGGAAAGTTTTCCTCAAAAGGAATAGTTTTTGAAAAATGTCTCTAAATATTAGATTTTTTAATGAGGCTGGAGTCGCTTCTCATTCTCCAGCTTCATGTTCAAATTTTCATATTCCACCTTAAATGATACCTGAGGTACCAGAATTGCTGCATCATTTAAGGTGGAACGGGAAAATTTGAATGAGAAACTGACTTCAGCTATGCAACTTTAGTGTTTGGCAGTTTCTTGTTACAGATTAAACGTATCAGGAAACCAGCTGGAGTGTTTATAATCGCAAATAAGTCCATTCATCTCGGGAAGCTACACGAGGCTATCAGCAAGCAGATGACCGCGCGCCCGGAGGCTGCACTTATTGTTGCGGGGGACTTTAATCGGAATAACCTGCGAACCTACTGTCCGACATTATTCCAGCACGTAACGTGTTTCACTCGGAAAGACAGGATTTTAGACCATGTTTACTCCAGCATCCGGAACTGTTACAAATCCCTCCCCCGACCCCCGTTCGGCAAATCAGATCACTCCTCCATCCTGCTCCTGCCCACCTATAGGCAGAAGCTGAAACGGGGGCCGGTCACTACCAGGGAGGTGCGCCGCTGGTCTGACCAATCAGACGCTATGCTGCAGGATTGTTTTGATCATGTGGACTGGGAAATGTTCCGTGATTCGTCGGGCAGCGTGGACGAGTACGCAGACACAGTCACCGCCTTCATACACAAGTGTGTGGATGACGTAGTGCCCTGCAGACAAGTCCGCGTTTACCCCAATCAGAAGCCCTGGCTGAACTGTGAGGTTCGCTCCGCCCTCAGCGCACGCAGCGCTGCATTCAGAGCGGGAAATACGGAGGAGGACAAGCAATCCAACTACGCTCTCCGTAAATCCATCAGAGCAGCTAAACGTGCGTACAGAATGAAAGTGGAAGCACAGTTCAACACAGCCAACACACGAAGCTTATGGCAGGGGTTAAATACAATCTCTGACTATAAAACTGCCTCTCGCACTCTGCCCAGTACCAGCGCTGATCTGCCGGACGAGCTTAATAACTTCTACGCTCGCTTCGACGGAATTCCCGCAGCACCACTGGAGAGCGCCCCGCTCACCGCTGATCCCAACCCCCCCTCCGTCTCCGTAGCTGATGTGTGCAAAGCCTTCAAGAGGGTGAACCCACGCAAGTCAGCAGGACCAGATGGCATTCCCGGGAGAGTGCTTAAAGCCTGCTACAGGGAACTAGCAGGAGTTTTTGCAGACATCTATAACACCTCACTGTCTCTCTCGGTCGTGCCAGCTAGTTTCAAACTAGCCACCATTGTGCCAGTTCCAAAGACAGCTAGTATTACCTGTCTGAACGACTGGCGACCTGTTGCCCTGACCTCCATCGTAAGCAAATGCTTTGAGAGGCTGGTCAGGGATATCATCTGTTCCTCACTGCCTGCCACCCTGGACCCACTGCAATTTGCATATAGGCGGAATAGATCCACCGACGATGCAATCGCCCTGACCCTGCACACTGCCCTCTCCCACCTGGAAAAGAAGGACACGTATGTGAGAATGCTGTTTGTAGACTACAGTTCAGCATTCAACACAATCGTTCCTTCAAGGCTCGACTGCAAGCTCCGGGATCTGGGTCTGAACAGCACACTGTGCAGCTGGATCCTGAACTTCCTGACGGACGGACGGCAGGTGGTAAGGATGGGAAGTATCACATCCTCCTCTTTGACCCTCAACATCGGAGCCCCCCAGGGTTGTGTGCTCAGCCCGCTCCTGTACTCCCTGTACACCCATGACTGCACTGCTAGACACAGCTCCAACGTCATCATAAAGTTTGCTGACGACACAACAGTTGTGGGCCTGATCTCCAACAACAATGAATCGGCCTACAGAGAGGAGGTTAAAATCCTGGAAAACTGGTGCCAGGAGAATAACCTCTCTCTAAACGTCAGTAAGACCAAGGAGCTGATCGTGGACTTCAGGAAGCAGGAGAGAGTACACCCATCGATTTCCATCAATGGGACTGCGGTAGAGAGGGTCAGCAGCTTTAAGTTTCTCGGTGTTCACATCAGCGAGGACCTGACATGGGCAGTGCACACCTCACAGGTGGTGAAGAAGGCCCACCAGCGCCTCTACTTCCTCAGAAGGCTGAGGAGGTTTGGCCTGAACCCCAGCATCCTTAAGACCTTCTACACCTGCACTGTGGAAAGCATCCTGACGGGCAGCATCACCACCTGGTACGGGAACTGTACTGTTCGTGAGAGGAAATCTCTGCAGAGGGTGGTGCGGACAGCACAGTCCATCACCGGGGTTCAGCTCCCTAACCTATTGGATTTATACACCAGTCGCTGCCTGAGGAAATCCAGAAGGATTATGAAGGACCCCTCCCATCCTAGTCACTGTCTGTTCTCTCAGCTGCCGAGTGGTAGGAGGCTCAGAAGCTTAAAAGCCAGAACCAGTCGGCTCAAAGACAGCTTCTTCCCCCATGCAACCAGGCTATTGAACAGCCAGTAATCACTGCTCTGCCCAGCCCAACCCTTCCCATTACACGTACGTGCACCCACTGTACTCCCGCACTTTACTTGCATAGCTGGACTGTGAATACCTATCCAAAGACAATACTCTCCCCCTGCGCTTCCACTTAACTTCCTGTACCTTGCACTTTACTAAATACTCTGCCACCTACTGTACCATCTTCTACCTCCACACCTAGTGTGATTATTTGCACATCTACATAGCATTGTAATATCCATTACTATATATAGTATATAGTTGATTACACTCACTCTACATTCCCAGTGCAATATTATATGTCTCGGTGCAATATTATTATTTTTAAGTTATTGTGTAAGATTATATGTATATATTTTAGTTAAATTGGTTTTATCTATTCTTCTATCCTATCTATAGTTTTGTTTATCTATGTGTAAATACTGTTCTCTGCATAATTTGTGGAACTCGCACTCAAGTTTTTCACTCACCTGTGTCCCTGTACTCTTGTGATGTGACAATAAATCTGATTTGATTTGATTTGAATTATCAATGTTTGTCTTAAATCTCTCTCTCTGCTGTTTTGTTAGCTACTAGCTAGGTGAGGTTGTTGTGTGTTGATATGGTGAACAGCAGTCTGCGTGCCAATCTTCAGAGTGAAAGGGTAAATTAGCAGTTATATATTAACTCTAGTGTTTAAGACCATTTATTGTTAAACTGTGTTGAATGATCAGCAGAGCTTTATTTTCCTGCAAATGAGTATTATTTTTTTTTACCTAAAAATCTAATTCTGCTGTGGGGTTGCAACAGGGCAGTAAAAGAGCCACGTTGCCAACCCCTGGTCTAGGGAATTATTACCATTGCATAGCAACAACTCATTTGTTGTAGAACTACTTTTTGGCAGAAGGTATTATCAGTATTAAGAGCATATTCAGTATGAAACTCTTTGATTTATTTTGTTTGTTTATTTTGTAGAAACCGTTGTATAAAAGCAATGGAACACTCAAGGTTGTGTGTTATAGCGAATAACATCACAGCTGTGATAATCTAATTGTATTTCAAATCATAGCCGTGGCATTATTATGCAATAACACATGACATTGAGTGTTCTATTGTTTAAATAGCCATCAAACAGAACTAGAATTCATGCCTTATGATAATAAGAAACCCCACTGTGCATCAGAACTCAGAACATGCAACTTGTAACCATATCTGTAATGTTACAAATGAAAACAAATACAGCTGATACTGATAATCACAACTTTTGGATGTCAGCTCACTTCTAAGCTAATCCAAACAAAAGTGTCGAACGGCAATGAAAGGCGTTTCCATAAAATGAGAACGCCCACATCAGGAACACCCCCTTAACTTTCATTGGCTGATATGTCTGCAGAATGGCTTCTCTCATTGATTGATATGACTCAATGGTGAAAATACACCAGTATTTGTAAAGACGTTACGCATTCTAAATTAATACTGTTTTTACATGTTTACTTAATGAGCATTTAAAAATATGCACAAATGTACAGATTTTTATGAGTTGTACAGAGTACTGTCTTGCAGCTTTGTGATCCCCGACATGAACTTGCAGTCTGAATGCCTATTATTGCTAATGGTAGCTATCAGCAGCGTTTTCAGCAGTACTACACAATCTGCTCCACACCAAGCATTATTTAATGTGCAATAATGGATTATAATGTGGATTATAATGTCCCTGATGAAAAAAAACCCATCAAAACCATTAAGAGTTTCTGTTGGTTCTTGCGGGGTTTGTAATGTGTTTTGGCTTTTCTTGATGGGTTGATAATGTAAAGGATCCTAACGGTTTAACAGGTGATCTAGTGACAGATTCCAGACACATTTCTAATTCTTCACTTGGAAAATGTTGGTCTCTATTGGTAACCATTAAGCTAATTCCCATTAGGGGGCAAAAACCATTAGGTTTTAATCTTAATGGTTCTAATGGTCTTTATTCAGCAGGGGTTATTGTTGTGCTGCCAGCTTGCACAACATAACTGAAAGTTGAGTGTTGTTCACTTTCAAGCAACCATGTGCTTAATTTCCACAAGTTTTAAGGACCTGATAAAATGTTAATGTAACAGTAAACTTACCGACATCAGAATCTAATGAAGGCACTCATTAATCTTGACCTTATTGATCTTTTTCGTGCTGTTCTGTTCACTCTGGAACATTACTGTGGCTTTTACTTCAAGCCCACCTGCCCGTGACATCACGTGAGGGGCATTCCTGGGGGGATAGATCACAGAAATGCACACAAGTGGGCTGCATTATCATTACTACTACAAAAAAATAAAAAAGAAGAGAAACCTTTTCAGCCTTTGTATCTTTTGGTTATTCAATTGTCATTTCAAAACCAGCATTGAATGGGAAATTGGGTCAATTCTCGTTTTTGGCTTTGTTATTGTCAGTGCAAACACCAAAAATTAGCTTCGTTTTACAGTTTCAAAAACTAATCATAAAATCAAAAAACAAACAAACAACAATTCTTCACAACAAGCAGCACAACAGGACCTAAAGCCCAACACAGAGTCTCCTCTCTCAGTGAGAGTTTAGTTTAATGTAAGGAAGGCGCTGGTTGTCGGTGCTGCACTCGGAGGACTGAGTGGCTTTCTGTCGTAATGAAGGTGTCTTGATAAAGAAGGAGACACAGGGGAGCCTACAGAATAACACAAATAACACATACATACATTTTAGACTAACAGAACAACATTAACATCATTAAACCACGACAACTCCCCTTTTTACGGGTGCGGAGCCACTGCGCAGCTCTACATAAAACGCCTCTAAAGCTCCCTCCCAAAACCAGAGCCAGTGGCAGCTGCCACTGTATTATAAGAACAATCTGCACACAGGACAGCTCACAGCTTTAATTCTTAAATCTGGAGCTGTTTACATCTGACAATGTGACATCACAGTATTCATTTTTCTCATCATTACTGGGCAGAGTGACTCTTTTTTTCTCTTTAATTTCGCTGTTAAATGGCAGGAGTTCTGTAGAGTCTCTCCCCCAGATCACTTAAGATTTCTTCCTGATAGGATATATTTTATTTATTTATTGTTTAAGTGATAGAAAATGTTCAAATTAAATACATAAAATACGACCCCTTATTCCTCTTCTGTTTTTCATTATTATTTTATGATACGTTTGTGAAACTGTCAATCAAAACTATTTCTTTATTTTCCACTGACAATAACAGAACCAAAAACAACAGCTGACCCATTTTCCTGTTCTTCAAAACTGGATTTGAGATGAAAATCGAATGACCAAAAGATAGACGAACCTTTTCCCTGAGACATAAACGCGCCTTGCAAACATGCCCTCAAAAATAACTTACTCAAGAAAGAGCGGAGGTCTCTCTCTGAGCGAGTGTCTCTCTCTCTGAAATAAACAGCAGACCGGTCAGTAAAACACGGGTCAGACGCTGCAGGCACGTCAGTGACTTTTAAAAACGGTGCAAACAACCTGCCTGCCTGACTGGCTGCGCTCCATCCAAATGGACCAGCTTCACACTACAAACCCCGCATCACAAATCCAGTTTTCCCTCCAGCGCTCCGATACAGGATGCTGGCTAGGCTGACACTGACAAGCTGATATGGCGCTAGCATTAGCCGCTAACGGAAACCTAACCTAGCTAGCTTCAGCTTACACTGCCACAAACAACACGCACCGCCTGCCTGTCTGCGCTTCATACAAACGGTCCGACTTCACACAACAAACCCAACTGAGCCTCAAAACCCAGTTTACCTCCACTGACTCAGCACAGTGCGGTAGCTATTCCAGCTAAGACTGCCGGGCTAATTTGGCGCTAGCATTAGCTGGTAACAGAAACCTAGCTTCAGGTTAGTCGATCTAAACTTATTAGCTCGACTAAACTTTAGTAAAGCACACATTTCTGTACAATCCAAATAAATTATAATTACTGAATACTTACCCAGTGTGTGTGTCAGTGTGTCTGCCTCCATCGCTCTCGGTTCCAATCTTAAGTCTCGTCCGCGGTTTTTCAAACGGCGCCCCGCTCTTCTCCTCCTCCTCACCCAATCACCTGCAACTATTGTGACTTGAATTTTGAGTGACCAATCTGTCAAAACGTGCCACTCTGTCGTTCTGTAGTGCTGTCACCGAAATTCGTATCCTGTGGTTGTGTGCGTGTCATGCAGCAGGAAAATACATTAGATAAATTTATTAAAAGAGCAGTAACATCACAGTTTATTGGTATGACATATTTTAACCATATTTATGTTTGTATAAATATATTTAAGTTTTTGAACAGCAGTATGTGTATGAAGTTGGTATGAGACATTTTGACAGACCGATTTTGTTTACCCAACACCACAACTGACATCCCACAAAATACCAAGGTCTAAAGTGGTCTGTATCCCACATTAGAAGGACTTTAGCACTGTGACGTTTAGCAGATGTTAGGTTTTGGTTAGTTAACACTGTGACTTCCCAGTTAGCAAAATTTATCTCATCTTTAGTTTTGTTTTGGCCCAGTTCTGGCTGGGTCCTCAGCCCAGATCTCGTCCATATACTGTAAAACAAGAAGAAGTAATTGATGTGGCCCAGATGAGACCAACACACTATAAAATTAGTACAACTAACAGATGTAGCCCAACTCTGGCCCATATACTGTAAAGTGAGTAGAACTAATAAATGTGGCCCAGATCTGGCCAACATACTGTAAAGTGGGTAGAACTAAGGGCTCTGGTCCAGCTCTGGCCCATATACTGTAGTACATATAAAGGTGTGGGCCAGATTTGGCTACCCACTTTAGTCCCCAGCCAGGTGTGGCCCTGCAGGATGCCACATTCATTTATTGCAGATCATGCAAAATATTAGTAATATCTGTGATTAGTATTAGTAATATTTCTTCTTAATAAACAATAGGTGTCAAAAGCCATTTTAGAATGAAAACTCCATGTTGATTCTGGTTAAATAAATAAAAACAGTAAATGAATGAAGGAACAAAGGCTTCACCTTTGTGACAGGTCGTTCTTGAGCAAAGTGGAGAGGCAACTGAAATACAGGCTAAATCTGACATCTACCTTGGAGCACTGTTCAAATGTAATTTCACAGACATTTTATTTTAAATCAGAGATGGCAAACATGTCTAAAAAAATCATACTTAAGCAGTCTGTGGAATAAAAACATTTGTGTATGTCCCTGAAGTATAGGTGTCAACCCATTCAATGTACCTTCATAAAATACAGGCATACATGAGATCAAGCCAACTGTGTATGAGACACTGTTTTGCGGTTTAATTTGATAAACAGCTATGTTTTCTGATTCTGTCTGCAATAATTCATATGATTACTGGAGAATTTTTTTCCCACAGTAAACAAATACAAAGCTGGATAAATCAAAATCTGTCCACTTTCTGATGCCTAAGAGGAAATGCATTCAACTATTATTTACTTATTTAACTGATTTCCAGATAACATAGTTTTTGTGTCAAACTGTACAACAACTGAACTGTCTGCTATTTGGGTGAGCTACTTATGACATGTCAGACATAGGTCAAAAGTACTGAGGTGTAAATCAACTGAGCACAAATCTGCTCCAACTTAATTGTGCTGTGGCCCTCTTTCTTCATCCACATTGATCAGCCATAACATTCACGCTAGAATTGGCCCTTAAACGTAAATGTGACTTAAAACCATACACAGCTGTCCAGCATCTGGCTAATATCTATCTGGAAGTCAACGAACACTCATGGATGTAAGCCAGAATCGGCCCAGAACAGTTTTGGTCACCATACCTCACGACTGCATGTCAGTATTCTACGTCAATATGAGGTTGTCATGTGATGTTTGGAAGATGTTGGATTTTGGTTACTTTACATCACAACTTAAAACCAACAAAATATCAACGTCTAATGATGTTAGAATGTTACGTCAAGCTGACGTTAAGGTTATGACATTAAATAGACATTGGGTTTTGTTCACCATACCTCACGACCGCATGTCAGTATTCTATGTCAATCTGACGTTGGCATGTGATGTTTGGAAAACGTTAGATTTTGGTTACAATACATCACAACTTAAAACCAACATTATAACGTTAAATAGACGTTGGGTTTTGGTCACCATACCTCATGACTACATGTCAGTATTCAAAATCAATATGATGTTGGCATGTGACGTTTGGAAGATGTAGGATCTTGGTTTGTGAACATCACACCTTAAAACCAACAAAATATCAACGTCTAATGATGTTAGAATGTTATGGCATTATGACGTTAAGGTTATGACATTAAATAGACGTTGGGTTTTGGTCACCATACCTCACGACTGCATGTCAGTATTCTACGTCTGTATGACGTTGGGATGTGACGTTTAGAAGACGTTGGATCTTGGTTAGTGAATATCACACCTTAAAAACAACAAAATATCAACATCTAACAATGTTAGAATGTTACATCAATTTGATGTTAAGGTTATGACGTTAAGGTTATGACGTTAAATAGACCATACCTCACGACTGCATGTCAGCATTCTACATCAATAAGACGTTGGGATGTGACGTTGGATTTTGGTTACCTGACAGCATGATTTTAAATCAACAAAATATCAACATCTAATGTTGTTAAAATGTTACATCAATTTGACATTAAGGTTATGACTTTAAAAAGACATTGGGTTTTGGTCACCATACCTCACAACTGCATGTCAGTATTCTAAGTTAATATGATGTTGGCATGTGACGTTTAGAAGATGTTGGATTTTGGTTAGTGAACATCACACCTTAAAACCAACAAAATATCAACATCTAATGATGTTAGAATGTAACGTCAATTTGAAGTTAAGGTTATGATGTTAAATAGACGTTGGGTTTTGGTCACCGTACCTCACGCCTACATGTCAGTATTCTACGTCAATATAACGTTGGGATGTGATGTTTGGAAGATGTTGGATTTGGGTTACTTTACATCACAACTTAAAACCAACAAAATATCAACGTCTAATGATGTTAGAATGTTACGGCAATGTGATGTTAAGGTTATGACATTAAATAGACATCAGGTTTTGGTCACCATACCTCACGACTGCATGTCAGTTTTCTACGTCAATATGATGTTGGGATGTGACGTTTGGAAGACGTTGGATCTTGGTTACCTTACATCACAACTTAAAACCAACAAAATATCAACATCTAATGATGTTAGAATGTTACGGCAATCTGACGTTAAGGTTATGACGTTAAATAGACGTTGGGTTTTGGTTACCATACCTCATGACTACATCTCAGTATTCTACGTCAATATGATGTTGGGATGTGACGTTTGGAAGATGTTGGATTTTGCTTAGTTTACATCATATCTTAAAACCAACAAAATATCAACGTCTAAAGATGTTAGAATGTTACATCAATCTGACATTAAGGTTATGACGTTAAATAGTCATCAGGTTTTGGTCACTATACCTCGTGACTACATGTCAGTATTCTACGTCATATTACGTTGGGATGTGATGTTTCGAGAACTTTAGATTTTGGTTACAATACATCACAACTTAAAACCAACAAAATATCAACGTCTAATGATGTTAGAATGTTACGTCAATCTGACGTTAAGGTTATGACGTTAAACAGACGTTGGGTTTTGGTCACCATACCTCACGACTGCATGTCAGTATTCTACGTCAATCTGACGTTGGCATGTGACATTTGGAAGATGTTGGATTTTGGTTACTTTACATCACAACTTAAAACCAACAAAATATCAACGTCTAATGATGTTAGAATGTTACGCCAATCTGACGTTAAGGTTATGACGTTAAATAGATATTGGGTTTTGGTCACCATACCTTACGACTGCATGTCAGTATTCCACGTCAATCTGATGTTGGCATGTGACGTTTGGAAGACATTGGATTTGGGTTACCTTACATCACAACTTAAAACCAACAAAATATCAACGTCGGCTGTCATCATTATTCTACGTCAATTTGACGTTGGAATTAGACGTTGTGTGTATGTTGAATTTTGGTCATCCGACATCACGACCAACATTCAACCAGATATCAACGTCTTTTGACGTTGATGACCAGCTGGGTAAATGTTGAATATTTTAAGTATTCATGTAAGGTCTACTACAACTGTCTATATTTTACTGCTGAAGTTTAAAAGTTTAGATGAGTATACATTCGGTAAATAAACTGTTTTATTGCTTTTAACAGACTGTTATCATATAGTTTTTCCTGGCACCTGCTGCTCACCCCCTACTGATGTGGTGTGTTCATTCAAAATGAAATGTTCACATTGAGATGAAACATAATTGAGATCAAGTAAATGTAGAGGAATAGTGGTTAAATCAGTATATATCTTTATTTATTTTTATTTTAGGATCATTAGATTTGATTCACAATTGCCAGCATTACTCTGCAGTAATATTATTTAATTATTAACATTTATTTTAAGTTACATCATCTAATAACATTATTTATGAATGTAATATAACTTCTATAGTTATTACATCAAGTGTGTATATCATATTTAAAACTAAAACTTGGATATCCTTAAACGTGTCTGTGATTATCTATTGATTCAACACTTCAGTGACCGAGCCATAGACTCTGTGTATGTGTGTGTATGTGTATGTGTGTGTGTGTGTGTGTGTGTGTGTGTGTGTGTGTGCATGCAAAACATTGGTTACACATAACTGTGATATGAATAACAACAACAGAATGTTAACATATAGGTATAATATGTTCATATGATGTCCATATGATGCAATCGGTGTATCGACTGCAGTGAAAATCACCCAAAAATTCTAGCATGATTTCACAATTAATTTAAAATGACATGTTGCATGTTTATATATTTTGCATACAATTTAGGAAAAAGAATGAATTACATATTCATACATGATATCATTAAACAACAAAACAACATATTACATATAAGACAAAATGTTGTGAATTTCCTGTGAAATTCCCATTTCAATTTGTGCCGAGATGTCTTCTAAAACTAAAGTCTGCTCAGCTTTCTAAGGATTGCCAAGCAGAGTAAGCATTCTGCCCACAAAGAGCTTCTGCTATCTTGATAGCAGAAAGAGACCCATGCCCTAAACCAAGGAAGATTTAAATGCTGTAATTCAGAAGTTGTTACTTACTTCCCATCTCACATATTATACATAACAGCATCCAACATGCGTAGAAATGCTCTGAATTATTTTCTACAGGTACAATAATGGCCTAACTCCCTCAGGCATCCATAAAACAATGCTGGACAAGGTACCACTTAAAAGGGACCCCTTCCCCTTATTCCTCCTTCTTGAACTATGCTAAGGTACACTCTGGTTTATGACCAAACCATGTGTTGCAACAGATGTAATGCAAAGACACAGTATTTAATGGAGAAGCCACAGACAACATTATTGTGCAAAAAATTGTTTTCCATTAACAAAATTGAAATGGGAATTTCACAGGAAATTCACAACATTTTATCTTATATGTAATATGTTGTTTTGTTGTTTAATGATATCATGTATGAATGTGTAATTCATTCTTTTTCCTAAATTGTATGCGAAATATATAAACATGCAACTTGTAATTGCGAAATCATGCTAGAATTTTTGGGGTGATTTTGAGTGTGGTACGATACACCAATTGCATCATATGAACGTCACATGAACTTTGTCCGGTTATCACATGAGCAAACTGTGGTTGTTTTTCAACTCTATGGATGAGCCCACTTTGAACTCAGCAAGACTCTTACTTGTCACATGTTTTTCAATTTCAGTTGGACAGGATAAGACATGAAAACTATTAAATTTAAAAACGCACTGGATGTACACCTGTGAAAGTCTTCCAAATACTGACACTATTGACCAGGCCTCTCAGTCATCAACCCCCAAGATTGCTTAATCTCTCCAAGGTGGGCATGGTGGTTTGTCTTGAGTTGCTCTGACACCATAGAACCATTTTTTAGGTTTAACAGTAAAATAGACACATTTCTTTAATATCTTTCATAGTGTGTTAAGTGGTCATTCTACTTGTATTTCTTTCTTTCTTTTTTTTCTCATATATATGTCATACTACCTTATTTCACTTTATCTTACTCTTATGTTATGGTTATGGAAGCAGTAGGTTCACATATGACCATTGACTCATATAGCTAGCAATACCACTTGTATCTTTATGATCTGTGCATGCTATAAATGTTATATGTTACTCATAAGTTCAGAGTGAACTTGCTCTGTTCTCTCTTGTGTGTGCAAGGAATGTGCTAGGTTGTAACAAATCAGCTACTCCTCAGGCCTTGGTTTTACCTTTGTTTACTCAACTGAAATATTATACCTATATGTTAACATTCTATTGTTTATTCATATCACAGTTATGTGTAACTAATGGTTTGCATGCACACACACACACACACACACACACACACACACACACACAGAGTCTATGGCTCGGTCACTGAAGTGTTGAATCAATAGATAATCACAGACACATTTAAGGAGTTTAAGTTTTAGTTTTAAACATGATATACACACTTGATGTAATAACTATAGAAGTTACATTACATTCATAAATAATGTTATTAGATGATGTAATTTAAAATAAATGTTAATAATTAATGATCAAAAATAAAAATAAATAAAGATATATACTGATTTAACCGCTATTCCTCTACATTTACTTGATCTCAATTACGTTTCATCACAATGTGGACATTTCATTTTGAATGATAGTCTGTTTCAAAAAGATTAAAAAACAGTTTTACAAGTCTGTTCTTACCTGCCGAAAGACAATTTATGTTGTTGAAAAGGTTAGAGCTGTGTTTGGCAAGAATCCAGGATTACTGTCAGTCTTTTCAGTGATCAAACCTGTATATGCTTAGAAACTGTCCAGTCAGTTGTATTATCTGATTGTTTCACAGGCCCTGAGAACTTATCTAGACTTAACACACCACATCAGTAGGGGGTGAGCAGCAGGTGCCAGGAAAAACTACATGGTGACAGGCTCAATTTCCAAGCTGCTGCGCTGATGTTCAGTGTTTATACTGGCTAAACTGCAGCTGAAATACAGCTGGTGTGTTTGGTGATATAACTGGTGTGGAATTGCGTAGAATTGTGTAGAACTAAAGTGTAACCGCTGTCCCACAGATTGTTGTTGGGGTAGGAGAGTCAGAGCGCACATTACGTTGCAGTGCATGCTGGGGACTGTAGTGTAGCGCATTGTGAAATGGGCTAATATTGATAGAAAATTAAAACACTGCAGTATTTTATCATACACATCTTTGGTATTTTATCGTACACATATTTGGTATTTTAGTTGGAAGGGTAAAAAAAAATTGTAAATAATAAAATACAGCCACACACTACTATGACGCTGCCATTGAAAGGCTATTGTACTGTTACCATCAGTTCAGTGTTCAGTGCAATGGGCTTAGCTGAAGAACAGTATGCTGGCTTGTTTAGGACTCAACTTCACTGACTCTGGACTTGAACTGTCGACTATCTTGACTTGGAACTTGAGTGTCAAGACTTGACTCTTACTTGTTACTTGCAACTTAGTGACTTGTTCCCACCTGTGGATATTACATTACATTAGTACCTAAGAGCATGGGTGTTCAAACCTGACTGCTGGAGATCAGCTGGTCAGTTGTTGTCCAACACTGGGATGTTTAGATCCAACCCTAATCTAACAAGCTTTGCTGTAATATGCTGTAATATATGTAATATCTGTTGCTCCTGGAGGATTTTATTAGCCAGTTCAGGCATTCTAAATTACATTTGGCAAGTTGGTAGGGTTCTAGGAGCACAGGAGCACCTGGGTTTATGTGTAATCTATGGGTCTGTGATCACCATAGTAAGGACTACTGGTAGATGTCCTATTTTAGGACAGCTAAGCTTTATGTCTTTCAACACTCTGGATCGTGAATTAACCATAATTTTTCCTACTTTTTACACATGAAATCTCGAATGGCTCCAGAGTTATGAGTTTACCACCGATTCATCTTTTATTATTTATAAGCTTCTGGGCAATGAAATGTACAACTAAAGTATTACTCTATGTTAAGTAAGTCCCACAATTTTAACTTGCCACATGGTCCCCTGCAAAACAAATGTCGTCCTGACATTTTAAATATTTTGACTGTTCACAGTCCCACAAAGACCAATACAGACCCGCATGATAGTAATGTCCACTTAATGCTTAAAGGCATAGTCTATAGCCAATTGTCTTCGTAAAGTTCATGGCAATGACCTTTGTTTATACTGGCTGGGTGTTACACACACATATAGACCAGTAAAAAGGGGACTGAGGTGCAATAAGTCCTGGTAAGGGGTAGAGGGGTACAGGTAGTAAGAGTGACTGGCCACTACATGTCTGTTTAACTTGGTAGCATGAGGGAGCTCCTAACTGATCATATGTGGTTCGCCTGGGTGGATGCCTATCTCTTTGTGGTCGCTGGCAGACTCAATCCACTGACTTGGTAGCCATACTGGTCGGGGACATTTCACTCTGCTCAACAGATGGATATTCAAGTGGTTCACTGTGCTCTGTTGAATGATCTTCAGCGGGTTCACGAGTCTCAGCAGGAACTGTTAATGTCTCTTCTACCAACACCTCATCCTTTTGCTCCTCTGCCTGAGCGTTAGGCTCAACCCTTGCTTCTGGATGAAGATATCTGTTCTCCTGTCTCATGTGTACTTGAGAGAGCACATAACTGTAGTTACACTCGTCCTCACTCTCTGTATCCACTTCCAAATGTTGAGGTACAGACTTCTGCCTCTTTTCCTGTTTCCTTTTGGCAGTATGATCTGAGTCTGAATTCTCAAGAGGGAGCTGGTCACGTGGCATGAGTAGATTCCTGTGCAGAACTCTGGAATGGCCTTTCCTTTTCTCTGGCCTCACTTCATAGATCGGGAGATCTGACTCCATTTGCCGCACTACAGTATGAATACTATCCTCCCAGTAGTTGTGTAGCTTGCCAGGCCCCTCTCTAGGTGAGAGATTTTTCACACACGCTCTCCAGGCTGTAGTACTGAGCTCTTCACCTTTGTGTCATAACACCGTTTACCCTTTTCAGCTGCTTTTTGGGCATTTTTCCTTGCAATAGTGTATGCTTCTTCCATACCTTGCTTCCAGGTCTGTACGAAGTCTCGTAGCTCTTTGGGATCTGACTGCGGGTGCAATCCAAACAGCATGTCGACTGGTAGTCTAGGTGATCTTCCATAAAGAAGATAAAAAGGAGCACACCCTGTCACTTCACTACACGTGCAATTGTAGGCATACAGTAGTTTATTCATGTGTTCCTTCCAGTTTGACATTTGTGTCTCCGTTAGGGTCTTCAACATCTGTAACAACATCCTGTTCATGTGTTCCACCTGGCCTTTTCTCATGGGATGGTAAGGGGTGGTTCGTGACCCAGCGACGCCACTGAGCTTCTTCAGCTGGGAGAACAGCTGGTTTTCAAATGCTCTACCTTGATCATAGTGTATTCGGGCTGGGAACCCAAATTTCAAGGCATAATCATTGAAGATGAGGTTTGCAGCTTCTTTACCAGACTTAGATGTTGTGGCATATGCCTGTGCAAAGTGGGTAAAATGATCTATAATGACAAGGACTCATATCCACCTTTGCATTGATCCAGGTGAAGGAAATCAATGGAGACCAATTCAAAGGGTTGTGTAGTCAGAATGTTTGTAAGGGGTGCTCTGCTTTCATGACTGGGTTTTTTTTGTTTCAAGCAGACAAAGGTTCTAGTCACATACTGCTCAACATCAGACTGTAGATAGGGCCAAAAGAAGCAGTCACGCACAGGCGACACTGTACGTTCAGCACCCTGATGTCCCATGTTATTGTGCAGTTCTTGCAACACTTTAGTCTTATACTGTTCAGGCAACACTAATTGTTTGCAAGCTGCAGTAATCCAATACATAATGCCATCATCATCTACTGTTAGTCTGTCCCATTCACGCATCAGACATTGCGTTTTTGAGCTAAATGTTTTTAGAATTTGAGCTGATGGTTTACAACCTTGCAATTTGCGCTCAAGCACCGGCTTGGTGGATGGATCAGACTCTTGTGCTTTTCTTAACTCATCTTTTGATATGGGGACAACAGACTCTGTTGTTTTTCCGCTTTGTTCTGATGGAGCTTGAGTTACCAGTGCGACTGACCAGCTGACACTGGCTTCCCTCTGGACCTCAACAGACTAAATGGCAGCCATAACGACATCAGAAGACAGATCCTCGAAGCATTCCTTCATCATTGACTCTACATCAAGTGGCATTCTGGACAAAGCATCTGCATCACTGTTCTCTTTTCCTGGTCTATACTTAATCGTGAAATGAAAGTCTGCTAACTCCGCAACCCACCTTGAAGTTGTGACATTTTACTTTGCAGTGGATAGGACGTAGGTCAGTGGGTTATTATCACTGTACACAGTAAAGGTTGGGGCGTAGTACAGATAGTCACTGAACTTTTCTGTGATGGCCCATTTTAAAGCGAGGAACTCAAGTTTAGTTTACCTGCATGCAGATGATAGTTTTTCTCTGCTGTTGTCAAAGTGCGTGATCCATTTCCCGTCCTGCTTCTGGTACAATACAGCTCCCTTGCTGTGATGTGTCCGTGTGCAAAATAAAGGGTTGGGTGAAATCAGGAAAGCCTAGAACAGGTGGATTTAGCAAGCAGTCAATTAACTGTTTAAGAGTCTGCTAAAGGAGATCACTCCAGCAGATTGGCTGACTTGATGGCACCACACAGTTCTTTCTCTGTTTTGCTTTTGTCCTCCTTTTGTTGGAGATGATGGGGCCCTCCTCAATGTCTGTTTTACTGTAGACTAGCGTATCACCTAGATAGGGGATGCAAATGTCATCCCGTAGCCCCTCCAAGCACGGTTCCATGCAGCGCTGGAATGCTGCGGGGGCGTTTGTCAGCCCAAAGGGAATACAAACCCACTCATATAGGCCCTATGGTGTCACAAAAGGCTGTGAGTGGTCTACTGTTTTCAGCAATAAATCCTTGGTGATACGCTTTCCCCTGGTCTAAGAGGGAAAACCAGGTGTTTCCTCCTAGACTGTCCAGTATGTCCTGGACTCGTGGGATAGGCTGGTAGTCTGGATGGGTCTTTAGGTTCAAGTCTCTGTAGTCGGCACATAAGCGCAGAGTGCCATCTTTCTTTTGTACACATACTACAGGTGAAGAGTAGGAAGAGTTTGACTTTCTGATCCAACCCTGTACAATTAAATCATGGAGATATCCCTTCATCTCCTGGTATAGTGGCTTTGGCACTGACAAATATGTGTGCTTAACTGGCTCAAAGTCTTTTAGGGATATATTCATTTGTAAACTTTCAATACATCCAATGTCACTATCCTAGCGTGAGAAGGAATGACACTCCTCCCTCAACATCTGTCTGACAATTTGTCTCTTGTCTTCACTCAGGTGGCTCAAGTCTATGGGCAGATCCCACATTTCATTATTTGAGCTGTCATTGCCAGAAGTCATTGTTTCAACTTCGCTCTCTGCAGCGGTTGTCATATTTTCACTGGCCTGCCATGGTAACACTGTCATTATAGGCTGCACTGTACCTATCAGTGTGCGCCCCGCTAATGTAATGTCTCGGTCAGTAGAGTTGGCAATACCTATCTTGATGACTGGATTGCCTCCCTTCCTGATGTGAAATTAGTGTGTCGCTAAGTTTAAGCCCTTCTGGCTACTGAGGGTTTAGGTCTGGTTCAAAGATCATAATGGTGTCATCTTTCAGTGGCTGAGAAACTATACAACACTCTGCTTGGACAACACTTTGCTTTGGAATCACTATTCCCATTCTCTTTGTTTTCACTACATACTCACATGCCTGCCCAGCACCAACTGCCCGTATTAGTGCTCTGACCTTGCTTTTCTTAAGACCAGGGAAAGCCGTACTAAACTGCTTTGTCTTTTCAGTGTTACTCAGAATGTGCTCGATTACATTGAACCATATGATGGGATGTGACAGTTGCCAACCCTTCATCACCAGCACTGGAATGGTTAACTCGTGTGACCTTACGCAGATGTGAGCCTGAAAGAAGTTTCTATCCATCCCAGGTATGGCACGCTGGTTCCATTCGCTGTTGTCAATGTCAGACTATCAGGTGTGTCAATCAGCTCTGACACATCTCTCGTCTCTGCATTTGGCAGATACTCCTCCTTTCCTTTTCATCAATGATACAGAAATGGGATCCAGCGTCCCACAGAGCTTGGGTCCTGTGGCCATTTAAGTAGCATTCAACTAGACCAACTAATGACATTACTTTACAGGGCAAGGAGGAGGACAGTAGAGCCAGGGTGCTGTCTCTTCTAGATGATTTTAAAGGTTTTCCAGATGAGGGCGCTCTTTGACAATTTGGCGATCTATGGGACTTTTTTCTAGATATTGCTAACACTTGCCCTGTTGAGTTATTTCATCTGATTGAAGGTGGTTGTTTAGACAACCCACATCCTCTGATCTTACCGCTAGCTTGGAAGTGGTCATTACTTTCCTCAGTGATAGCAGTGTGTGCATCTTTCATCATTTCCACTCTGCTGGCAGGAAAAACATCGTCTTGGAGCACGAACAGAGCCTCTGAATTGCAAGTTTGATTCACACTGAGGTTGCATTGACATATAACTCTGAGGCTGACTGAAGGAATTCTGGGCTGAGTGGTTCTGTTGTGACGCAGCACGTGGCTGGTTGTTTACACCGTCCCTCTCTGGTTCTCTGTGCACAGGAGGAATATGGGGTTGCTGCACATAGACTGGCTGTTGCTGTATTCTTTCTTTAATCTGAGCTATCTCTAAACCCAAGCTACTCAGGGAAGCTACACTTGCTCTCAGCTCTTTCAACTCTTTCAGCATGTCAGGTGGCACTTTTGGTGTGTTCTCCTTGATGGAGCACTTACAGGATTGTGTGTCCTCCGGCTGAACCATGTGTACGGCTGCAGCTGCCTGAGATGCATGAGTTTTCTTTTTATTCCTTCTCTCTGCCTCTGTTGCACAGGCAACATTTAATCGTTCCAACAGTAGCTCATCTGGGGTTCCAGTATTCACTAAGGCTACGTTTACACAGCAGGTAAAAGTGGCCCAAATCCGATCTTTTTCCTCATTTGTGACACAGATATGTCATTTGTGTGGCAGTGTGAACAGCAAAAAAATGCATTGAATCTGACATTTTCAATTCCGACTTGATACGCTTTCATATGTGGTACTGAAATCCGATACGTCGATCTGCGGCAATGCGACTCCATCTGAACAGCCAAATCGGAATTGATGTGACTTCTACGTCAATCCAACTCTACATTCACCTTAATTTCGTGCTGCTGAGACTCATAAACATTTAGGCTGATGTTTCTGTACCAGAAAATTAGAAGAGACTCATCGCAACCGTTCCGTGTTCGAAGAGGTTTCGAACGGAACGGCCAAATGCAGCCAAAGGAGACTGAGGCTGCAGTATCAGAGAACAGTTAAAAGAATCTGAGTACACGAACCAAAAATGTGACCGTGGCCGAAGAACGTGCCCTTTTTCCGGTGAACTCAAACACGTTGTGGGTATTGTATTTTATTGGATTCCTACCTAAATAGAGGGAGTAAGAGACCACGGATAAAACATAAGTGCAGTTTCCTTATAGACGGCTTTATCTTGAATAAAGAAAAGGCCTTGATCGCCCCCTAAAGTGTGGATCAAGGCATAGCCAATCGATTGCAGATCACCATAGTAAGGACTAATGGTAGATTTCCTATTTTAAAGAACAGCTAAGCTTTATGTCTTTCAATACTCTGGATCATGGATTAACCATCATTTTTCCTACTTTTTACACATGAAATCTCAAATGGTTCCAGAGTTATGAGTCTACCACCAATTAATGCTGCCTGATGTGTCCAGGTGAGATTACATTCTGTCCAGCAGGTAGATAACCACATCATTCACTCCAATGCCATCCTGATATGCAAACTGTAGAGGGTTGAGAGCTGTTCTGACCAGAGGTCTCAGATGAGCTAGGATGAGCCTTTCAGGTGTCTTCATTAAGTGGGAGGTCAGTGCAACCAGTCGATAATCATTCAGTGATATCGGTTGCCTTTTCTTGGGGACGGGAACCACATAAGATGTTTTCCATATAACTGGGACTCTCTTCAGGCTGAAGCTCAGATTGAAGAAATTCCACACAGCTGCTGTGCACACAGTTTCAGTGCCCTGGGTTCAATGCCATCAGGTCCTGCAGCTTTGCTCTGCTTGAATTTTTTCAGTTCCTTCTTCACCTGATTAGCAGTGAATGTATTATCACTGGACATTCCAGTTGTGGGGGGTGGGTGAGAGGAGTCCACTGCAGACAGTGGTTGCTGATGGTCACAGGTGTTAATGGCTGTGTGGAAGAGGGTTAGGCTGTGAATGGCCCATGGTGTAGTTGTGTAGGTGTATTATCTCATGCTTCGTATCACTGCCCTGGTTAAACTTTTTCAACCCTGTTTTCAAGTCTGCCAACAAGATTTATTATTGGGGCAAGAACAGCACAATTCAATTCAATTCAATTCAACTTTATTGTCATTATACTGAAACAGGGTTGTACAGTACAACGAAACACTTTTAGGCTAGATCTCCAGTGCAATTACAGACAACATAGTGCAAGACAGGACATAGTGCAAGACAGGACATAGTGCAGGGACATAGAACAATAAATACAGAAAATAAATACAAGTATATACACTGCAGTAGGTGTGCTGGTACTTTAACACTGTTAATATAACAGTAGGTGCAATAGGGTATGTAGAGGCCAGGGAGCAACAAACTATGGGTTAAAGTGCATGGTGCATACAGTCTCTGAGTTGATGGCGATCTGAGGGATAGTAGGGGGAGGACAGAGGTCAGTCTGTTAATCAGGTTGAGGTTGGTGTGAAGTAGTGTGAACAGAGGTCAGTCTGTATGAGTTCAGGTTGAGGGTAGTGTAGCTGGTGACACCAGTTTAACAGCACGGGGGAAAAAGCTGTTTCTGAGTCTGGTGGTTCTGGCTCTGATGTTCCTGTACCTCCTTCCAGATGGCAGAGGCTGGAACAGCGGATGGCTGGGGTGTGTGGGGTCGGAGGAGATGCAGAGGGCCTTCCTCAGACATCTCTTGCTGTAAAGGTCCTGCATGGGTGGGAGGGCAGCCGCGGTGATGCGCTCTGGGCAGTTTTCACCACTCTCTCAGAATGCTCTCCACAGTGGATCTGTAGAAGTTGCAGAGAAGCTGTTGTGGCAGGTTGACTCTCTTCAGCCGTCGGAGGAAGTGGAGCCGTTGCTGTGCTTTCCTGATGATGTGGGATGTGTTCAGTGACCAGGTGAGATCCTCAGAAATGTGGACCCCGAGGAACTTGAAGCTGCTCACTCTCTCCACCGTCGTGCCCTCAATGCTCAGCGGTGCATGCACTCTGCTCCCCCGCCTGAAGTCAACAATCAGCTCCTTGGTTTTGCTGACATTGAGGGAGAGGTTGTTGGCAGTGCACCATTCAGCGAGGAGCTTCACTTCTTCCCTGTATGCTCCCTCATCATCGTTGGTGATGTTGCCGATGACTGTAGTGTCGTCCACAAACTTGATGATGGTGTTGGTGCTGTGCTTGGCAGAGCAGTCTTGGGTGTACAGGGTGAAGAGCAGTGGTGAGAGTACGCAGCCTTGTGGGCATCCGGTGCTGAGTGTGAGGGTGGGGGAGGTGTGGTCACCCATTCTGACAGACTGTGGTCTGCCAGTGAGGAAGTCCATGATCCAGTTGCAGAGGGAGTTAGTTATTCCAAGGATGTTGAGCTTGGAGACCAGTCTGGATGGGATGATGGTGTTGAAAGCGGAGCTGAAGTCAACAAACAGCATTCTGACGTATGTGTTTGTTCCCTCCAGATGGTTGAGTGCGGTGTGCATTGCCAAGGCGACAGCATCGTCCGTAGATCTGTTTGCCCGGTATGCAAACTGGTGTGGGTCCAGGGTGCTCGGGAGGCTGTTCTTTATGTGATGGAGGATCAGCCTCTCAAAACACTTCATCACTATGGGTGTGAGAGCGATGGGACAGTAGTCATTCAGGCAGGAGATGTTGGTTTTCTTTGGAATGGGGACAATGGTTGTTGTTCTAAAGCAGGCAGGGGCGATGGACTGCGCCAGTGGGACATTATAAATGTCTGTGAAGGGTGTCGTGAGTTGGTTGGCACACACTTTTATTACTCTGCCTGGGATACCGTCTGGACCAGCTGCCTTCCGGGTAGGAACCCGCGACAGTGCTCTCCACACCTCTTCTGTAGCCAGGGTTAGTGGCTCATCTGTGGTGGTGGAGGGCAGGGCACTGGTGGTTGGATGCTCTAGAGCAGTGTCCTCAAAGCGGGCAAAAAAGGTGTTGAGTTCAGCGGGAAGGGATGCGTCTGTGCATGGAGAGCTGTTAGTTTGACTCTTGTAGTCAGTAACAGCTTGGATTCCTTGCCACATTCGCCTGGGGTCCGAGTTGACGTTGAAGTAGGCTGCAATTTGTGTGCTGTAGGTGCGTTTAGCAGCTCTGATGCCAGCCTTCAGGTTGTGTCTGGCAACTTTGAGTTCTTCACTGTTGCCAGATTTAAAAGCTGCATCTCAAGCTTTCAGCAGACCTCGGACGTCACTGTTCATCCATGGCTTTTGGTTTGGAAGTGTGCGAATTTGCTTTGTTTCAGTCACATCATCCAGACACTTCTTGATGAACCCTGTGACAGATGATGCATATTCATTAACATCAACAAGAGAGTCCCTGGTGGCTGCTGCTTTAAACACATCCCAGTCAGTACACTCAAAGCAGTCCTGCAGAGCTGACTCCGCTCCTTCTGGCCATATATGGACAGTTCTCACGCTGGATTTAACCCGTTTCAGAAGCTGCTGATAGGTTGGTTTCAGGAAAAGTGAAATGTGATCACTTTTTCCAAACGAAGGCAGAGGAATGGATTGGTATCCACTCTGAACATTTGAGTAAACATGGTCCAAAGTGTTTTCACCTCGTGTTGAGCAGGAGACGTGCTGATGGAGCCTGGGGCAGACTGTTCTCAGATCAGTCTGATTGAAATCACCCGCGATGATGAGCGCTGCCTCGGGATGCCGGGACTGCTGCGCGCTGATAGCATTAGCTAGCCTGGCTAGCGCTAGCTTAGCATCAGCTTGCAGTGGTATGTAAACAGCCCAGATGAGGATAACGCTGAACGCAGAAGAGCGAATTCTAGATCTGGAGAGCAGAACCGCTCGACCTTAGTAGACCGAAGCCTTAGTCACAAAGACTGCTGAACGCTGGAAGTGACTAAAGTGACATTCTGTGACCGTGATGCTTATGCATTTGCATGATATGTAAAGAAAAACAGAAGAGCAGCTGTTCCTCAGGTGACTGAGAATGCAGGATGTGATCAGACTGTGTAATGAAAGAACAGTGTGCACACTTGAGAGTTCCATGGTGCAAAAACCATAACACTGATGTGGGGGAAAAAGTGATATGGTCACATGAGCCATCCTTCGCCATACTCTCCCTGAATAGGCAAGTGTATGTGTAGGGCACACCAAGAAAACGGTACAGGCCTGAATGCTTGACCCCTACAGCGAGAGACTCCAGCAGAATCATGCTGTGGTGGGAATTTTGCTGGAATGAATAAACATTTCTATGCTGATGAGAGTCTTCTCCAGGATTACAGTACTCCTATTCACAGGGCAAAAGGAGTCACTAAAAGGTTTGATGTGTTTGAAAATTATGTAAATCATATGCTATGGCCTTTGCAGTCACCAGATATCAGCCCAAGTGAACACATATGAGATATTTTGGACCACCATGTTAAACAGTGCTTTATAGCACCATCATCAAAACAAAATCAAGTCTTTTGGTGTTCCTTTGGTCCAGCCCAGTTCCACAGACTTATAAAATGTATGTTTCTGTTTGTGGACTTTAGCTCGGCATTCAACACCATAGTGCCAGAGCTGCTGGAGGTCAGACTATCCCAGCTATCTTTGCCAGATCCCATCTGCCAGTGAATCACAGATTTCCTGATAAACAGGAGACTGCAGGTGTGCCAGACCTTTGGATCCTAAATACCACAAGGTATCACAAGGTTGTGTGCTCTTACCCAGTGTCTACACCAATGACTGTGTCTCTAAGGAACCAGCTGTAAAGACCCTGAAGTTTGCAGAAAACACAACCATGGTGGGCCTCATAGCCAACGATGATAAGTCTGCCTACAAAAAGGAAGTCAAGCAGCTGGTTTCCTGGCGCAGTAGCAACCAACTGTTGCTGAACATGCAAAAGACTGTGGAGATGGTGGAGGACTTTAGGCACAACCCCCCTCCCTACTCCCTTTAACATCAATGCTTCTGTGGTTTCCACTGTGGAGTCACTCAAGTTCTTAGGCACTACAATATCCAGGGACCTGAAGTAGGGGAAAAATATGGTCTCCATGGCCAAGAGAGCACAGCAGAGAATGTTCTTCCTGAGACAGATGAAGAAATTCAACCTGCTGCAGAGCCAGATAATCCAGTATTATACAACGATCAGTCACCGAGTCCATCCTCACATCATCCATCATGGGGGCAGTCGTGGGCTGGAGGTTAGGAAACAGCCATATGACAAGAAGGTTGCCAGTTCGATCCCCTCAGCTAACAGTCCATGACTGAAGTGCCCTTAAGCAAGGCACCTAACCCCCAGTTGCTCCCTGGGCGCCATGGATAGGGCTGCCCACTGCTCTGGGCAAATGTGCTCACTGCCCCCTAGTGTGTGTGTTCACTAATGTGCATGTATGTGGGTGTTTCACTGCACGGATGGGTTAAATGCAGAGGTCTAATTCCACAGTGTGCAAACACAGTTGGCTGATGGTTCTGAATATATAATTATATATATATCCATAACCCTCTGGTTTGGCTCCTCTACCTTAAAAGAATGATCTACACTCCAGTGCATAATCAGGACAGCTGAGAGGAATATTGGATGTAGTCTGCCAATGGTTCAGGACATCTACAACAGCAAGGTGATAAAGCTCACTGGTAGAATTACAGCCGACTGACCTCATCCTAAAGATTATCTCTTCCAGGCACATCCCTGTGAGAGAAGATTTCAGGGCCATCAAAACCAGCACAAGCAGACATGCTAACTTTTTCCCTCAGGGCTGTAGCGCTCATTAACCACAGTGAATATCTCACACTTTAAACTTAAACTGAACTTAACGAACCTCCTTACTGAATTACAGTATAACTCCTCTGTAACATAATGCCTACTTGAACAACAGTGTAGATGTTAATTTTTACTGTATATTTATTCTGTGTACACCGATCAGACACAACTTTATAACCACCTCCTTGTTTCTATGCTCATTGTCCATTTTATCAGCTCCACTTACTATATAGGTGCACTTTGTAGTTCTACAATTACAGACTGTAGTCCATCTGTTTCTCTGCATACTTTGTTAGGCCCCTTTTACCCTGTTCTTCAGTGGTCAGGACCCCCATGGACCCTCACAGAGCAGGTACTATTTGGGTGGTGGATCATTCTCAGCACTGCAGTAAGACTGATGTGGTGGTGGTATGTTAGTGTGTGTTGCGCTGGTCTGAGTGGACCAGACACAGCAGTGCTGCTGTGTTATGTTATGCCTGATTGGTGTATAATAGTCATTATAAAATGTCTACTCAGACTTGCATATGTACAGATACTGATATCTGCACATGTACAGATAGTCATGCATCTTTTAACTCCTTTTACATGGCTCTTTGTTATTCTTTATTTTATTTATTGTATTTTTATTTTATTTGTCCCTCAATTTAACATTCTGTGTGTTTGTGTGGTCTGTTCAGTATGTTACGTGTCATACATGTGTGCACTCACCAAGACAAATTCCTTGTATGTGTAATATACTTGGCGAAATAAAGTGATTCTGATGCCAAAGCACACTGAAGCTGTTCTGGTGGCTCGTAGTGGCCCAGCACCTTACTAAGATGCTTTATGTTTTCATTCATCTGTATTTTCTTGTAATAATACCCAGTATTTTGCTTTGTTCATATTGTAAAAAATTAAAAGTAAGGTCAACTTATTTTGTTCAAGTTAATTCAAGCTGAGGGTGCTGGGGTTCAGCTATATCAAACTTCTTAGTTCAGCCAAAAGTTCACATTATTTTTCAATCTCATTTTTTCCTAATGTTTTCAATGCCAATTTCTGACCACTAGATAGGACATTCTTACCTTTTCCCAAGTAACATTTCCCACAGTGTATTTAAAAGTATTTAAAAACAGGGATAAAATGCAAGGGCAGCATTATCTCAGTATTCCCAAAATGGTGGGCTTCTATTCAGCTTGGGCTTTGGTATTTTAACTACAATATTCAAGTTTTTGACTGTGGAAGCGGTAAATTATGTTGGACTACACTAAAACTAACCTGAAGTAAAATTCACATATTAACCCAAAATTTAGTTTATTCAGTTAAAATATTCATGTTACATAGGCCAACATAGTTTTTCAGTTAAATCTTTTACAGTGCATAGCATGTTTCACCAATGTGTTTCACTGTGGGGATGGAGCTTTGCCCTGTTACCCAGTTATTCTTTGTTTAGGAATATAAGCTGTGACCACTGGGACAAGTCTATGTTTGTAAAGAATGAGATTCAGTTGAGTCAAGTTCTTTCACCCCAAACACACCCAATCATGCTTTTATAGACCTTGCTTTGTGCACTGGGGCACAGTCAAGCTGGAACAGAAAAGGGCCTTCCCCAAACTGTTCCCACAAAGTTGGAAGCATATAATTGTCCAAAATGCTTCAGCATACCAAGACATTAAGATTCCCTTCACTGGAACAAAGGGCCCCTGAAAAATAACCCCATTGCATTATCCCTTCTCTACCAAACTTTACAGTTGGCACAATGCAGTCATGGAGGTAACATTCTCCTGACATTTATCAAACCCAGACTCGTCCATCAGGCTGCCAGAAAGAGAAGCGTGATTGGTCACTCCACAGAATATCTTTCCACTGCTCCAGAGTCCAGTGGCAGCATACTTCACACCTCTGAGCTCATCAGTATGACCCATTCTACTGCCAGTGTCTACTGAGATTGCAAAGCTATGATCTTAATTTTATCCACCTGTCAGCAATAGGTGTGGCTGAAACACTTGAACTCAATAATTAGATGGGGTGTCTCAATGCTTTTGTCCATATAGTGTATAATGGTCTCAAATTACACATACAGTTGTTTGCAAACATTTGGGTTCCCCTGGTCAAATTGTTGTCTAATTGTTTTGTCAAAATAAGTTCACATTCTCTACAGAGAACATACTTCTGCACTTTTTAATGCACAGTTACTGTTTATTTGCTGAATTAAACATACTGAAACAAAACAAAACAAAATTTGATCTGTGCACAAGTTTTTTTCTCAGCAAATAAACAGAAATTGTGCACTAACATTTGCAGAAAAATGTCATATTTAGGTTTGTTCCTTGAAGAGGATGTGTTATTTTCATGTCTCAACAAAACATGTAATTTAACTAGGAGTATCCAAACGTTTGCACATGACTATATAATAAGGCTGCACAAATTGTGAAATCAATATTGACCACAAATGAAGGCTGTGTATAAGCAGTGCAGGAAAAAGAAACAGAGAAAGCCATTAATAATTATATAAAAAACACAGAGTCTGGTAAAAGATTTTATTCTGACAGCCAATCAATCAAAGTAAAGCAGTGCCCTGCTCCAAAAATGCTGAATTTCAGGTAACTAATGTGCTGAGAGAATATGTGCAAATAGTGCAACTGTGTCAGAGGCAACAGAAATAGGGGAAGAGAGAAACAGAGATGATACGAGTGCACATTAAGAACATGCTTGGTCCATTTGTCATCTCTGTTCAGTTTTCAAAGCTTTAAAAAATTAAAGTAAACAGCATTATTAGCTAATGTAAGCTAACATTCAAGTGAGCAGTGAAACTGTGTGAAGAATAAAGATGAATGTCTGCACACTGTGTTAAGAAAGCTCCCTCATTTATTACAGTTTCGACCACTATGGACTTTGTCAGGCAAAAAAAGTGGTAGAAACATTGCTATAATAAATGAAGGACATTCATCCTCTTCAGTAATCCTAAAATAATAATCACATTCTTCAGTAATCTCTTTTGTGTCCTGCACCTATGCTAAATGGAGGAATGTACATGCACTTTCTTTGGATTTTGTAGTCTCAGGTATCAAGTCAAGTCAAGTCAAAGTTTATTTATATAGCGCTTTTTACAACAGGTGTTGTCACAAAGCATCTTTACAGAAAAATCCGGGTCCAAGGCCCCATGAGCAAGCCAATGGCGACAATGGCAAGTAAGAACTCCTTAAGAGCAAGAGGAAGAAACCTTGAGAGGAACCAAGACTCAAAAGGGGAACCCATCCTCCTCTGGTCGACACTGGATAGGAAATAGCATTACTATAAAATATAAGAATACGAAACGGGGAAAATAGGTGGAGCAATGGTTACTTAAATAGTTTTTGCATCAGCAGCAGTAGCATCAGGGTCAGTTCATGCAGGTGAGGTTTGCACAGTGTTGTACAGCGTGATGCTCCAAAGTGTTCAAAACGGTCCAGAAGGCTGAAACAGTCCAGAAGGCTGGCAAGCAGTGGGCACCTGATTAAGGCAGAAGAAGCAACAGCATCAGACCGCACAGGATGGGGAGTTGTTCAACTCGGCAAAGAAAAAGAAAACACACAGAGATAGTTCTTGAAGAGTGACAGGGTTAACAGAGTGCAGCAGACTCCGGCAGGTCTAGTTATTACAGCCTAACTAAAAAGGAGAAACCAGAAAGGTAAAAGAGACATGAGGGCTCCCTGAGATGTCAGCACCCCTCTGCTCCACCGTCAGCAAACTTGAGTGAACGCATAAGAGTAGCGGGACAACAGCACCAACACTCCCAGTTTACCATAATACTCTATGTCCATGAACCCCCAGATCTGCACCTTTTATCTAACAGGAAAAACTAATTACCAAAGGCTTGACTAAACAAGTATGTTTTTAGCCTAGACTTAAAGACTGAGGCTGTGTCTGAGTCCTGAACACTGGCTGGAAGATTATTCCAAAGCTGGGGGGCTTTGTATGAGAAGGCTCTCCCCCCTGATGTAACTTTATTAATTCTAGGTACTAATAGTACGCCAGCACCTTGTGATCTAAGTAGGCATGATGGTTCATAGCATGAGAGAAGTTCACTCAGGTACTGAGGGGCGAGTCCGTTTAGAGCTTTATATGTCAGTAAAAGAATTTTGTAATCGATGCAAAATTTAACTGGCAACCAGTATAGGTTTGATAAAACTGGGCTGATACGGTCAAACTTTCTGGTTTTTGTGAGGACTCTGGCTGCTGCTTTCTGGACTAGCTGAAGCTTGTTAAGGCTTTTGGTGGAAAATCCAGACAGCAGGGCATTAAAGTAATCTAGCCTTGAGGTAATAAATGCATGAACTAGCTTTTCTGCATCCTGTAGAGACAATTCATTTCTTAGTTTAGCAATATCGCGGAAATGGAGGAAGGCTATTCTAGTAATATTTGATACATGTGCGTTGAAGGACAGATCAGGATCTATCGTGACACTGGGATTTTTTACAGATGAACCTGACGCAACTGAGAAACTATTAAGTGTTAAGTGTAGATAGTTTGTTTTTAGCAGCTTTTGGACAAGAAGCAGAACCTCTGTTTTTCTGAGTTAAGTAGGAGAAAGTTACTCGACATCCAGTCTTTTATGTCTTTTATAAAGTCCTCAATCTTGCTAAGTTGAAATTTATCATCTGGTTTGCTTGCTATATACAACTTTGTGTCATTGGCATAGCAGTGGAAGTGGCATAGCAGTGGAGTCAAGTGTGTTTCAATTCAAATGTGTTTGTATGTGTTATTTTTTGACGATTTGACGATAGTGATTAAACTTACAAAAAAGTAAGCAAGCTGTAGAAAATATATGGATATTTGTATTTTTGAGTAGTTAGCTTGAACTATGAGATTAAAGCCAAGTTAATGTTACCAGAGTAAGGGACTGCTTATCAGTCATAATCAGACATTCAGACATTGCACACAGTATCTGTCTGCACAGCACAACATACAGGCACATGAAGTGTGCTGAAAAGCCTCTCTGGTCAAGAGCTAATGTTGGCTTTGCATTCAGTGCAGTGGAGACATCTCCTGATAACTTGACGAGAACCATCAACGCTCTGAAATGCCACTACATCACACGTGCCTCACACTATGGACTTTTTTGGAAGCTTCCAATTTTAAATGCACACTGCTATCAGCACAGAAAAATAAATACATATCAGTTCTATTTCTGGATACAATTAAGATATTATTAAGAAATTGCAGAAAGAAATACATCTAAAACATAATGTGAATCATTACTCCATTTGTTCAACTTGTCACTGCAAAACAAAGTTGTAATAGACAAACCATGGAATCATACATGTGCATGTTCTGTTGAACACAAATAAACACTGCTGTACTGCATCATCCCAACAGAACACTTATCCAGGGCTTGATCTATTAAGAAAAGAACAGAAACATGACAGAATGCTGGAGGTTCAGAGCACAACTCGTAAAACCAGACACAAGGCACCCTTAATCTGAGACACAAACAATTACAAGGCAAGCCATTATGATGTTATGGTAGAAAACATAAAAGACATATAAACAATGTGCATACAGACTGCAATACATATCCAGTTTTAAATTTTCAGCTTTTAAGTATAAGAATATATGAAGTAGTCCTCATACCAGCAGAGAAATGAAGAGAACTGGCACTGTGGCCTGATCATGGCCAAACTAGTTAAATGTAGTGAGGGAATGTTCAATTGACTTTACACAACGATGCATTCACAACTCAACTTTATCATCATCAACATTATTATCCTCCTCTATCCAATTTCCTATTTATCATATTATTGCAAACCACAAGAGGTTGCACACTTGTTAACCATAATAGCAGCAAAGTGACATTTAATATAAATAGCCTAAACATCAGCATGGTGCAAACTTCATTTAAATTAATGAAATGACTCCCCTTTGAGTAAACATAGGTCTTTACCACAGAGACAAATACAAAGCTGATGTTTTTTGTAATTTGATTTTGGCTTGCTTTTAACAGTTGGAATTTTCTAAGGTGGAAATGTACAGTGGGCCCATAGTTCAGTATGTATCACAGTTTTTGGGCCATGGTATTGGTATGGTTTTGGTATCTATATATTTAAGAAAAAAATAAAAACATAACCCTTTAAACAACTCTTGATTTTGCCTATAGATATAGATAGTCCTTTTCCTTCTCTATTTTAAGCAGAGAAAAAGCTAGATAGGGGATCAATTTGGAGCTGAAATGCAGGAGGGGACACTGTATAGGCTACCGCACACTGGATGTGCCACGAGTCATGTAGCAGAGCAGTGGTATAGAACACTGGCACGGAAAACTGATAAATGTTCAAGTTCCTTTTTTTATACTCTACTCATAAAAATTAAATGAAATAAAGCATTCAGCATCACTTATCATGCTTGGCATTACTACGTCTTCACAAACTCACTGTTCTTGAGCTGAAAGATATGAGCTGAAAAAGGCTGATAACGTTAGCTGAGGAGACTTACCATTAGCTGTTTACCTAGAAGACTGGCTGCTGGAGTTGCTGAGCACCACTGCTGACGCAAGTGCTGGTGCCACTGAGCATACCTTCCTTAAATTCAAAGGTTTTAATTTTTTGGATGCTGTGTGACACAACCAAACACATCCAGTGTGTGGTGGTGTTAACTTCTTTTTGTCTCATCATCGTCATGTTGTTTTTAGTTTTCCCTCTCTTTGCATACAGAGCACTGACAGGCTCCGGCAAAATTCTGACAGGCTCCAGAACTGTACTGTGGATCTGAATGTACAACGTACATTGTACACACTGCACACTTTTTGTTTTTAATTTTTGCTTGGTTCTATGAATTAAATTGAAGTTCTTGCTTGATTTTTTTCATGGAAATCAGTAGTGTGATCTACCAGGCCCTTGATGAGTTGGCGTGGAATGACCCATAAGTGAGTGGTAGATGAAGGGCTGGAGGACTAGAGACACAAAACAGATATGCAGCATTCCTGGCTGTCAGCCCAAACACTCAATATGGCACCTCTGAATGCTACAGAATCTCAGGTTGATGTGTTGAGTGAGTGAGCACGTTCCCTGGGAGGAGTCACGGAATAGTTGTGACCTTATAGGGTTAGGGTTGTACTGACTAAGTATTAGATATATACTCTTAAAAAACCACAGACTAGAGCTGCCACATTTGACCTTGGGTGAGTTTTCTCAGGATGTATATCTTTTACTTATGTTTCATGACTCTTCCTGCTCTCTTCTGATCCCACAGTGCCTCTATATGTTTATAATGTGCTGATACATGGCAACAGTAAACTGATTTGCGCTTGTGACCTTTTCCTGTCTCTTTATTTCAGGTTAAAGCACTGAAGCTTTCACCATTCTCTGCTTCCAGTAAGGCAAAAATAGGTATATTTCTACATCTGTACTCTATATAAAACCTGCAATACAGACACATTTGAAACAATGTGAAATATTTATAAATGTAACATTTCATAAATGTAGCACAAACACTTATTTCAGTTATCATCACTTTTCAAATCACATGACATCCTTTAAATTCTCTAAGAATAGCTATGGGAGACGCTGAAATGGCAGTGTTCGGGGCTGCAGCTCCTTATCTGCGGAAGTCAGAAAAGGAGCGCTTGGAGGCACAGACTCGTCCATTCGACATGAAGAAGGAATGTTTTGTGCCTGATCCTGTAGAGGAGTTTGTTAGGGCTACCGTCACCAGTCGTGAAGGAGACAAAGTGACTGTGCAAACAGAGACAGGGAAGGTCAGTCCAAAAACTGCATGTTATGTGTATTGCAATGTGCCTCTTATGTATGTTTTTGTATAAACAATATTCATATGTGCCTTACCTAATTGCTTAATGCAATTTTAAACTAAAGTAAAAATAAAAGCAGAGGATATTTATCTTAAGTCCAAGTCAGTTGTAAGTCATATCACACAATTTCCTGCTGTAGTTTCAACTTAATGCCTCATATTTTAAGTTGTTGTTAAACCAAACGGGCTATGTCATTGATGCATTTTGTAAATATTTGAACGTTATTTTACATAGTAAAACAAGGTATAAGTGGTATCAAAAGCAATGTCCAGGAATATTAAAAACTGTATAGAAAAGTTATGGATTTCAAAAAAAAAAAAATCTCATTTTATCTGAATAATAGCTTCAAATGTTAAGCATTCAGTAAACAGACTTTTAACACATTTTGAGTATGTTACTCCAATAAGGTCTAAATTAAGGGAACTATACAACTAATCAAGGATTTGTTAATCTAGGTTTTATTTTAAATTAAGATATGCTGCAGCAATCACAATTTCTTAACAAATCTGCAACTAAAATCTTAATCTGTGATTCAACTGTAACTTGTAATTAGTTTGCCACAATAAATTTACCAAAGTAGATACAGCAGCATTACTCTTAGGATTAACCATTATTAATACACCCCTCTTCCTTTTGGAGTGAAAACAAGCATTGGGCTACAATAAAAACAGCCCTCAAAGGCAAAGAAAAAACAGACATTCTAACAATCCAATATCTATAACCTTCAAGGGAGTGACAAGGACAGGCTTAGCTAACCCTGAGAAGACTGCTTAAAATAAACACAAAACCCGTTGGTAATTTGAATTGAAATGTTGAGTTTTGAGATTAATTGTAAATTCACAAACATGCACCAGCCCCACATTACATTATTATATTGTACTGTGCAAGCGTCAGAAACCACATTTTTGTCTATGTACTTTCTATTTACTGTCAATGTCACTGACATTGTTACCCTTCAAAGTTACAGTAATATTAACACAAGCAACAATCCACACACTGCTTTGCAAACATCTGTCCACTGTGAAAAGCAGTATAAAATCTAAATCTAATTTAATTTAATAATCTTCTTGCATAATAAAGTTATGTAATATTAAAAAATTAGTTTTTAAAGTAATGAATCATTCAAAATCTGCTAGACCTCTAAAACTGTCACCATCACACATGCAGAACTTAAAGCTTTCATCTTTTAGATGTAAGAGAAAATTTTGGAAGTGTTTACAAAAAGCATGGAAAAATATCCATGCAGATGTCTTCGAAAAAGTGAAAGCAAGTCTCCCAAAAAGAATGGAAGCTGTAATAAATGCACAGGAAGGACACATTAAATACTGAAATAAATGTTGCATTATGTTTAGTTGTTGAGGCTTCTGTGTAATTGTCTGTTAAATACATGCTTCCTTCTCTTTCATGATGCAGAAAACATTATATCTTGATAACTTGTACATAAAGGCTGTTTTGACTGGAAATTAAAGAAATGAAAGGGTGGTCTCTGACTGTTGCACAGTACTGGTTACATGTGTTTAATGTAGAAAACATCACTTTATAAAGTTGTCACTCTGACACTCACAACAATAGTTTGGAGTCAACTGCAAGTTTATTGAAACAAACTCACATTCGACCTTCACAGCAGGAGACAAACAGGTGTGTAAGCCATCAGAACATTCAAGCCAATAACACCATCCAAAACTCAAAAACCAAAGTCCAGAGTAAAATGTCAAAACCAGGAAAGCGGAACAGGAGTAAGAATGCTCAGAACTGCATGACATGATCAAGACTTTGCAAGGAACATAACAGCTTATAAATGTGATGAAACTGGATTAATAGAAAAACCCTGATTTAACTCGTCTATATAACAATTACAGATATTTTAATGATTAATTATCATAATTATTATTTTTTAATTTCTAGCATTTCTAGACTGGTTGTGCAAGTCTTTAGTATGAAAATGGTAAGACATTCTGGAGTACAAAATTACTGCAAACTTATCATTGCAAACTTTTATCTTCTTTTCACTGTCACATTCACCTAATTTCATTAGTAAGACAAGGCTTGTTCTCCTAACCACAGACTAATCACAATATTTAGCAATTACAAGGTTAGAACAGGAACAAGTCTTTTACACAAATTCAAATTGTATTTGAAAACATTAAAAGCTTTACTACTAAATATATACAAAATATCAAATAATGCAGTTCACATTTATAGTTCAGTAATCTACTGAATGCTTTGTCATTTTTCAGACACAAAGTTTCAAGGACAGCCAGATTCTGCAACAGAATCCTCCCAAATTTGACAAAATTGAAGACATGGCCATGCTGACTTTTCTTCATGAGCCAGCTGTGTTATTTAATCTCAAAGAGCGTTACGCGGCGTGGATGATCTATGTGAGTACTTGAAGTTGCTTTAGATCAACTAAACAGTTGTATTATTATCTGAAAGACCTAACAATGAGCATTTCTTTCTCTCAAAGACATATTCAGGGCTGTTCTGTGTCACTGTCAACCCCTACAAATGGCTGCCAGTGTATAATCAGGAAGTGGTTATAGCCTACAGGGGCAAGAAGAGGAGTGAAGCTCCTCCTCACATATTCTCCATTTCTGATAATGCCTATCAGTATATGTTAGCAGGTAAACGCTAAACAATAATCTTCAATGAAGTAACTTCATTTGCAAGCACTATGCACTGTTCTTACATGTTTATAACTACACTTATAAGCACAGAAATTAACTACAGCAGAAAACAGTAAAAGAATGATGAACGGATGACTTGTAAATCTCAAAGTTTTTATTACAAATGTAATTTACCATTTGAAAATGTATTTCAATATACATTATGAATTTATTGTTTGTTTGTGCCTTTAGATAATTAGCAAGATATTTTATAGTAGTTGTGGTAGTTTGTTTTTGTAGGGCAGTTGTGTGTAAAAGGTGCAGTTCTCACAGACTCATTTATGAGTCAGTATGTAACAATCAGGACTGGACAAGGGATGGACACTAGTGCAGTAAGGTTTAATGATCAATGTACAAGGACAAATAGTAATAGAAAGACAAAATATGTCAGAAAGCACCATGAACAACAGACCTACTACACAAATGCAGGTAGCATATAGGTGCTCCAATTGTAGGTAGATATGCTAAGAAAAACTAAAGCTAGGCAAGTCAAAGAGCCAAGGTTAAGAAACACTGACTTAAACTGCAGAGATCTCAAGCACCCAGGATAAATTATTAACTGATATCAAGGTGAAGTCACAAACATAGTTCATTGACTTTTAAGTCAGACAGCAAGTTGTTTCTGTTACTTAATAGAGCAGTGTTACAACAACCACTTGATGTTCCTGACTAATTTGTTATCAGTATATATGAGCAATCCAAACATTGCTGTTGAAGGTCAAACAAGTTGTCTTTAGTGAAGCCTATCTTTTACGGCTAAAGTACGTTTAACCATTTGAGGTGTCCGTATTCAAATACTGAAATCATTATTTGGGTATTAATTTACACTTCATTATGATGGTCCAGAAACAATGCAAGCATATTTATGTGATAAAGTAACTTGTATTCCTCATCAACATTAGCTTATTGGCTCCTTTGAAGAGGCATCCTCTGTTACTCACCTGGCATGAAAACCTGAAAAAATAAATAAATACTAAAATATATTTTAACCTTCAGTGCTGTCGTCTAAAAAGTAAGGCTGCAGCCTTGTGTTAATTTTGGTATAAGTATGTATTTCCTTTTTTATTATTGTTTTTTTCTTCCCTGTGGTTAATCGGGTATCCAATTATTAACTTTTACATAAACCCAAATATTAGAATAAGTTGGAATGCACATCCCTAATAAGGAATAATACCATAAAAATTACATCTTGGGCTACCTCATTATGAACAAGCATTTTAATTGTTAAACTGTCCCAATGTTTTAGTCAAAGCTTTCTTTGAGTATGTTTCTTCAGAGGACAAATTTCTACACCATATTCACTAGTGCATAAGCTTTAAACTGTGCAAATATTTTGTCTATTCAACCTACAAAAAATACTACATGTAGTAGCAAGCAATTGAACTGGTTTTATCCAACTCAAGGAAGTACAAAGTTCTTGAATGAAACTTTATTCGTTCAGATTACTTAGTTGAGTTGAATAAGCCACAATGGCACCATTCAAAACCAGTTCAAGCCACAATGGTACCACACTTCAGGGAAAAAAAACTGTAGTTTAGTGGTATTTAGCAACTATCCTGTCTCTCTCCATCTCTTTTGCTTAAGTTTGACTTGCATCCACTGTTTATTTTGCCAATGTAGTTTAGCCACATTTGTCCACTATCTGGCCTCCTTTGTTAATTGTTCCTCATCTTCCATTTTAAAGTACTGATTGACAAACCACTTCAAGCACACACAGACTGCTAACAGGCCCTTAACCTAATATGATCGATCTGCGCAACTGCACTATTAGTTGTTATTTAGTTTTTTTTTTTAATGTGGTGCATTCATTATTTTGCCTACCCCCAAATTTACGGCATTGTCCAAATCTGTGGGATTATATTACAAACTTGCTATGACTATGAGAAAATTGGTACCTTTCATTAGGGTATCTCTTTTCAGTATAAATATCTGCTGGTATGACCACCTTTGACTGGGATTTCTTTCTAAAAAATAGAAAAGAAATTAGCAAAAAAACAAATAAATAATCAAGGATATGTCAGTCATCCATTCATCAATATTTACTGCTTTTACCTGCTCTCAAATAAAGTTATTAATTTGTTAATATTACTCTATGCAATTTTCTATAACCAATTTATTAACAAGCCTTTACTGCAATGTGTTCTTTCTTTTAGACCGTGAAAACCAGTCAATCCTGATCACGTAAGTTACTAACAAAGCACGATAATCTCTCAGAGCTAAATCTTCTATCATTTGTCCACTTACAGGAATAACAGATCTGCTCTTTTTAAGAAAGCAAGAGACAAAGCCTTTCAACCCTATATGGCCTTTTGACTCTTTTCCTGTTCATGGTATATGGCATTATAAATAAAAAGGAATCTAAATGAAAGCTTTTGTTTCACTATACATGCTATTAAAAATGTTTTTACCACACGTTTTAAGCATTGCCAGTTGCAATATAGTATGACAATGCCTCATACACTTACATTTTTTATGTCTACATCAGGGGTCTTTAATTAAAATTCAATAAGGTCCAATTAGAGAAAATATCCTCAAGCAAAGGTCCGGAACATCATAATGTCTAACTTGCATCATGATTCAGTGCCATACTGTATACTGAAGTAGCCTAGAAGTTATATCAACATCTTATGTAGTCAACAACTGAATGTCAAATTAAATACAATCCAAAGTACAATTCAGTAATTCTTAATAACATTAGTAATTTCAACAAAATTTATTGTCAGTTTTCTCTTTTTAGAGCATGCCATGTGAAAGAACTTCCCTCTGACTCACTCCGACTGCTGTGTCTCGCCTCGTCCCTCCACTGTGTGTGTGTCACTCACTCGAGTCTCAGTTACAATGCATGCAATTGGTCTGTGAGTTTCCCGGCCACTAAAGCAGTATCGTAAAGGCTAGAAAAGTTACACTGATTAAAATAGGACCACCCCTTCGAAATTAAATAATTTTCCATAGTTTATTGGTTATAGGTCCAGGTCCGCATAGGACAGCATCTGGGTCCTACATCATATTGCATTTATAATACAAATTTGTGAAAAATCTTATCTTGACCTGTCAGATCTTAAGACAAAAAAGATAAGAAGTTTCTGTAGAATGGCCCCAGGTCCATAACTAAAGATTTAATTCCAGTTTACTTAGAACAGCGTAAAACAGCGAGAAAGAACACAGGCTCTCCTAAACTAGGTTTTTAAGAGCTCGAAGTTCAAAGATGAGTAAGATACAAAATGAATAAGATAACAACTAAAGAAAAATTTTGAGCACTAAAGTGTTTCTCGTTACACAGCATCTTCAAAGCCCTTACCCTTGCTACCTCCGGAAGTTTCATCTACACGTCATTATGGAACACCAATACTGTGCCGTTGTCATTAGATATAGCTACACTAGCCAGAAGCCATTGCTAACAGTGACTATTATCCCAAACTGTTATCCAGCTAACTTAGAGCAGCTTTCTGCATCGTATTTACCAGCAATTTTTGTACTCATGTCTTTAAAAAGCCAATACTACAGACAATGCACCATCAACGATGTAATTTCTCCTATATCAGCTTAGTATGGACAGGTAATGTTAGCTGGCACATTATGTCAGGGACAAGGCATGGCTCTCCTTCAACACAAACAACTATGTAAAAGGGAAATCAGAATGTAATAGCACAACCACAGTACTGTGATACAAGCCAGGAGTCGTATTTTAAAGTGAGCAGTGAAACGTGGATCATTTTAGTTTCATTACAATTTGTGAGGCAGTGAAACCGATGTACTGCTTCAAAAATTGTAATGAAACTAAAATAATTATGCTGTGTGGCAGATCACTAATATAGCTAGCCAGCTAGCTAATGTTTGCTACTCATACGATGCTGGTTTTCCTTAAACTGCTAATTGTGGGCTATCTATCCAGCACCTGTAGCCCACTAGCCTACCATTAGTTACACGATAACTTAAACAAACTCTATCAAATAGATTTTACATATTAAAGTTTTGCTTTCCTCATTATAATGTTTCAGAAATAACTGACATGTTGTAAATGTGTCACAGACACATGCAGCTCCATGTTAGGCAGCTAATGGAAGCTCCCTTATTTGAGAATAAAGCTGTAGTTAGCAATGGCTTCTAGCTAGTGTATCTTGCTAAATATAAATGAAGTCTATCAAAATTCACCCTATGTATACAAAATTCTGCTTTTATTTTATAACATATATATTTTGAAAATAGCTGGCATGTTGTACAAAGACAGACTGCTTTCTGTGAGCAATTGGAGCAGCAGTAAACAGGGCTACACCACCAATACAGCATTTCAGCTCTGTTTAATGTTAAATCAGTGCTTCCATCCACTTCTTATTCTCCCTGTTGTAATAGTGCACAGAAACCAAAGTGTGGATGTTGCAGCTCAGTGTGGTATGATACACAACAATAACATCTTGATATTGCTTCTTCAGTAGTTTCATGGAACTGAAGTGAGTGTTGGCCTCGGAAAAAACAGAACCACAAATAAACAATTTAAAAGGGTCTACATTTCTTCCATTTACAAATATGAATATGATAATTATCCAGAAGAATAATGACATTTATTAAATCTAATATTAAGCTCCAAATTAAGTAAGTAAGACAGCCAGCTGTGTACATCTTTCCAAAAGTGTTCTGCCTCTAATTTAAATCTCTTCTGAAAAGCTCACTAACTGGATAGATGTTAAATATAATTTTAGAATATGTCTCTTTAACCTAAGGAGCATCACACAATAACTAAAAAATAAAAAGATCGCTCACTGATGCCTCAACGTTGCAGGGAGTAGGAAATTATTTCCAAATTATTAGACTTGTGGGGAGAGAAATTGTGGGTAAATACCATCTTCCAGAAAAAGAGCACCTGCTTGTGGAAATGTGATCATTTTAAAGGGATTCTTGAAAGTTCATAGTCACACTTAGCAAGGTATTTAAAGCCACCAACTCTTTTGTTAGGCATATACTACCATAGAGACTGTGGTTTAGTAACACTTAGCCATTTAACCTTGAACATCCCAAGAAGAGATTAAAAATCCAAGGCTTTTAAACCCCCGTAATCTTTAATTGTTTAAGATTTCCATAAATAATGTGTTTCACTCCTCTACAAGAAATTAAACATGATAGAGTTGGCTGATTTAATTGCTTTCTGAGAAATATATATAGACTGATATAGATAAACAAGCCTCAATACGACCTCTGTTTAAGACAAAAAAAAAATACAATCTAAAATACACAAGTCTCTAGTTAACCACTGAGTCTGCAAACTCTTCACTTTAACCTAGGAGTTATATTTAGCTTCCCATTATTACTTGCATTTTTAGTTCCAAAAAAAAAAAAAACACCTAGATATTTAACCTCCTCCACCTCCAGCACCCCCATGACCCAGAAGGATACATGTCTTAGAAAATGTATGTATTTTTACCTGTCTTCACAGGGATATGCAAATAGTTCACATTTTTTCAGGTTTAAAGTCAAACCTGAAGCTTTTGAAAAAAAAAGTAATTTATCAATTACTACAAAGACAATATCACTATTCTACAAAAATAAGGCTGTATCATCAGCAAACTGACTTCTAATAAATTCTCTACCTAAGATGTCTATGCCATGAATGACCTCAGACTTTTTAATATAACAGCCATTAACTCAACAGCTCAAATAGTAAAGGTGCAATTGGACATCCTTGGTGAATTCCCCTTTTAATTTTAAAATTTGGTGATGGACCTTGGGTAAGAGATATATTACTATAAATATAATTGGAAAACATTATCACTTTACAAAAATGAGGACCAAAGCCTAATATTTCCAAGGTTTTAAACAGAAATTTGTGTTCTAATGTATCCAAAGCTTTTAAAAAGTTAAAAACCGGGCTCCCAAGTGGCGCAACCGTCTAAGCGTTAGCCCTATCATCAGGAGATTGCGAGCCGGGAGTCCGAGAGAGCACAATTGGCCTCGCTCTCTCTGGGTGGGTAGGATGGCTGCCCTTCTCCCCCCATCATTCACTCAGCGCGATGCTAGTCAGCGCAGGTGTCTGTTAGCTGACGTAACAGATCTGGCGGTTGGCGCTTTCCTCCGAGCGCGTTCAGCTGTCCAGTGACGTTGTGTGAGCGGCAGTTCGAAAAGAAAGCGGTGGCTGGCTTCACAGGTCTCGGAGGAAGCCTGTGTTAGCTTTCACCCTCCTAGCGTTGATAGCATCGTGTGATTGGGGGAGTCCTAACTAGCGGGGTGGAATTGGAGACGACTAAATTAGGGAGAAAATTGGGGTAAAAAAAAAAAAGTTAAAAACCAAAATCAAACTCTGATGTCAAGCACATTGAGAATCAGCCAAATATGATTGTAAATATTTCTTCCTTTAATGAACTGGGTTTCATCACTTACCGTACTCAGCCCCGTTTTCAGTCTATTGGCATATAACTGTGAAAGAAACTTATAGTCACAAGACAGGAGTGTTATAGGTCTCCAGTTAGCAAGATGTACTTTATTTGGCTTTGGGAGGAGATTAAACCATGGTTCATGGTAGGGGACATGGTAGAATTACCTAAACAATCTTTAAAAGCCTCAGAGGTTTTATGTCAGGCCTAAAATGTTTATAAAATTTAACTGTAAGGCCATCAAGGCCAGGAGATTTACCACTGGACATCAGGGAAATCGAATTGTCAAGTTTGGAAATAGTAAGTCTGCCTTAGTAAAACTGATTGTCATGATCATCTACTTTGAAAATATTATCTTTAAGTGGATTAAAAAATAAGTCACAATCAAACACAGAATAGTTGAAATCATATAAATTGCTATAAAAGGAAGAAATATAATTGTCAATTTCTGTCTGATCTTCACATACCAGTGGTGGACAGTAACAAAGTAAATGTAATTCGTTACAGTACTTAGGTAGTTTTTTTGTGTATCTGTACTTTACTGAAGTACTTTCATTTTGGGCAACTTTTTACCTTCACTCCACTACATTTCAAAGCCAAATATCTTACTTTTTACTCCGCTACATTATGTGAAATCTGTCGTTCTTTTTGGCTTATGTGTGTATAAAACCATAACAGGCCAAAACGAAAGAAGCATGAAGCAAGCGCACCAATCAGGGTACAGCATGCACTTTGTTTTGAGCTTGTTTTGACCTGTTGGACATACCTACCCAGTGCAAGCATACGGTTCAATGTCAGTGCAGCAGTGTAAAATTTTGGGAGTGCCTATATCAACATAAATGATGGAACTAACCTAACTTTGTGTAAATAGACCACAATACAGAAATATGTACACATTTGCAGCTGTGACTGCCATGTGTCTTTTTTCTGAATTTATTCAAACATTATTTCATTTTATAGTAAATTTGTTTTTGTTAGTTTATGTTTATGAACAGAGACCTGATCTGAGAGATCTTAAACTGAAACTTTGCTTGCTCGCAACAAGTTATTTCATAGCCACTTGGTTCTACCTAAGGGAAATTGTTTGCCTTCAGTGTTTTGTGCTTATGATTATTTTAACAGACATCAGTGACAGACTCATTAATGACATTCTATTAAAAGACTGGTTTACCAAGAGTGACACTAGAGTATTTTCACCTAAAATGAGTTAATGAAGCAAGAGTCTTCTTACAAAAATGGTAATAGGACATTAGAGTCATAATTAATCTTATAGTACTTTTACTTTCGATACTTTAGTACATTTGAAAGCAAATACTTTTGTACTTTTACTCAAGTGGAGGTCTAAAGGGAGGACTTCTACTTTTACTGGAGTAATATTTTACCTTGGGTATCCCTATTTTAACTCAAGTACATGGTTTGTGTACTTTGTCCACCACTGTCACTTACACAAATTTTCTATGAATAACGTATTGTTTGGTTTCTTGGTTTGTCTTTGTTTTTCTAAATTAATAAAAATAGGATGTGTTTTTCTCTCCCTCTTCCATCCATAATGCTTTGGATAATGTGAAGGCCTTATCTCTGTATAGTTTGTCCATTTCTGTCTGCAAAAGGAGGAAGAAAGATGAGAAGAAGTAAAGATAGAACTCTTTATTTTCTTCCTCATCTAAATACACTAAATACACTTTTTCTCACCAGTGCTAGCAGTTTACCTTCTTTTATTGCCAGTCTTTTCACTTTAAATTTAAATCATTAGCATTTACTGACTGGTGATTTCATTCTTTTTTCTAATTCTTTTGTATTTTTCACCTCATGTATCAGAGAGTAAACATCATTACAGAAGGAACTACTTTTAAACAAATTACTTATTCTGCCTCTGCTAAAATGTTGTAGTGTTCGTGCCTGCTAGCTCGGCAGATAGATAACAGGTTCTTCCAAAGAATTCCAAGAGGCCAAATTTTAACGACAGGAATGTTTACTCAGAAGAAGCACTGTAAAACTGAAACAAATGAAATATGCATTACAGTACACCCATGTGTCGAGTTCGCTTTGCAATACATATTACCAAATAACTCTATACTTTGTACAAAGGATCTAGGATGTAAGAATGCACAAGAATCGCCATCAAAATAACAGTATTTAGCTTGATGCTAATATGAATGGAAATTCTCCTAGACATGCTAACAAATTAGCGCCATTTTCTACGACATGAATTTAGTGATTACTTCACACACTTCGCTATTTTTTCACAAGGAGGTACGTAAGAAAACTATCTTGTTAAGAAAATAAAGATATTTACTCACAGACATAAGCCTTTCACGACCTAACAATAGAAGTTTAGCTTGGAAAAATGTTGCTTCTCTGTAGCATTGTACTCAAAGGCAAACTTACAAAGTTTTTTACAAAATAAACTTAAGTACAAACTTAAGGCAAACTGCTATAAAAATAACCACTAGAGGTCACTGTTGGGTAACAGACAGCACATTACTATTAAATGTCCAGTGGAATCTGGAAGGTTTAAAGCCAATGGACCTTCTAATGGATAAAGTAGCACTGTGATCAGTTAAAGGAGAGGGAAAAATGCCACAGTCAAAAGACAAAGGAAACAAGATTACTAGTTGTTAGCCAAAAATCCAGCCTAAAGTGATGAGAATGCCCTGAGAAATGATCCCATGTAAACTGCTTTTTATGAGGGTTATTAAATTGCCATACCTCAACTAAATTCAGGGCCATAGCAAAATTAGATATTAGAGGGTTAAAGGAATGTGAGTTAAAATGCATTAAAATCCCCTCCAACTATAATTTTATCTACACAATAAGTGTTTTTCCAAACATCAATTAGGGAACTCAGATCATGAAACAATCTACTATTATTGGTCCTGTTTGTGTGACCACTGACATTTACAAGCACAGAGTTACCATGGCTAAATTCAAGAATAACCATGATTCAGTGACCCTCGATATCACTTTTGAAGTTGATGATCTTACCATCCAAGTTCTTGCATGGAAAAGTGACCTCTGCTGAACGTGACGAACCATGACAAAGTTATGCTTCTGCACACCACTTCCAAAAAGACTTCCAAAATTTGACCTCAGCGACTGTAAAATGAGTAAAAAAAAAAAAAGAATTGACTTTAGATTGTTCCTTACAAAGAAAAAAATGCTTTGCGTTTAACATAATTTCTAATACTTCTTATGCTTCTAAAAATAACAAAAAAATTAGTGAATTAGAGTTAGTGATTTAAGAAAGAACTGTATCTCTAACCAGACGCAGGGCATGTTAATCATTAAACCTCGTAGTTTAACCTAAATAATCATGCAGTCATATTTCAAAGAAAAACAAAATCATCTCACGATTTAACAGGTTTAAACAGCATTATGTGATAAAGCTTAACAGTAATACAGTAATATAAGAAATCCTAAATATTAATTTAGATAAAAATAAAAAATAAATACCATGAGACGTAGAGTTTTACTTAAATGCTAAGTTAAAGAGATATGTTTTTAGATGCTTCTTAAAAGTGTGCACCAAGCTTCATTGTCTAATAAAAGGTGGAATCAAGTTCCACAGTTTAGAAGCATAATAACTGAACAAGACCTCTCCATGTTTTCTGTATTTTATAGAAGGTATTAGCAGAAGGCCAGTATTGCAGATTTAAGATCACATGCTGGAACATAAACAGACACTCTGTGATGTAAGGTCATTTATTTTCTCATAAAGCAGCTTTCTTTGAGTTTTTGTTCCAATGACGAGTATTTCCGTTTTTTCGTGATTTAATTTTACGAGAAATATCTGACACAGCTGTCTGTTTACAGCGTCTTGATCATCAGAAGAAATAAAAATGTATAACTGGGTGTCATCAGCATAGCTATGAAAATTTGTATTATGTTTCCTAATGACATCACCTAGTGATAGCATGTACAAAGAAAAAAACAAAGGCCCTAAAACTGACCCTTAGGGACTCCACAAGAAATGCCAAATCTTTTTCATTAATGATTTCCCATTGATTTATGATTTAATGTGAATATGAAATGATTTAAACCATTCTAAAACTGAATAAAAGGATTTTGCGCACCAGCGCTGAGCCTGAGGTCATTCACAACACAAACCAATGCTGTCTCAGTACTATGGTTAGAACGGAAACTTGACTGAAAATTCTTATATAACTTGTTTGATATTAGATACACATTTAATTGAAAACAACTTTTTCTAAGACTTTACTTAAAAAAGGCAGGATTAAAATTGGTCTAAAATAATTTAGTATGGAAGGATCCATGCTACTCTTTTTTGCAGAGGCTTCACCAAGGCCGTTTTAAAAGCATTTGGAAAATGCTTTGCTTCGGTAGCCTTCCTTTTCCCATTTTTCCCCAAGCGACGCACGGTGTCAGCTGTGTTTTCAAGCTGGTCAGGGGAGTAGGGGACATCTTCCCAGTGTCCGCTAAATTAGCCTGCTTAGCCATGCTGATTAGACCAACTTAAAAAAAAACGGATTAAAGCGGAAATAGTCTTAACTTTTAAACGTGAGAATAAAAAGTGATCGTAATAGTTTAGCACAACTTTCGCAAATTCTGACTGCAATTACTGCTTTAAACTAGAAAGATTTCTGAGCCTGCGAAAAGTTTTACTACTCACTCCGCCACCTTAGAAACATCCCCCATATGAAAGTTTAACGTAAGGAGTCCAAATTACCTCAACATTTGTAACTTTTTTGCATACTGCTCCCTACCCACCGTTTAGGAATTAACAGAAGTTTTTGGATGCAAGAGGGAGAATGGTTGCTCTCTACATTCTATTCCAAAATGGCTCAAATTTCTGCCTGGGGTTGAAGTGACACCCAGCACAGAGCTTGTAGCAGGCATTGCTTTGCCGACTCCTTTGAGAATAGGGCTTAATACGGCTCCAGATTTGCCAGCCGACTCGAGCTGAAACGAACAGCTTTCCTGACGCTTGCTGGAGGCAGTGTGAATCACACGGCGGTAAATCTTTATTTTTAAATAACATTCACGGTTTTCGTATGACAGTTTGTTCAATAATGTAGCTAGCAATGAGAATGTAGAAAAATGTGCAGGCTAACTTTAGCTAATTTTGTTATCTAATTTAGCTTGCTAATCTTACGTCAACGTTAGCTAACGTTAACCGAGATCCCTAACCGCCTTGTCTGTAGGGCACCTGCACCCTCCAAAAAATGGAGATAACATGCCAGCAACGTTATAATGTTCATCCAGCTCGAATTCAGATCATTTTGGAGTTCCAAATTCACAGTATCACGTCATGAGGCTGAAGTTTGCTTCCTATTCACCAGCTTCTTGTTCGAATGTTCCTGTTCCACCTTAAATGGCGCAGCAGTCATAACACCTGCTGGACCATTTAAGGTGGAACGGGAAATTTTGAACAAGAAGCTGACTTCACTTTTGCGTTAACGATATAGTTGAAATGCAAAACCTCTGATTAACTAACAAACAGAAATCTAAGGTGTAGGCACCTCAGTATGGAGCAAGCTGGAAATCGGATTAAGTCAACGCAGTCTTACTTATATGAACCTGAAGAGGGAGATTCTAAACAAAATCCTTTTCCTGAACCTAAAATTGCAGCCTTGTAGCAGCTACCCAAGGTTAAGTTATAGCCAGATTTCTGTATGTTTTGTTGAAATCTAAAAATAATTAGCACGATATTTTCTAGTTAAAAATCGTGATTGTCCATAACATCGAACCCCCTCATCAAGTACACGTAACGTCAGTCCGCTGCAGCGAAACAAATGAAATTAGCTTTCACCTAGTTTCAGTTGTATTTTTACTGTATGTGCTTTTTGCGCATTAACTATTGCATGAAAATATTAAATAAAACCACATATTAAACAATACAATACTGAATAACCCAATAAACTACCTGTCGTTATAATAGACGTGCACACGCGTTCATGAGCTTCTTCTGGTTGTAGCTAGATGTCAATCATCATGGTGATTTGCGTTGTGATCTCCCTGCTGGAGAAACTTAAGACTGCAAGCTGTTTTCAAAGCCGTTGCCACGCGTTTTTTCAGAGAACTTGCAGTGAGGAGAACAGGCCCTTTTGACAAGAAACAGAAGTGCATAAATGCTGGGTAAAATAAGTTCCGCTATTGCTTTACAGACAGTTACTAACCTCAGAAACACTGCCATTCCTATCACTTCAGCTCACCACAGAAAGGTGTGTCACTGTATCTGTGTCATAGTTGCCAAGATTGAAATTTGAGGATGTGTCCAGAGCTGTTGGAGAGCCAAACATACAACAATGTGGGAGTCCAAACTAAATAAAGGACATTATTGATTCATGGAAAAGCTCTTTTACAGCTATCAAAGTACAGTAACATCAGCTAACATCCATATAGTGATAAATTGATGGAAGTGAAAATAACTATAACCAAAATGATAGATAAGCCATGTTAGCTTGATAACAATAAACTAGTTGAAGTGGCAAAAAGCTAAACACATGCACATCCCAGCAGGGGGGCGTGCTGGGTCGTCAGCATCCGTAGCACCACTGTAGACATTTTCTTATTTGCATGTAATCACTGAGGTGGATTCCAGATACATTTAATCTGCAATGAGAAACTGTCAAACACTAAAAAGTCACAAGGCTGAGGTCAGCACATGACTGCAAAAAAGGGCGCCCGTGAGCAAGGCCTCAATGAATGTGAGTAAATAGAGCTAAAACGCTAAAACGAAAAGTTAAAATGCTTTTTAATCACTTGCCCAGGACTTTCCTTTAATTTTAGAAAGTAGAAGGATTTACTGTACTAAAAAGCAAATAAAACTTACCTATATGTTTCCTTTTTTTGTACAGCAAATGGGTTTTGAGCAGCAAGGCCGTTAGCATTACTGCTACTGAGCGCTGATTGGTTGGCGAGTGGAGCAGCTCCTTGGCTCTTCACTCTCACTGACGTCATGGACATAGGCACCGCTTTAAATTCCTATAACTCGAGTTTAAAAGTGTTCAAAAATATAATAGCGGTGTTTAAATGTTTTGTGCTATTCGGTGTTCACGAAATGATTGTATTCTTTCACGTTAAAAATGTTTAAGCATTTATAAACTATGATTTTGCTCTAATGCTCTATCTAACACATTCATTTTGGACTCGCTCGGGAGCACCCTCTGGCGTTTGAGAAACCCGGAAGGCATTAGTTAATTTTAAAATTAATCCAGTTTATTCTGGATTATCTATTCTGCTGCAGTTATTTTCTGTGTTTGTTTATACAAACACTCTTATTATGAAGCCTGCTTTCATTGTGTTGATGCTTAGTTCAGGAAGCGAGCGGCAGTTTCATCGTTTGCAGCCAAGCAAATTAGAGGTAGCAACAAGGAACTTACACTGACAAGAAGTGAAAGCTAAGGCCAGAATCATACAAACGCAAATGACAGCGCTCGACCAGTGCATTGCAAACGCTCGGTCCTTCTCAACAAACGTGCCCTGTGTTCTTGTGTTACTGTGATGTTTAAAACAAGCAGTACTGAAGGGTGAGATAGAGGACAAATCAGAGAGGGATCTACTGTTATTCCAATAGCCTCAACAGCTAAACGTGGACAAGTAGAGAAGAGTGAGCTGATTTACCTCGTCTCCTGTAATGGAAAGGCAATAATGTATCATATTTTTAAGTCTATTTAAGCCATCTTTGCGTGAGTCTCACCTGCTGGTCTACCACGGCACACCGGCAGAAGATCGCTTGGACAGTCTTGGCTGTCGTTATACCACCCTTTGCTGTAATGCTTAGAATGCAGCTTGCGCTTATGTTGTGTTATGAAATGCGTTGTGACACATTTTTGCACGCAACTACACCCGAAACCCCATCTGTGTAGCTCAAAGCATCTGTGTTCGCAAACTGTTTCCATGGACTACTGTAGTCATGTGTCATTCTGTAATCCTTGTTATGCCCATGTTAGGAACTCCAGGTCTAAGCTCCATTTCTCTATGGCCAGAATGAATAGGGTTTTCGAAAAATGTCTCTGTCGCACCCTGTGTTAAATAAAAATGTTCAGAACCCGATACGTTTTGTCCTGTATACATTTTTCTCCTGAATACCACTGGATCCTCTGAATTACAAGGTTATTAAAGAGCCTTAATACTAATATTGCTACATGTGAGCTAAAGCTACTGTGCATCAATGTGATGTCACAAAGCTACAAGAAACTAAGGCAGGCTGTGGCGGTGCTCTGACAAGTTGTGCTACCTTATCGAAATGTTCTACTGTAGCGCACATTTACCCATAAATTAAAGTATACCCATAAATAAAACCTCTGGATAGAATATTTTGATAGGCTAAAACTCCTCATCAAAAAATACTAATTTGAATTTAGCTTCTTTCTCGCCAGCTTCTTGTTTGAATGTTCCACCTTGGAGCAGCAGCTGTGACTAGCTAGCTATCACAAACATTAGCAAACGAGACAAAATACTGACCTGTTGGTTCTGTGAAACAGCAAAAATAAGTTAATGTTACTTAGCTGTCAAGCGGAAATATGCCATGCCATGCCTTTTTCATGCCATGCCTTTCAACCCTCCAAGCTTCTTTTTTGCTGGCTGTTTGTTCGATTTTTCCCGTTCCACCTTAAATGCCGCAGCAGTTCAGAATGTAACTGCCGCACATTTAAGGTGGAACGAAAAAAGTTGATTAGGATAATAATTAGGATATTTTGAGAGCCTAAATCAGCTTACCAGGGGGTCAGCAGTAATATTAAGCTGAATCTGTACTGAATTAGCCTGAGTGCAGGTAAGTTTGTAAAGCTTTTCAAATCAAGCTACAAACAAAACGGCAAGAGCTATCGTGTTTCAGTGAGTATCAGATGAAGAACAAAGAACCTGCTTCTTTTGTTCTGTATTCTTTTCATCTGCCCTCAGTCTGTACATGGAAATGTACACTGACAAAGCGTGCTTAAGGAGGCTGCCAGGCTAATGATGTCAATTCAGTGTGCAGTAGCATTAGCTTACAAGTAGCAATACTCATATTTCAACTCTTTAACGACCTAGTAATTCAGAGGATCCAGTGATATTCGAGAGAAGAATGTTCATAGGACAAAACGTATCGGGTTCTGAACATTTTTATTTGACAAAGGGTTTGATTGAGAGTGCAAAGGGCATGCCTTGTGACTGGTGAAAAAAGATTTTTGCTAGCAACATTCAGGGCTTAAGCTCTGTAAGCCCGCCCCTGGTATCGCTCATGAGCTATATAGCGGTTATGCACAAAAGGAGCATTGTTAACATATACTTCCTACATGTCTTAAATAGACCTGCTCTGAGGCAAGAAGAAAGTAGGTGAATGATTTTGCTGTGGTGTAGAGCTTTAAGCTGATTTCACATGTAGGCATGTATGATGTGTTTAGATACTTGATTAAATTTAATAGCCCAGTTTGCTTAAGCTCTAGAACAATGCCGGTAACTCACATAAGCTAACATTCCACAAAACACTCTTCTTTATTAATAATCTCACTTGACTAGGGTATTTGACGTATGGCGAGAATAACAAACTGTAAAACTTTACTGTTGTATGTTATAATATTTCAGTTGATATGCATACAGTTAAAAAGTCAATGTACCAGTTATATTGTAGTATTTTGGCAAAGAAGTAAACATGAGAAAGGCATTGATTCCCACTACAAGAAGTGATCTTTATTTGAACTAGCAGAAAAGGCACATACAGAAGCATGAAGTAGCGGGGAAGTCACCCCCAGCCATAGAACTCCCTGTGGTGACTAAGAGCCCACACCAAAGAACCTACAGCTCAACACATAAACACAAGCAAAACACATATACACACTCTTAACTAGGAAACAACAACAGTAACAACAACAGTATATTTGCTACTGTGTAGGTGAGTGCTAATTAACGAACATTATTTATAAATTGTTCCCAACATCCTTTTTACTTGGATTACAGTGGAGAATCTGGTGCTGGGAAGACCGTAAACACCAAGAGAGTCATTCAGTACTTTGCCAGCATTGCAGCAAGTGGCACAAAGAAGGATGCAGCTGCTCAAAATAAGGTTTTCATTTATCATAACAATCACAAAAGGATAGTTATGTTACACTGACTACTACTAACAAATATTAAATATTATATAAAACCTATTATTGTCTAGAAAGGTGCATGTACAAAATAATAATTTCATGATTTCTTGTACAATTTAACGGCTATGCTTACATTTTCTAGGGGACTCTGGAAGATCAAATCATCCAAGCTAACCCTGCACTGGAGGCTTTTGGCAATGCCAAGACTATCAGAAATGATAATTCTTCCAGATTTGTGAGGGAGTGTTTACCAACATACATGCACTAGTCTACAATAAACCAATATACATGCACTAATCCAAATGTTTAAATTTAAAATCTTAAAGCTTTTCTGTTGTTAATCTTTCCCCTCAGGGTAAGTTCATCAGAATCCACTTTGATACCAGAGGGAAACTGGCATCAGCTGACATTGAAACATGTGTGTTATTTTTCACCCCTCCAGAATTATATTATACTTATTTTAGTTTCATTTTTGTTATGACTTAAATGCATTCAGATGACCTATTTAAAATGTCATCTTATTTTACAGTTTGTATAAAAACTCAATGTGTTTTCCTCTCATTTTGATATAAAATGTATATAAGAAACAGTCAATAGACTTCACATTTCATTCACAGTATATCAGACAAGTGGTATTCATACTGAAGGTGATTTTTCTAAATGATACTTGGGGTTTGTTTTATTCAGGGCCAGAAACTATAGACTAATATGAACTGTATGAATATATGAATCTATGAACTGTAGCCTATAGTTGCATCTCAAAGAAAGCAAGTCTTTTTCAGCTTATTACCAAATCATGCTGGCTGCTGTACTTCACCAAATAAACTGCGTACATTGGATAAAGATGGGAAATTGGTGAATATTAGAAAGTGTGTAAATGTATCATGTAGTTGGAAGCATTTACTGGAAAATTCAACATAGTTTGTTTTATTTTTATTGTTAAGATCTTCTGGAAAAGTCTCGTGTGATCTTTCAGCTCAAGGCAGAGAGAGACTATCACATTTTCTATCAAATCTTGTCAAACAAGAAACCTGAGATACTTGGTTAGTATATATACTAAATAAAGATGCACAACATTGAAATCAATGTATTTATTTACACGAAGATAAATCACCTCTTTATGTCCAATAGAGATGCTACTGGTGACACAAAACCCCTATGACTATGCATTCATCTCTCAGGGAGAAACTACAGTTGCTTCTATCAATGATGCTGATGAGTTAATGGCAACAGATGTAAGTCTCTAGTTTTGAGCACAACTGAATGGAAACTGGGTTGGAGGCACCTAACTAGATTAATTAACAATAATTGCATAAAAGTATTCTCTTCCTTAATGTACTTCAAATATTTTACTTCATCTGCACTAATCCTAATCTTAACCCCTTAGAAACTATGGCTCTGCCTGTCCGTTTGAAAGACACAACCTTATATAGGATGAAAAATCTTGCTAACATTGGATTTATTTTATTTACCTTTTTTCAATGCTCAGGGCTAGAAGGCCACTAATATTTCCTTCAAATGTTTCATTTACAGAATGCTTTTGATGTACTAGGCTTCACACAAGAGGAAAAAAATTCAGTGTACAAACTAACTGGAGCTATTATGCACTATGGTAATATGAAATTCAAGCAGAAGCAGCGTGAAGAGCAGGCGGAACCTGATGGAACTGAAGGTAAAAAGCATTTCACAAGAGTGAGCACAAATTTAAGCAGACAAATAATAACAGACCATCTTACCCGTCATATGTAATCTTTAAATACTGAGTCACAACTTTCCAGATGCAGACAAAGCTGCCTATTTAATGGGCCTGAACTCTGCTGAGCTTCTTAAGGGTTTGTGTCATCCACGGGTGAAAGTAGGAAATGAGTGGGTGACCAAAGGACAAAATGTCCAACAGGTAAAACACTTTACAATCATTCAACATGTACAATCCTGTATAGTTAATCTCTTTTAACTATGAATATGTTGGTTCTTTCAGGTGTATTATGCTGTTGGCGCCCTGTCCAAAGCCGTGTATGAGAAAATGTTCGTCTGGATGGTAGCAAGAATCAACCAGTCCCTGGAAACAAAGCAACCACGGCAGTACTTCATTGGTGTACTGGACATTGCTGGCTTTGAGATTTTTGATGTGAGTGCCTAGAAAACACAGTTTGCTCTCAAAAATGTTTATAGTTATTTAGCTACATGTATAGCTATTGTATGTTGTTGCCATGTAATAATGTATGATTTAAGCATTCTGTATATTGCAGCCATGCTACCTGAACTCTTACAAATACAAAATTAACAGGTTTAATTTATGTAAAATGAGTATAGTGGAAATATATACTGTGCTGGAAAAGCCAGACTAAATTTGAGCAAAAAGGAAGTAAAAGCTTGGAAATTTTAGGGTGGTTGTAATTCTGGGCTGTCACTCTCATGTAGTCTGTTTAAAATGTACTGTCTAGGTAAATTATCATATTGTGTACTCAAATGACATATAAGAAGTTCTAAAATCATGTAATTTATTAATTCATTTACAGTTTAACACCTTTGAGCAGCTCTGCATTAACTTTACGAATGAGAAACTGCAACAATTTTTCAACCATCACATGTTTGTGCTGGAACAAGAGGAGTACAAGAAAGAAGGTATAGAGTGGGAATTCATTGACTTTGGCATGGATTTGCAGGCCTGTATTGACCTGATTGAGAAGGTGAGTCATTAGTAATTTCAGAGGCTTGAAGCATCCATACTGTAGTTTTACTCTTTGTGCTATGATTTTGTGTAGAAATATTATGTTTGAGATCACCACTGACATACCCAGTTCATATTTTTTCAGCCCATGGGTATCATGTCCATCCTTGAAGAGGAATGCATGTTCCCCAAAGCCACAGATGCCACCTTCAAAGCAAAGCTTTATGACAACCACCTAGGGAAATCCAGCAACTTCCAGAAACCAAGGATCGTAAAGGGCAAGGCAGAGGCTCACTTTGCCCTGGTTCACTATGCTGGCACTGTAGACTACAACATCAACAACTGGCTCGTAAAGAACAAGGATCCACTAAATGAAACTGTGGTTGGACTATACCAGAAATCTTCATTGAAGCTACTGGCTTACTTGTTTGCAAACTATATTGGTGCAGACTCAGGTATGTTAAACAAAAAGATGTTTATTTTTGAGTAGAAGATTCTTCCGGTTTTGATAAATTATTTTTTAGGAGAATTGACCACATGAAAAACCAACCACATTCAAAATGACTATGCACGTTAATTTCCTATTAGTTTTAATTCTAATAATATTAAATATTTTGATAGTAATAATAATTATGTTAATAGCATTTATTTAATAATAAACGTTTTATATAATAATAGTATTTCTTCCATAAACATTGACATTTTCTGCCAAATTCAAACCTCAGAATAGTTTGTAATTCTATCAAGTGATTTTTTAGTGTTTTTTGTCATTCTGCAGTAATGCCAACAATTTCAGCACAAAAAGACATAAAACATTTTAAAGGTTTTAAAAGCCTCTTAAATCAACACGAGTAATGCTGCTGTGCCTTTACCAACACAACACACAGCACCATACCACTGCTGATATCACTGCCTTGCTGAGAATCAGTCATTTATAAATAGGAGACAACTGGGGACCGCTGCTCCAAGCATAAAAGAAAACAAAAAGTTATTGATTTCAGATGGGAGGCATCATTGTTTGGAACAGTTTATTTGGCTAGTTTATAGGCCTTAGTATGAGTATCTTACCTAAATTAGAGATGTATTAATTTTAATATAAAGCCCAATTTCAAAAAAATGTTGGGACAGCATATAAAAAGCTAATAAAAACAGAAAGTAGTGATTTGTAAATTTTGTTTGATCTGTATTAAATTAAAACAGAACTAAAAGCACAGTATTTGATGTTTTATGAATTTCATTGTTTTTTGAAAATATGCACTCATTCCAAATTTCATGCCTGAAACCTGTTCCAAAAAATTCAGGAACATGTTTACATGTAACACTGTGTTACATCACCTTTCCTTTTAACAGCACTTCAAAAAATCATTTAGAGACTAAAGGCACAGATGATCCGGTTTTGAAAGTGAAAATTTTCTTCAGTCTTTGTTGTCATTACAACAGCTTAATAAGACATACATTTTCAATTGGAGACAGGTCTGGACTGCAGGCAGGTCAGTCTAGCACGTGCACACTCTGATTATGCAGCCATGCTGTTGTAACATGTAGCTTGGCTTGGTCATGTTGAAATAAGCATGGATGTCCCTGAAAAAGACAGTGCCTAAAGGCAAATTATATTGCGCCAAAATAATAGCCTCCATGCCATGACAGACTCAGGCTTTTTAACTTTACGCTAGTGACAATCTGGATGGTCATTTTTTTCTTTGGCCACAGGAAAAACAACTGTTATCTCCAGAAACAATCTGAAAGGTTGACTTGTCAGACCACATTGCATGTTTCCACTATGCATCAGTTTCAAATGAGCTTGAGCACATTTCTAGATAATGTTGACATAAGGCTTTCAGTGTGCAGAATGCAGTCTTAACTTGCATTTGTGGATACAACAGTGAACAATATTTATTGACAGCGTGTTCCATGTGGTTATATCCATCACAACGTGTTGGTTGTTAATGCAGTGCCATCTAAGGGGCCAAAGGCTACGGGCATTAGGTTGCTTTTTTTTGTTTTTGTTTTTTTGGCCTTGTGCTTTACTCACAGAGATTTCTCTAAATTCCCTTAATTTTTTATTATATTATGCACTGTAGACATTTCTAATTTTGAATTGCCCTGTCCCAACTTTTTTGGAATGTATTGCAGGAATCAATTTCTGAATGAAATGTAGTTATGTAATAACTGTAGTTTGAGGGGAGGAACATCCCTGAAACTCCTTCTTCCAATCTAACACCCTATAAATTCACACCTTCACCTTCCTTTCTCGTGACAAAGTTTTTGCAGTCAGTTGTGAGACGCCAGTGCAGCTATGAGCCACACTGCCACAGACCTCGACTCTCTCTCCTGAATTCCCCTCGGCCACGTGCCTGCTACTTCTGCACATACAGACAAATCAAGATCCCATTGAAATCCTTTTTCATCATACCTGCTGCCCTGGCTAGTGTGGCCTCAGTAGGACCCTCCCACTGTGTGCCAATTTCAGCTCTTCCAGTGTGGCTGCGGCATTCTCAAACGTCGGCGGATCACGCTCCTCTGCTCCTACCCTCGGCCCCCTGCAAGTCTCGTCCAAACTGCACCCCTGACTGGACTGCAACCATGCACCTGATGGATGAATCGCGTCACCTGTGCTGACTTAATTCACTCTTTTTCAGCTCCACCAAAGGTAAACAAAACTTGCTCTCTGCGGCCATTGCTCGAGCCTCAGCTCACGCTGCTGTGCAAATCGCTTGATGATGCCACCACGTTGAGGCTCGCCCTACAAGATGACTGCGCTGATGCTTATTCCACATGGCAACGTCACCACCCCCACACCCCCCTTACTCTCAGACCCTTTTGTCTTCCTAGTTCCACTCATTTTCATCCCACCCTGGCCCTTTTTCATCCCACCTCATCCCTTCTCATCCCAGTCCTTTCTTCATCTTTTCATCGCTCATCTCTCTCGCACCCTTTTCTTCCTTCATCCTCCCCTCTTTCATCCCGCATCCTCCACTGCCCATTTCATCCCATGTCCTCTTCTGCTTCTTCATCCCACATCCTTCCCTGCCCCTTTCATCCTGCCTTCTTCCCACCCCTTTCTTCCCTCACCCTCATGCCTCCATCTCATTCCTATCTTGGTTCAGCTCCAGTTTGCCTCTGCAACTCAGTTATGATTCCACTCAGCTCCATCTCGGATCTCGGATCTACTCCATCTCAGGTCAGCTCCATCTCGGATCAGCTCCATCTTGGATTAGCTCCAGTACAGTGAGCTCTGCAACTCACTTCAGACTCCACTTAGCTCCATCTCAGACCAGCTCCATCTCTGATCAGCTTCAACACAACTCAGTTCTGCTACCCATTTCTTGCTTAACTCTGCTTCTTGTCAGATGAGCTTCATTTCAGACCAGCTTCGTCTCGGATCAGCTCCAACACAGTTAGCTCTGCAACTCTGCAACTGCAATTCTGTCTTACCTTGGCTTCACCTTGGATCATCTACAACTTGGACCAGCTACATCTTGACTCAGCTCCATTTTTTCCTTTTTCCTTCAGACTGGATTAATATTGGTTAATTTGTGAAAATGCTGCCTGTGCCCCCAGGTACCTACCTCTCTCTCAGTCATTTCAGATGATCCTTTGCCACTGCTGATTTGACTTCCTTCTTGCTATTGACTTCATTCTCTCCTCCCATTCAGCCCTCAATCCCAGGGAGCCATATCCTTTTGCCATTGCTGGCCTTTTGGGGGCCTAAATTTAAAGCTAGTGTTTCTCATCCAACATCATAACTGAACAACGTGTAGTTGCCTACAGGATAGTCCATGCCAAACTACCTCCTGCAGTGACCAGAGCATCATCCAGCTGCCTCTGTCATAACACCATCAACTCCCATACGCAGCAACTACCTTCTAACAGCCATTCCTGTTTCATGTTAATTCCATCCAGGAGGATAAATTTTGCTTCACTCTGATCAAATCCCTTTACCTGCTATGTTTAAGAGAATCTTCACAACCCAGTGACGACCAGAGGAAGATGGGTTTCTCTGTCGAATTCTGGCTTCTCTCAAGGTTTCTTTCTAACTGGTAGTTTTTCCTTGTCAACCTCAGCTTACTCAATGGGTTCAGAACTGGATGTCTGTTAAGCAGCAGACCACCATGCCACCAAGACATTATAGTGAATCAAATTCATCTGCTCTTTTTTTTCTCATTTTACTACCTTAATAGCAAAACTACTCACTCCAAGCACCATACAAAGGATCAACTTAACTAGGCCTCTTTTCTGTCTAGGCTCAATTTCTCTACCAAACCATACAAAGCTTAGCACATTACGCCTAGCTCAAATAGGGGTCTGGCCTTCTAGCTACAGGCAGAAGACACATGGAACTCCCCCAAGTTCTCAGAGTTGTCCCCACTACCTCAAGCGTGCCACATGCTGATGGCACGGTCTGAACTGAAGTTATTTAATAATCAAGGTTTGGGGGGAGGAAAGTGTCTGAAACCCCTCTTGTCTTCCAATCTAATGGCCTACAAATTCACATCGTCACCTTCTGTTTCCAGGACGAAGTTTTCTCAGTCTTCACTGCCACCCCATCTTCTCCCTGTTCCACAGTCCTACATCAGTCCAGCTATGAGGGGAGGTCTGGCCTTCCAGCTACAGGCAGAAGAAAATTTAAAAATGCTATTTAAATAGTGTATTTACAATTGCATTAACCATGCGAGTGTGCATTATTTAAGACATAATTCAAAATCAAATGCAAAACCGTTTGCATTTGCATTTCTCTGTGCAGTGGCTGGAAAAATTTAACATGGAAAGCTATTCCATATTAAGGAGAAGTTCCTTCAATATATGCATTGTCTTAAATGGTATGACATGTAAAGAAAAAAAATCACCCATTTGTAATATTGTAATATATATGCTTGATTAGGAAAGCTTGTGGCTGTTGCAAACACCAACGTTGGTGACAACTTGACAGCCTTCAGGCAGAAGCTCACAGAACTGTCAGAACACTGGCCTGTACATTTTGTGATGCTCACGCTACCATTTAACAGTAATCTCTGTGCTAAGATGCTCTCAGGAAACCCAGTCCAGAATAGCTGAATCAGGTATGTTGGGAGCAGTGAAAACATTAAAATGTGCAGTTTAGTGTTCCTCCAGGACCAGGCTTGGGAAACACTGGGTTAACCCACAGTGGCCCCGCATCTCCTTAATAGGAATTGGCCATCTAGGTCCTCCAGCAGTCCTGTAAACCTCTGCCCAAAGCAGGTCACTCACTTGACGCAAGACTGAAAACACATTGTCACTAAAGTTGTTGCTTATGCAGCCATAAGCTCTCCTAATCCATCAAGAATCACTTCCCCACAAACCAACAGGAAATTCGTTTGACATGCTCAGCTTGATTGGTGAGAGTTAAATTTGCCAGTACTGCCAAAGTTTAGACTTTTTGTCACTTCCTTTTAAAACGAGTATGCCCCAAACTAAAAGGTCCTCCCCAGTGTCCCCTCTGCAGCGTTTGCTTGACAAGAGTGCCTTGTTGACAGCAAAAATGCAGTTGCACACAGAGATGTGAATACATTTTTTGGCATAATTTTGGCAGAGCTGGAGCAAGATGATGAAGAAATGTAATTTCAAATTGGCAATTGTTTTGTACTCAGAAATACAAATGCAAACACGTTGTGCTTTTGAGTTTGAATTATGTCTTAAGTAATGCATACTCACATGGGAAATGTAATTGTAAATACACCATTTATGTGTATTCTGTATACATGACCTAAAAGCTGGCACACTTATGCTAACTGTAGGCTAGAAGACCTTGAAAAGACTGAAAATACTCTGAAACACTGAAGTCTGGCACTCTCACATCTAAAGACAATGCGTGCGTATACGTGCACTCAATAATCCGATAACTGCAGAAATCAGATTTTGTCAGTAATGCGATCAACACGTTTACATGCACTTGAGTAATCAGAGAATGGGAAACTCCGGGTCTACATGAGTCAGGCAGAAATCAGATTCCTGCTTTGCAACCAGCCAATAGACTCAGAGAGAAAGATGTGACGTAAACATAATGTGAAACTCAAACTTCATGCCGCGGCTTTTTTTTTTTAAACATCATGCCACTTTACCTGAAGATATGAACTTATGTCATCTAGAAGATGAAAAATATTCAAATTCTTTATTTCGTGTTTGGTTTCAGCACCGCTCCAACAGTGTTTTGCTGCCATGTCACAACATCCATTGTCTGTTCTTGTGCATGCGTAGACTGAGAAATCCTGTTGAAATCGGAGAATGAGTTTACATGCACTGAGAAATCTTATTACTGAGCTAAAATCCAGCTCTCTTTATCGGATTTCTAGATCGGAGTGTGGTGTTTACATGACCATTTGAATAACTGTTATACTGTATAACCAAAGAGCAGATACAGAAACAGCTTTTGGGCACAGCTGCCCTTGTGTGTGCAGTGGTGTGTTCTGAAAAAACAGCCAAAAAGAAAAAGACAAGACACTGTAATTTCTGTCCCACCCTGTACCTTCTCTGCTCTATTGTGGTATAAATAGGAAGACACGTCAAAAAGACACTCTTGCTCATGCCACAGTTCCACCAGTTTCTCCTCTTTATGCACAGTCTAACAGAACGCTCCTTTGCACTCTCTCTCTCTCTCTCTCTCTCTCGCTCGCTCTCTCTCTTTGTCTCTGTGGAGTGGGTGAATGCAACCCTGAATGAAATCAGGGATGATGAGAATTATAAAGTTTAGGGCTGGTTAAAAAATATTCAAGGCAAGTCCCGGCCAGGAGACACCCCTGACCTCACCTATTGGTTGTTGACAATGTCAACATCGCTCCAGATTGCTACACCACGTTGGCCCAGAGATTGTCTGAGAATCAGGACGCAACCTAATGAACATTTTAGGTTAAATAGTTCCTAGAGATTTATATTCATCACCTACCCACAATGTCATAAACTGGCAGTCCAAAAGAATTGCTCACATGCATGTATGTCATACATAGATGTTTAGCAACTGTTTTTGTTGTGTTTAGCAACTGTTTTTGTTGTGGTTATGCTGTATGTTCACTTAAAGGAGGAAAATCGCAACAAATTATGGATATTCCTACACAGTACAATTAGCAGTAAAATGCTTGGATAACTGCCCACTCACATGAAGCAATAAGATAATAAGAAACAGCAGTCAAATAGAAGAACAATATTGTAGAAAAGATAAAACAAAATATCCATCTATTAAATATACACTATAAACACAAAGAAGATATGAAATGTGCAATGTACACATGGCATTGTGGTGATTTTTTTACACAGTGTAGTGTTTATCAGCATTTCATGGGCCATCTAATCATGAGGACAACTGCACACTACTATGTCGTAGTTTCCTAAAATATTTTAATGATTTAAAAGAACTGCTGTCCACAGGCCATCCATAGTGGTTGGATTTTGCATGAATTTAACTTAATGAATTATGTGGCATCTCACATTGACTTGTTGGTTTTTTATCCTTTAAGAGACATTGTGGTTCTCCTCCTATCTTAACAGACAGACTGAAGTTGAATATGTCAAAGAATACTGCTTTTGCATTAATATTTCTTTTATCAGAAATGAACTAAATAAAAATTAATACAGGTCATTAATACTGGTCATTAAGCCCATGCACACAGTTACTACATCAAACTCTCAAATCATTGGTACTCCCAAGTTCCTGCTTTTGGTATACTTTTAAAGTTGTTGGACGCAAATCTTGAGAACTGTCTGCAGCACGTCTGACAAAAAGAATACCTTTCGTGGAATGCTGTCATAGAAAATCTGTAGAGTGGGATATCTTTGGGAGAATGGAGAAATATGGACCTTATGGCCCCCACAGGATGTTGGCCCATGTATAAATGGATCACCCACAATGTTTACAGCTGGCAACAAAAAGTATGTTTGAAAAAAAGTGTGATATACAGTATTTCTGATGCATACCATTATTATTTCAGCTATGTCTGATGCTACTAGTGGCAAAAAAGAAAAGAAGAAGAAAGGATCATCTTTCCAGACAGTGTCTGCACTTCACAGGGTATGTTCAAGACTACAAGTCCAAAGCTAACAGAAAAACAGTATTGTATGTCTCCTTGATGGGTATGCTGCCCTTACTGATTATATTGAAATTGTTAACTGCCAGGAAAATCTCAATAAGCTAATGACAAACCTGCGCTCAACCCATCCACACTTTGTACGCTGCATCATCCCCAATGAGACCAAGACTCCTGGTGCAATGGACAACCCCCTGGTTATGCATCAGCTACGCTGTAATGGTGTGCTGGAAGGCATCAGAATCTGCAGAAAGGGTTTCCCCAACAGAATCCTGTATGGGGATTTCAAACAGAGGTACAGGATCACCAAAGTGACATACTAATGTATAACATTTACTTAGAACATTTATTAATCTTTTACCTCAAATTTCACAGGTATCGCATCCTGAACCCATCTGCCATCCCAGAAGGTCAATTCATAGATAGCAGGAAGGGGGCAGAGAAACTGTTGGCTTCACTTGATATAGATATCCAACAATATAGGTTTGGGCATACAAAGGTAAGAGTTTTGTTGAGTCACTTGAAATGTATCATTCCAAAAGAAAAATGATAAAAAATAGCATATTACACATATTGTTTTTTTTTCAGGTGTTTTTCAAAGCAGGTCTGTTGGGTCAGTTAGAGGAAATGAGAGATGAGCGACTATCTAAAATAATCACAGGAATTCAAGCTAGGTCTCGTGGCCTTCTCTCAAGAATTGAATACCAGAAGATGGTGGAACGCAGGTAGGACTTTTTTCAGTACATTTTCCATGAAACTTTACAGTTTGTTTAAAAGGTTTCCTGTTTATTTACTGTTTCTTTGATCCCAAAAGGGATGCCTTACTTGTTATCCAGTGGAATGTGCGTGCATTCATGGCTGTCAAGAATTGGCCATGGATGAAGCTGTTTTTTAAGATTAAACCATTATTGAGGTCTGCTGAAGCAGAGAAGGAAATGGCTAACATGAAAGAGGAGTTTTTGAAACTCAAAGAGGCTTTTGCAAAGTCTGAAGCTCGTAAGAAAGAACTTGAGGAGAAAATGGTCTCTCTTCTCCAAGAAAAGAATGATCTCCAGCTTCAAGTTCAGGCGGTATGTTTGAAACGTGCTTCAAGAAAAATCTGTTATTTCCAAACATTTGTATTTAATGTCTTGACATACCCTTGTTATGTAAACAGGAGCAAGACAATCTCTGTGATGCTGAGGAAAGGTGTGAAGGGCTGATAAAAAACAAGATCCAAATGGAAGCCAAAATTAAAGAACTAACTGAGAGGCTGGAGGATGAGGAGGAGATTAATGCAGAGCTAACAGCCAAAAAGAGAAAGCTGGAGGATGAGTGTTCTGAGCTCAAAAAAGACATTGATGATCTTGAGTTGACTCTGGCTAAAGTGGAGAAGGAGAAGCATGCTACAGAAAATAAGGTTTCTGTACTTTATAAATAAAGTTTTTGGTTTACAGATATCAATAATGCAAGCCAATTTTCTCAATATGTGTGATATTACAGGTGAAGAATCTGACTGAAGAAATGGCAGCTCTGGATGAAATCATAGCTAAGCTAACAAAGGAGAAAAAAGCCCTGCAGGAAGCACATCAACAAACCTTGGATGACCTACAGAGTGAGGAGGACAAAGTCAACACCCTCACTAAAGCCAAAGTTAAATTAGAGCAGCAAGTGGATGATGTAAGTGCATAAAATGGCAAGCTACCGATTAGACTGGTTCTTAGACTAGTAAGTTATGTTTTTTTTTCCAACAGTTAGAAGGATCTCTTGAGCAAGAAAAGAAGGTTCGTATGGATCTTGAAAGGGCAAAGAGAAAACTAGAAGGTGACTTAAAGTTGACCCAAGAAAGTATAATGGACCTCGAAAATGACAAACAACAACTGGAGGAACGTCTTAAGAAGTAAGATCAAAAGTTGCTCCATCCTACACATATTACTGTACATTTTGATAGTATCTTATCTGAAACAAATTGTTTTCATCAGGAAAGACTTTGAAATCACCCAGCTTAACAGTAAAATTGAGGATGAACAAGCTGTGATTGCCCAACTACAGAAAAAAATGAAGGAGCTACAGGTAGTTTAAATGAAATTTTATTTGAAAAAATGTCATGCGTATTGTTGTAGAGCACTATGTAAATTCTGCTTTGTGTTAGGCACGAGTTGAAGAACTTGAAGAAGAACTTGAGGCAGAAAGAGCTGCCAGGGCCAAGGTAGAGAAACAGAGGGCAGACTTGGCCAGAGAGCTGGAGGAGATAAGTGAGAGACTGGAAGAGGCTGGAGGAGCTACTGCTGCTCAGATTGAGATGAACAAAAAAAGGGAGGCTGAGTTCCAGAAACTACGCAGAGACCTTGAAGAGGCCACTCTACATCATGAAGCCACAGCTGCCACATTGAGAAAGAAACAAGCTGACAGTGTGGCTGAACTGGGAGAGCAGATAGATAATCTTCAGAGAATCAAACAAAAACTGGAGAAAGAGAAGAGTGAGCTTAAATTGGAACTGGATGATGTGGTCTCCAGTATGGAACAGATTGTCAAATCCAAAGTAAGTTTTCCTTAAACAGTATTCAACATTAATTTTGAAATTCACATGTCAGTGACAGTCAATGTCAGTTTTCCAAGGGTATCTCGATTTTCACTCAAGTACAGGATTCGTGACTAAGGTTTAGATGACATTGTGAGGTAACATCGCACAATGGTGGCTGCATACAGACATAAACTGAAAAATCTTGGTGCCGTAACCCTGCATTTACATTAAAGTGCACAAATGTCTATACATTTCATTGCCGGTGCAAAACAGTTATGATGCATTTTGTGTGATGCTGAAAAAAACAATATATAATTTAAATCAAATCCCTAAACTTTTTAGCAGGAATTAAGATAAAAATCACAAAGTGGTAAATATTGTGTTTAAAAAAACACAGACTTCACATCGCAGAAGGAACCACTGGTAACACTTTACTTGAACCCTGCAAGACAACACTGACATAACTATCCCAAACATGTCAATGCAGGTGGCATATGCTGTTTTAAATTGTCATGATAGATGATGTTCAGTACTGTATCAGCGTCATGCTACCATTGCTGGTAATTGTCATTACTGGTGCCATAACATTAATAATTAGCAGTCATGACATAAAACATTGACATATTTGACAATTAACAGTAATAACAGTAATAACATAACACATATATCTAGGCATCTGTCTGACAGCTCATGACAGCATATAACATTTGCCATGACATGTTTATGGCGTGGTTATGTCACTGTTTTGCAGAAGAGTTACCAAATCATCATAGCTGTACCACGTAGGCTAACATCTGTATACGACTAGTTGTGATTTTCCCACATGCTTTGTAAATAAATACATTTGTAAATATATGCATATATTTACATATATTCATATATTATAACATATATGAATATGTGTAAAAAGCACAATATATTGCATTTGAACTGTGTCTATTTCATCCACATATACACTCTTTTAAAAAAGGTTTGAGTTATAACATAGAAGAACTACTATTTACAAAAATTGTCTACTAAAAACTATCCATTGAAAGGTTCTTTAGCAAGCTAAAAGCGGTTCTTCTGTGGCATGGTGCAAAAAATCCTTTTTGGTTATTGTAAAGAGTTAGCTTTCAGGAATTGAAAACAATGCCCTTATCAAACAGATAAACCTATTTCTTTCCGCTGAATAGAGCATACGAAAGTATATGCTAGAGAACATCTCAGGTTAGTAGTTATCCACTAAATAAAAGTTTGGGCACTGACTACGTTTGGGATAAAGTTCTTAGAAGAACAGAAAAAGAAAATATCTTTGCACTTGGACCCCTAATCAAACAAACTATATCCACATAACCCATTACCATGTCATAATCAACCCATTAACACGTCATAATATTAACTTTTGATAGACTAACCTGGAGAAGGTAAGCAGGACTCTGGAGGACCAGCTGAATGAATTTCGAAACAAGTGTGAGGAAAACCAAAGGTCTCTCAATGATTTTGCAACTCAGAAGGCAAAGCTTCAGGCTGAGAATGGTAGGCTGAGAATTCTGTGATTATTATTTTGAGTCTGTTACATTAGCATAAAACAATAAAATGTGAATATATTTGTTCAATACCACAGATGAACTTTCAAGACAGATAGAAGAAAAAGAATCCCTAATCTTTCAACTTACAAGGGGAAAACACTCCTACAGTCAACAGCTTGAAGATTTGAAAAGGCAGCTTGAAGAAGAAGTCAAGGTAAAATTTTGCATATTTCTTATTCATTTCAAGTAACTGACAGTGTTGCGGTGGTTTATTATAAACGGTATTATTAGGGGTCCAAGCACGAAGTGCTATTGTAATTGTTAGGATTCTTCTTCTTGTTCTTCTTCTTTTTCTGCACTAAAATGAATCGTGCAGACCAAACCATGAGTCATACAGACATGAAACTTGGTCAGTAGGTAGTAGTCCCTCCCGCTACTCAGGTGCTCAAGCTCAGCCCAGTCGGCCTGATGGTGGTGCCGTAGCAAAGCTTTGCACATTTAGGGCTGGCGATTCTGTACTGTATGTCATAGAAACAAAGTTCTTTTTTCAGCTGATTGGTTATGTAATGGCCCACAAAACAGCTACTTTGCCCATATCAAAAATCTCTTTAGATTTTATGGTAATTTTAAGGTAATTCACACAAATCTGTTATCAATGGAATCCTAAGAAGCTGAACTTTAATAATTATCAAAAAAATGTGGGAATTTCATCTCTGTGTATCACCCAGGCCCCACCCGAAAATGTGGGTGGAGCTCAAATTTAAAAAATCATGCATATATAGCTCTAACTCAGAAATGCTTTGACCGATTGTTATGAAACTTCATAGGCGTGTACGCTATGGCAGTCGTAGACAATCTTCAGCGTTTGGTGGAACTGCATCGCTAGGTGGCACTGTAACAAGCAAAAAAGTGTTACGCAACCAAAGGTTGTCCGGTTTACATGAAAATTGGCGCGGTGCTACAATGTGCTGTCCTGGATCAGGATTTATGACACTGATGTCATTTTTGAAAAAACGTGGCTGCCATCGGCCAATGAGATTTTAGCAGGTATTTGACAACCTTAAAATTGGCCAATCACCATGAAACTTGACCTCTAGTTATCTCTAGGTATGGACTCTCTACTACCCTTTGAAGCATGACAGGTATTGGCCACTGGGGGGACCCTGCTCATGTTTTAAAAAAACTAAAATGAGTAAAAGTCTTATACCGTACAGATTATAAACATGCAGTTTAAAATAATGCTCTAAAGTGAACCTGACAACTTTGCAAATGCAAGTCATTTACTAATTATTACCATTTTTCTACAGATACAAATTTTTTGAATATGTCCTATAGTGAACTAGTCCTACAGTTTACAACTCATCATCTCAAGTCTGGTCATAAACCAAAGATTGGAGTCTGAAAGTAAATAATTATTTTAAAAAATGTTGACGTTTTCACAAAGCATGTCTGCAACCTGTCAATAAATCCATCTGGGTGGAATTTTTACGACTCTATTATCTGTAATTCACACATACATCATCTGATTGAAACCAAAATTGGTACAAACCTATAGAATAATACTTTGAGGAAGCACGCCAATTGTGGTCTACACTGACCTCCAGGGGGGCTACAACATGTAATCATATATTAATTATGTAAAATAACTATATCTCTCACCCAATTTACATTAAAGACAATGCAAATGTTGACAAGGTACTCAAGTCTTCAGACTGAACCACTTTGCTCTTAGACATGTTTGACTAAATTGTACCAGTAATCAAACACTGTGTTTTAGATATTATCATGGCACTACTGTCATGAAAATATAAGGTATTGTCCAATTGACACCAAACTTGGTACACCTGCTCCATGCCTAACATTGAAACAAGATGCAAAGTTTAGTGGGCATATGGTAATAGGGGGTGCTCAAACAATCATTCCACATTTTGAACATGCAAATTTATCATACTATAAAAAAAAAAAAAAAAGATTTTTTGCCAAATCGATTCATTAAGTTGGCATACAACCCCATTTCCAAAAAGGAAATGGATTTGTGCAAAATGTAAATAAAAAAAAATGCAATGATGTCCAGAGCATTTAAACCCTATATTTCATTGAAAATAGTACAAAGACAACATATCAGATCTTGAAACTGAGAAATTTTATTGTTTATTGAAAAATATATGTCCAAAAATGTTCCAAAAAAGTTGGGATGAGGGCAACAAAAGGCTGGTAAAGTTGTGTAGTGCTAAAAAAACACCTGGTAGTTGATTGGCAACAGGTCAGTAACATGATTGTGAATAAAAAGAGCATCCCAGAGAGGCAGACATGCACATCTGTGAAGGCACCATTAATGCTGAGCGATATATACATGTTTTGGCAACATATGCTGCCATCCAGACAATGTCTTTTTATTATGTTAGATCAGTGTATTACGCATTGTTATTGCGTCAGTCGTGGGCTGAAGGTTAGGGAACCAGCCTTGTCGCCGGTTCGATCCCCTCAGCTGACAGTACGTGACTGAAGTGCCCTTGAGCAAGGCACCTAACCCCCAACTGCTCCCTGGGCGCTGTGGATAGGGCTGCCCACCACTCCGGGCAAGTGTGCTCACTGCCCCCTAGTGTGTATGTGTTCACTAGAGTGTATGTGGTGTTTCACTGCACGGATGGGTTAAATGCGGAAGTCTAATTCCGATGTGTTTAGACACAGTTGGCTTAAAGGTTAATTTTTTTTTCATTTTCAGTATGCTTACCTGAATATGTAAATAAACACTGATAAACAACAGTGCCTTAAACCTCTGTACTCCTTTTCCTTAGGCCAAGAATGCTCTTGCTCATGCAGTGCAATCTTGCCGGCATGATTTAGATCTTCTCAGAGAACAGTATGAGGAGGAACAAGAGGCCAAAGGAGAACTGCAGCGTAGTTTATCTAAGGCTAATGCTGAGGTGGCCCTATGGAGAACCAAGTATGAAACTGATGCCATCCAGAGGACCGAGGAACTAGAAGAAGCCAAGTAAGACTTAGAACCTAAAAGAGCTATTTTCACAGATTTAGTAAATCCAGAGAATCTTTATAATCGGATCAAAGCTTATAAATTAATAAGCTTTTGGTGTCTTAGGTCAGATACCCACAGCCATGGCTTTTTCTTACAAACAAACAAACTCTATTATGTAAAATAGAACTAGAAACAGAAAAGCACAATAAAGCATGATTGACACTAAAGTAAATAAAGAAAATAATGTGTTCATGATCACTGTATCTGTGAAATAAACTTTCAGGAGTGAACCACAAATTACTTGTTAGAATCTAACACTCAGTTAAACACTAAATAATGCTAGAAATAATGCTGGTCTGCCTGATTTCTACCACACACTGCAATGTATATTCGGCTATAGGCACACAGATATACTAGTGATACAACATTGTTTATCAGAAAGTTCTGTAGTGTTGCTTACAGTAAACAGTTCTGTATTTTTCCATAATATGTTATAGAAGTGTTTTCTTCACGTGAAATGGCTAAATTATATTTATCTTTCTGATTTCCAAGAATTGCAGAAGGTGGGCTTCTAAACATCTGTGACCTTCTTTTCTCACATTACTCACCTTGCAGTGGCAGCAGTAGTCACAGATAATGACAGCTTAGAAAATTTCATAATAAACGACTTCATTGTGTTCATATGTGTTCACATTAGTTTTTCTATACATTAAGAAAGATGTATGTCCGCGCTCCTCTGAATCACCAGTTCACGTAGTGTCCAGCTGTACCTGTATATTCTCCAAATGTGCATGGTAATTCTCTGAAAATAAATCCATTCGTTAGCATGATGAAGAGTTCAAGATGGATTGCATGAGCATAACCTCTAAAACAATGAGCCCTTCTGGAGTTATTTTGTTCACAATACACAGTCCATTATGGGCCCAGAAAATAATAAGCAAGTGCATACGTGTATAACTTCTGCCCTGTTCCACTTTTTTGTTGTTGTTTACATGATCAGCTTAAGAATAATTACGGTGAGAAACAAAACTACAGGGCAAATAACTCCTTACTCTTCATAGATTTACATAAAAGAGTAACATAGTGCCAACAGTTATTAGTGTTTCTGAGGTGAATGTGCTGTGATTGATTAAGCATTTCTGTTGTGAGAACACTACTTTTGATGTTTTGTTGGAATTAATATATTTTGAGATGTTGCTACATACTGCAGACAGAGCTCTGAGAAGTTTTGAAAAAGTAAACTTTGCACTGAAAATGCTTCTTAATTATTGAAAAAAAATGTCATCACAATAGTTTGGGAAATTCTCTCTAGTGTTAAGGTGTACTGCAGTGTGAATAGTTACTTTGGTCCAACTTTTTTACTTGACTGTATTGGAAGGCATGCAACAGTCCATCTTAAACTGTTTGTATGCTAGTATTTCCATGGATTTGTTTCCAGAGGATTAATATGCATGTTTGGAGAGATTGAGACAACACAATGTACAGGTACAGCTAGACAATGTGTGAACTGGAGATTCTCATGAATGTGGACAGACATCGTTCTTCATGTGTGTGTGTATGCGTATATATATATATATATATATATATATATATATATATATATATATATATACACACACACAAATATGATCATATAATATTATATGTTTGTATTAATGAAGTGCTAAGCTTTTAGCACTTGTGACTACTGGATGTTTAGAATATACAGCTCCTCATCTAACCAAACCTGAGCATCTTGGTGTAGGCTCAGACCACAAGGATTGCAGCTCTCCCCTCACCTTGAGCGAGCTCAGTGTTAGAGAAGGAGCTTAACCACCATACTAGCTATGTGGATGTGCTTTCAACATGGGCGTTAGACACAGATTTGTCTGAATTTGTGGTGGGATTCACTCAAGCTTACAGTGGAATCAAACAAAGTCAGTCGAACTGACACTGCTGTCCATGGTTGATGTCGCTTCATATGACCTTCCTTCAGTGCAGTGGATGCTTGTGTCACCTCTTAGGTAATGTCACCAGATGAAGTGCTGCACCCTGACCCATGTTGCCCCAGGGTGGGTTATAACGCTTTCAGATGCATGTAGGGTAGGAGTGTCCAGTCTTATCTGCAAGGCCCGGTGGGTCTACGGGTTTTCATTCTAACAAAGCAGGAGAACACATGATCAGTAATTGAAGTTCAAGACAAACTAATTAAACAAGTGGAAACAGCCCTTTACGTATAAGGTTGGACACCCCTAATATAGAGCGACATGTCGTTGGCCCTGTTGTTAGGGAATTATATTATCTTTATTTATATAGCTCTTTTCATGCCAGTGGCAACTCGAAGTGCCTTATAGACAGCAGATAAAGCTTAACAGTAATAAAAGAAATTTGTATCAGTATTGAAAGAAATGAATATTAATTTAAAATCTTATAGGACAATGACGCAAAACAAGTTAAAAAGATAAATACCAAGAGACATATAATTTTAATTAAACGCTAAGTTAAACAGACACATTTTAAAATGTTTGTTAGACGTGTGCACTGAGCTTGATGGTCTAACAAAAGGTGGAATCGAGTTCCACAGTTCAGAAGCATAATAACTGAAAGAGGCCTTTTCACGTTTTCTGTATTTTATGGAAAGTGTTTACAGAAGGCCAGTATCTCCAGATCTAAGATCTTGTGCTGGAACATAAACAGACATTCTGTGATGTTTAGAGCCTTAAAAACTATTAGGAGAATTTATCCTGAAAGACACAGGTAGCCAGGGCAGTTCTTTCAAAATGGTTATGATATGATCTTCTTTTTTTGTTTTTGTTAGTATCTGTGCTGCTGCATCTTGTATGATTTGTAGAGAATGTATTGTTTTTTAGGAAGCTCAGTAAGAAGAGCATTACAATAATCAACACTGGTTGTAACAAATGCATGAACAAGTTTCTCTGCATCGCTCTGAGATAGAACCAGCCAAACTTTAGCAATAGTTCTCAAAAGATAAAAAGCTGCTTTACTGACTGTGTTTGCATGCGGGATAAAACGTATCTCAGAGTCTAAGATTACACCCAGGTTTTGTACTTCAGGTTTGGTATACAAACTTAGTAAATTGAGCTTTTCATAAAGCATTTTCTTTACATTTTCTCGCTTATATTTAAAGAAACAAATTCAAAAAAACATTTGTATGAAAGGTTGCTACGCCTCCACCCGGCCACTTAAACAAGGACTATGCACAAAATTGTAGACTGTGGGGGTGGCTTAATTTAGAGCAAAGTATTCATCGGATCTAATCCAAATTTCTGTGAGGCATAGAGCAGCAAAATCATGATCAGTAGTAAGTTCATTTACAATGACAGCCTTAGATGTAAGAGATCTTATGTTAAGCAGTGCTAGTTTTAGACCAAAGGTGCTGTCATTGTAAATTGGTTTAACTAGTCTGATACTGATTAGGTTAGTAGAACAAACTTTTCATAGAATCACCTATAACCAAAACTCTCAACAGGCATCTCAGGGGGTGTCTCATACTAAATTGCCCTGCATTATTCGTTGCTGTGTTTTTTGAGGTGGATGGTATTATCCTGGATGAGTATATCTTTAATACACTATATGGGCAAAAAGTACTGGCACACATACACATTACACCCACAGGAGCTTTTATGACATCCCATTCTAAATCCATAGGCAATAATATGGAGTTGGTCCCCGCTTTGCAGCTATAACAGCTTCCACTTTTCTGGGAAGCTTTCCACAAGATTTCTAAGATGTTGGACAAGAGGGCCTGGCTCACAGTCTGCGTTCTACTTCATCCCAAAGGTGTTGGATGGGGTTGAGGTCAGGGCTCTGTGTGAGCCAGTCAGGTTCTTCCACTCCAAACTCACCCAGCCATGCCTTTATGAACCTTGTTGTGTACTGTCATGCTGGAACAAACCCAGACTCGTCCATCAGGCTACCAGATAGAGAAGTGTGATTCTTCACTCCACAGAATGCGTTTTCACTGCTCCAGAGTCCAGTGGCGGCATGCTTTACACCACTCCCACCTTCATGTGGCATTGTGCATTTTGATCTTAGGCTTGTGTGTAGCTGCTCAGCCATGGAAACCTATTTTGTATCGCTCCTGATACACAGTTCTTGCACATGTTGCTTAAAGAAGCAATGTGGAACGCGTTAGTGAGTGAATTAACAGAGGATAGGGGATGTGCTTCAGCACTCGCTGGCCCCACTCTGTGAGTTTGCCTGGTTTACCACTGCATGGCTAAGCTGTTGCTGCCTCTAGGTGCTTCCATTTCACAGTAATAGCACTTACAGTTGACAGGGGCAGATCTAGCAGGACAGAAATTTTACTAACTGACTTTTGGCAGATATGGCATCTTATGACACTGCCACATTTAAAGTCACTGAGCTCATCAGTATGATCTGTTGTACTGCCAGTGTTTGTCTATTGAGACTGCAAGACTATATTCTTAATTTTATCCACTTGTTAGCAATGGGTATGGCTGAAACACCTGAAATTAATAATTAGAAGGTGAGTCCCTATACTTTTGTATACATAATGTATGAGAGGTTCTCTGGGTTCTGAATGTATGGTTGCTACTCTAAGGCTGTTAGAGCACTACCTAATGTACAGTGTGATACTTTATACAGAAATACTTTGATAAATAAGAAATGCAATGTTCAAAGTGCACTTACCTGTTTTCTCTTTGGAATGCTGTAGTAGCTAAAGCATTAGACCTGTTCACAGTGGACTGATCTCTCTGTCCAGCCTCTCTAAGGACCTTTCCATGGTTGATTACAATAGCTCTAGGTTCTTGAAAAATATACCATACCACTAGTATTCATTGCTCAAATGTACAACAAATGCCTTTTATGTTTACACATTATTATGTACGTCTTCCTTTTCATACAGGAAGAAATTGGCTCAGCGTTTGCAGGATGCAGAAGAGGCTGTGGAAGCAGTCAATGCTAAATGTTCTTCTCTTGAGAAGACAAAACACAGGCTTCAGAATGAGATTGAAGATCTCATGGTGGATATGGAGCGATCCAATGCAGCTGCTGCAGCCTTGGACAAAAAACAAAGAAACTTTGATAAGGTAATGCCAATAAATTATGTCATTAATTGCTGCCATTACTAATATAGACTCAATTTTCAGAAATATTGTAGGGTTAATATCATCTTAACTGTTAGAGTATTAAGATTGATACTGTATCTACCATCTTATAGTGATCTATGTGGTCTAATACACGTCATGTCCATTATCTGAAATCTGTTATCTAAAATTAATTGGGCAACGTTTTATTAGGTCCTTGCTGATTGGAAGCAGAAATATGAGGAGTCTCAATGTGAGCTAGAAAGTTCCCAGAAGGAAGCCAGATCCATGAGCACTGAACTTTTCAAGCTGAAGAACTCTTATGAGGAATCTTTGGATCATTTGGAGACCCTTAAAAGAGAGAACAAGATTCTCCAAGGTGTAATATCTACATTACTTATTATATGTTCCTTATATCTACATTAATATGACATATATGTTATGTAATATTGTATGTTCTTCATCGTCTCAATTTTTTTCTTAGAGGAAATAACCGATTTAACCGAGCAACTTGGTGAAGGTGGGAAGACAGTTCATGAACTAGAGAAGGTCAGAAAACAGCTGGAGCAAGAAAAATCTGAAATCCAAGCTGCCCTCGAGGAGGCAGAGGTAAGAGAACGAGACAGCATTCAAGAATAGATTAGAAAGCAGCCACATTATGACAACTGAAAGCCTATTCTTTTACTGGCAGGGCTCTTTAGAGCATGAAGAGAGTAAAATCCTAAGAGCCCAGCTGGAATTTAACCAGATAAAGGCTGATCTTGAACGTAAGCTGACTGAAAAGGATGAGGAAATGGAACAGTCAAAAAGAAACTTAATGAGGACCATTGACACCCTGCAAACATCTTTGGAGGCAGAGACTCGTAACAGGAACGAGGCTCTCAGAGTAAAGAAGAAGATGGAAGGAGATCTGAATGAGATGGAGATTCAGCTAAGTCAAGCCAACAGACAAGCTGCAGAGGCCCAAAAACAACTGAAGAGCCTCCATTCTAATCTTAAGGTAACAAAGATCAAATTTGTAAATATAGGTAAATGCGTATTATAACAAGCACATAACAACAAACCTCCCTTAATTAGGATTGCCAAATTCAGCTGGATGACTCTCTACGTGCCAGTGATGATCTGAAGGAGAATGTTGCCATTGTAGAGAGACGTAATGTTCTGCTGCAGGCAGAACTTGAGGAGCTCAGAAATGTACTAGAGCAAACTGAGAGAGGACGAAAACTTGCTGAACAAGAACTCCTTGATGTCAGCGAGAGAGTGCAGCTTCTGCATTCCCAGGTGATGTATGTTTTTTTTGTTTGTTCTCTTCAATAAAGGAATATCAGCCATATTGATGACCCTTCAACTTACAGAATACAGGCCTACTGAACCAAAAGAAGAAACTAGAAGCTGATATATCCCAACTTCAGACTGAAGTGGAAGAGGCAATACAGGAGTGCAGAAATGCTGAAGAAAAAGCAAAAAAGGCCATCACTGATGCTGCCATGATGGCAGAGGAACTTAAGAAGGAGCAGGATACCAGTGCCCACTTGGAGCGCATGAAGAAGAACATGGAGCAAACGATCAAGGACCTGCAGCACCGTTTGGATGAAGCAGAACAAATTGCCATGAAGGGGGGCAAGAAACAAGTGCAGAAGCTGGAGGCCAGGGTGAGTATATTAATCATCTACATTGGAGTTGAAGTAAGAAAAGTGTTAAGCTTTAGGGGGAAAAGTTCTTTTTGTAAGTAATGTTAACAGCAGTTTTCCTTTATCTGTTCAATACACAAATACAAAGATACTATACTGATCAGCAAATTTGTAGTCAACATTGTAACCATAAAACACACTCCGATGTTGCACTTGAACAGTAAACAAATTGTTTTCAAATGGAAAGCATTTCAAATTATGTGTGAGTTTACCAGATGTGACGTGATATACACAATATTGGCAAACTTGGCAGTAAATTTGTGCTTATTGTAAGAGATGCCCACAACACATCAAAGGCACGCAGTTTATCCTGCGTTTTGTACTTTGCTATTGAAAAAACACAAATATGTATATTTGCAACATTGCAGGTGCTTTTTTTCACATTTACTGCCAGGTTTACCAGATGTGGTGTACACAAAAGTGCTGCATACAACTTAAAACACTTCCCAAAATACCTGTGAATTCCATTGTCATACATAACATCAATTCATGACTCTACTGGTCCGCATTGGAAGATGTTTCATATCCTTTACTCAGTGCCATCTAGCTTGCCATTACTATTGGTATCCCTTTCAGCAGTAATGTGTGATACAGAAATTTCTGAGTGAATCAGTGACTACAGTCTGAAGAAGGCAGTTTGTTTAGCCCAGACTTGCTTACACAATGACCTTTCCATAATTTTAGAGTTTACTTGAACATTAAGACACTTCTACTAAAATGCAGTGTTTATAAATTTGGGGAAACTGATTTAATCGTAACCACCTGAACATGCTGATGAATTCCAATCTATAACAAATAGAAAATGGATTTACAATATTATTAATAATTTTTTTTTTAATTGATGAAAAATGTATAATGCATTCCTTAAATTTTATGTATGCCTTACAAGCTTTAAATGTGATAAAGCTAAAAATGTTATAAGTAGTTAACTCAGTGTGGGAATATAAATGTACATCAACGTTACTTCGGCACTAACGTGGCATTGCAAATCCCATAGAGGAAATTAGCAGTATTGTAGCATGGTAATTGGATAACAGTAACTATGTACTCAGTGTGATATTAGAGGGGGGCTTGGGGGAGAGGCTTGACAAGTTCTTGGGTTGCTACAATGTAATTTATAAGGTGAGAGGTGGTGTTTAATTTCATGAGAGCTGAATGAGACATGAATGATTGAAGTTGAACTATATTCTCTGAATTCTCTATACAGAAGTTTAATGTTCTGTGCAAGCATAATTTCATCTAATTTCGGTCAGGTAAGAGAGCTGGAGAGTGAACTTGAAGCAGAGCAGAAGAGAAGTGGTGAATCTGTGAAGGGAATTCGCAAATATGAACGTCGCATTAAAGAGCTTTCCTACCAGGTTTGACTATAATCTGTTACACTGTTAAAATCTATTAAATAACAGACTTTTTTCTTAAAAGGCTACCAATAGACTAGAGTAATATAAACATACTGATATCCTTTTTATTTTTGAATTATTTGACATATAGACTGAAGAGGACCAAAAGAACATAGCCCGTCTTCAAGATTTAGTGGACAAGCTGCAACTTAAAGTTAAGGCCTACAAGAGATCTGCTGAAGATGCTGTAAGTACTCTCAATCAAACGCAATTTTACCTTACAATGGTGCCTTTTGCTATAGTAAGTGTATTGTGAACCTTGTATCCTAGGAGGAACAGGCAAATGTTCATCTTGGAAAGTTCCGCAAATTGCAGCATGAGCTAGATGAAGCTGTGGAGAGGGCTGACATTGCTGAGTCCCAGGTCAACAAAATGCGTGCAAAGAGTCGTGAGCCAGGCTCAAAGGTATGTTTGTGGTATTTTTAGTCCAGTTTTCTCCATATTTTTATTGACATATTTGACTGACAAATTACCCTATAGACAGAATTTATGTAATTATATTAATATTTTGTAATTAGCAACTGAATGGATCTATCCTCAATATTCTGTTTATACAGAAAGGGTTTGATGAAGAGTGAAGCTGTGGACCATCTCTGAAATCACTTGTATTGGCAGCCTTTAGCAGTAATTCATCTGTACTGTCCTGCCTCACAAAATAAAGTCATCACACAATGCAGTCAGTCTGTTGTGCTGTGTGTTTTTTGGACTTGGGAATTTGAAGCTCTGTGATCCTTATTTGGTGTACCTGATGAGCATGAACTCAACGTGGAAGCTTAAACTGGGAACTGACGCAGCAACATAAAGCAAAAAATAATAATAAAGGGAATTGAGTTAGGAGCATTCTCTTATGATCTGGGTCAGCAGTTGAATCTTTCTACCAAGTTTTAAAAATCCAGCTTTAAAATTTAAGTGTCAAAATCCATGTGTTTCCACTGAATAATGAAGGAATAAATGAAAGGGAAACATGATAAACAAAGGAAAAAGGTTAAGTAAATAAGGGCTGTCCAAAAAAATGCAGTCATTCGCTTTGGATCTTAATTTGAATATATTTTACCGGTTTTGGACGCTCTAAAATTAAAATTAGACAAGTATCAACATGTATGTTTTCCTGTGGCTGGCTGATTCAAGCTTGAAAATGTAAGAAATATCAAAATTGTAGGGTGATAGATGGAGGGATGAAAGAAAAGATAGCAGGTTTAGATGAATGCTGTCAGTATAAAATGCAGTCATATGCTCTATGTCAAGGAAAAAAATACCAGATATAGTGGTTGTAGTTCAAAAATGTAATGAGTAATGAAATCCATTGGAATATCAAAGGAGTATCAAAGTCACTGGGTTTATGTAAGAGAAATAGTCCCCAACCCCTGACCTGCACATTTCTGTACTCCACCTAATCCTAACCCCAACTGTGTCAGGTCAAAGTTAGCGCTTTTTACAACAGGCGTTGTAGCAGCTTTGTAAAGCAGCTTTACAGAAAAAACAGGTCCAAGCCCCCATGAGCGAGCCAATGGTGGCATTGGCAAGGAAAAACACCTTAACAGTAAGAAACCTTGAGAGGAACCAAGACTCTAAAGAGGAACCCATCCTCCTCTGGTAGACACCGGCTGACATAATAATAAAAAAAGGAATATGAACAAAGAAAAGGTTTTAATGTTAGTATAAAATATTTAAATACAGAAAAGAAGGAAAAAGCAGGTGAAGCAATGGCTATGATTAGAGAGTCTGTGCAGCAGCAGCATTATCAGGAGGGCCAATTCATGCAGGTAAGGTACAAACTGGTCCAGGAGACGAGCAGTGGGCACCCGATCAAGGCAGATGAAGCAACAGCATCAGACCGCACAGGATGGGCAGGTGTGCAGCTCAGCAAAGTAAACACAGAGTTCCGTTAAGGGAGACTGCATACAGTGCAGCAGAGACTTTAGGGCTCCCTGAGACGTCCAGCGGCCCTCCGCTGTCAACAAACTTGAGTAAATCTGTGAGAGCAGCAGGACGACAGCACCAACACCCCCAGTTTACCATAATACTCTCTGTCCATAAACCCCCAAAATCTGCACTTTTTATCTAATGGGAATAACTAATTACCAAAGGCTTGACCAAACAAGTAGGTTTTAGCCTAGACCTAAAAGACTGTGTCTGAGTCCCGAACACTGACTGAAAGATTATTCCAAAGCTGGGGGGCTTTGTATAAAATACTCTGGCTGCAGCATTCTGGACTAACTGAAGATTGCTAAGGTTTTGCTGGAGCATCCAGATAGCAGGGCACTCCTTGTGGTAATAAATGCTTTTCTGCATCCTGTAGAGACTATTCTATTCTGTCATGACTGAAAAGTCATGAGTATAGCACTGGTGGGCTCTGAAATACTTGCAGGGTAAGTGAGGTAAGGAAAATAGTATCCAAAGAAGATTTTTATGAATTTGGCACTATTTAGCATTGTAAGTAATACATATAAACATGTGTAGCTTCACTGACTGGATAGGACACAAACCTACTGTCTCTTGCGATGTAGATGCTGTCAAGTCAAAGTTTATTTATATAGTGCTTTTTACAATAGGTGTTGTCACAAAGCAGCTTTACAGAAAAATCCGGGTTCAAGCCCCCATGAGCAAGCCAATGGCGACAGTGGCAAGGAAAAACTACCTAAGAGCAATCGGAAGAAACCTTGAGAGGAACCTAGACTCAAAAGGGGAACCCATCCTCCTCCTCCTTCCTGGTCCTTTGTGGTAAGTGAGAGAGGACAAAGGCAAAGGACTGGTCCAGGTCTCTGTCAAATACAGGAAATGGACTATGTGAAACCAAGGGTGGAGATGAAGCTTTCTGGATGGCGGATTGGCAGATAGAAAGCCCATGTACTGCTACTGAGTGAGATAACCAATTTGGCTTTGCAATTAAAATCTACAATGAATGTTGGTGTAATCCTGGATGCTTTTTTTATCATTTGAGCCCCAGTAACCTCTTAAAGATTGCGTTCTATCACTTGAGAAGCATATCCAAAACAGAACACATGCTGACCCATCAAGATGCTGCAAAATATTTCATAACTTCTAGTTGGTGGAGGATCCTTTACTAATATAGGGCTTCACTTACCAATATCTTCCTAAGTTTTTCTTAAATTTGTTCTTGAGGAAGGTCCTAAGAAAAGGGCAGACTCATGACATGTTATTAAACCGCAGAATTGTGCGCACCTTTGTGCTTTTGAGTGTGCATAGATTCTGTTCTTACCTAAGAAAAATCCCAAATAAGAAAATATTGGTGAATGTCAGAATCTTAATGAAAACCGAGTAAGTGGGTTTTAGGAAGAAATTTCTTCTTAAGAATGTTTGGTGAATGAGCCACATTGTTCCTAAATTATGGAATAGCATTCCAGAGAATATTAAGAATGGAGGCTTAATAAGTGTTTTAACTGCAAATTAAAAACTCAGTTTAAGCCAGCATATGCCTAGAGTATTGCTGCTGTTTTTGTATTGTTGGTAATTGTGCTATTATTTTATTTAGACTTTGATATTTTACCTTTCCAATATTTGATTTATTTTGCACTTTGAGGTTTTGTAACTAAAATGAAATGTGATATATAAATAAAGATATATTATTATGATTATTGTTATTATTACCACACATAAACCATAAACATAGTAACATTAATTTATGTTTGCCTAACATTATAGATATATAGATAGATAGATATAGATGTATAGTGAACATTGATATATATATATATATATATATATATATATATATGTATGTATTGACTGATTATTGCTATATATTGATCAGACATTGGGATTAACAAAAGTAAACACTACAATTTATAAAACAATCTTTAATATTTATTGAATGTTTATTTGTGTGTATAATGAAGATCCACTCATCTGTTGCTACACATCATTTATTAGCCACTCTCAAGTCTTTCTATGCAAGGGAGCGTGCAAAATTAAGAAAACCAATCGAAAAGAGCGACACCGAGAGCACAGAAACAAGAACTGCGCGCTTCAGACGCAGCACACCGGGTTAGTGCGCTCGCTTATCGCAGCTCACGTTTCACTTTTCGCTCGATTCTGAAATTTCTGCTCGCTTCATAATCACAGCAGGAAAATGTTTTTTTTCCAGTTTGAACCTTAAATTTTCTTAATTATACATATATTCAACAACTGCTTTTCAGCTTTGCCTTAGTTTATTGAAGAAATAATTGATTAAAAGTATGGACTAAATTATTTATTATATTATTAAGCAGGCTGACAGCAAAAGCAGGCAGCTCAGATGTGAGACAAGAAGTGGCTTGAAGGTGTGAAGTCAATTAATTAGCTGAATGTTTAATAATAAAAGTTTCTTTTTTAAAAAAATAACACAAATTGTACAAAGATATCATTAATATAACATTTTTTTCCAGCCTTGAAGACATTTTGCAAAAAAAATTGCTGACCAGGTGGATAAATATGAAAAATTTTCAATCTGCATCGCAAGAGCTAACTTTCTCCAGCATGGTCTTCAACAATGGCAGCGACAAAAGACAAAAGAAAAGCACCCCACTATGCTCCCTGCATGTGTGTTATATGTGGGTAAAGCCAGTGTAGATACAGGAGCATTGAAGGAATTTTTAACTGCCAATTTTTTAATGATTCATTATTGTTGATTTGGATATTAATTATTTTACATACTTTTTATCTCATCAGTAATCACTTTCAAGTACTTTCTATAGGTTGAGAATTTTATTCAGTCATTTTATGGCTTTCCATATTCTGAGAGGGGTTGCAGAAGTAGTGCTGTTCAAATGTAATACACTTAATTTCCTGGCAGACATTATGTCAAGAATTAAAACACATTTCTTTAAACTAAGCTTTGACCAAAAAGGGAAGAATCACATTTACTCACTAACTGTTCTTGGCCAGTGGTACTTCAGGTATTGATTGCTAATTATTACTAGTAAATATATTGTTAACGTTTATTGACATACTTAGAGGGAGGGGAAGGGAAATAATGTTTCAAAATTGAGATCAGATTAATGTTCAACATAAATAAATATAATTAACATAAATACATCTTTAATTAATGGTTGTTTTAGTTATCCCAAGGCCTAGATCATTTTAATGACTTGATGACTACTGTAAACTCTATGACTTTCCGAAAGGACAGAAGGAGCCAAAGAAATTTGTTTGGTTTGCGTATGAAAAACCTGTATTAAAAAGCGTACATTAAAATTCATCACATCCAGACAGGACAGGACATAATAAACACATCTATTTATATCTGTTATATATATATATATATATATATATATATATATATATATATATATATATATATATAAACATATTTTATATATCTTTTTTACTATACACATATTTACTGCGATGGATTCATTAAATAAAGCTATAATAAACTCAAACATGAATAGCCTGGCAGGCAGTTTGTCTGTGCCCTTTTCTCCATGTTGTCCTTGAATATAGTCCCACCATGGTTTGCTCTGCTGCATGGAGATGCTTCAGTCGCTCGGAGAAAGGAGTGAAAATGTTTGGTTTCTTTCACAAACAAAAGCCACACCACTGGGAAGCTTAATGTTTTATTTATTAAAAATAAGGAACAAGAATTGCAAATCCCAGGGAGGTGAGACTCAGGGTGCAGGGTGGGGGTGCTGTTTTATTGTAGGGAGTCTCTAGGCTGAGTTGAATCCCCCCGTGGTTCTTGCCATTAATCCAAAATCAACTAAACTGCAACATAATGTACTTATAACAGTCAACAGAATCACAAAGCCTGCAAACACTCAATCCATGTTTTATATTTGTTTACTCTTTAAAATCTCCAATATGCGCTCTAAATCCACATAAATAGTGACGTATCACGAAAATAGCTTTCTTTTTATTGTGTAACTTACATTAGCTCGTACTCCAAAATGGATAACGATATTCTCATTTTATCTCCTCCACCTCCACTCTACAAGCTCGTACCCCAGTGTTATATTTAACTAATATTTAACTCCCACCCACCCTGTGAAAAATCATGTTTAGAAGCCTTTTCTAAGATTCAACAACGGTGGATGAAACGCCATTAAGAGCAGGGATTTTACCATTACTAGGCTGTTTATGGTTAACATTATGGGTTCCTAACTTTACTCAGTACCCTAGGCTGATCTGTTATCCGTTAATATTTCTTAAATCTACTAATTTAATCGGGGATAATCCACTGACACACTTTAATATACGTGTTAATTTTATTCAGATGTGCTTATTATATACAAACTGATTCTTTAAATGTTTTACCCTTTAAAAGTGCATCACAACCGGTCTATTCTGCTGCAACTCGGCCGTGGTGTTTAATAAACACAACAAACACAGAACTGGCATTTCAGAAATAATGTTATATCACAGTGAACAGAAATAAATCGTACAAAAGACCGATTTTGGTAGCATTTTACTGGGAAATACTTTTCGTATTGCTCTCCACCGGAGGAAACAAGCTTTTTGGACCCTTCGCTTCCCGTAGTTGGTTTTTGTTTCCTGAATGTGTGTGTCCGAGGACCTGATTTCTCAAAGGGAACACGATTTCCAGGGAGAACTGAATCGGATGCAACACCGGTGTAGTTTGGAGAGCAGCACGATTACATGGTTTTATTTTGTTTCCTTACTAACCTAGCTCACTGACTTTAAGCTGCAAAAAGCCTTTTGACTTTAAGCATACGTCTGAAAAGGGAGTTGAGGTGTTGTAGGAACTCGTTTGAGCATCTTCACGGGAAATTCGAGTGAAAGAATCGGCTCCAAAGACGGCTGCGTGGAGTATGTGAAATGGCGGACGTGATAAACTTTGTCATGGACTGAGAAAACGTTCAGAGCTCGGTCAGCGCAGTGAACCGAGCTGATGACATTCTGTATTACTGTAAGTCGAAACTACGAGTCAGACTCGTGCTAGGTTAACTCTCCAGAGCACGTTTTTCACGTGAGTTTAAGTTAAATTCACGCCGAAGTTTAGAGTAAAGCTGTTTTTCCCGTGAATGTTGAACTGAATTCGTGTCGAGAGCTAGCAGCCTCCGTAGAGATTTCGTAAGCACGGACAGTGAGAGCAGTGAGGTTTGGCGTGGCCAGGGTTGTTCATCGCGTTCCGAGGGGCAAAAGCTACATAGACCATTTCTCTGGGTGGAAGGCTGACGTCCAAAGTTCAGGAGGGAAATTCAAGTGGCGTCGGACACTTCTGCTGCATCGTAGGGACTTCATGGCCTCCAGTTCGCTTCCAGGTGGTGATTACTCTGCTAGAACTCCCCTTCCAATCAGACGACATCCTCCAGCGCCCCCCTTCGTCGGTTTGAATGGAAGTGACTGTTTGAGATTCCTTTTTTGTCTTATTATTGAAAGCTTTGAGAGACTTTTTTTGTTGTATTGTTGAGAGATAAAGAACTCGTTTGACTCATTTGTAAACTAAATAGTGCGTGGTCCAAATTGCATGGGACTGTTCAGAGCTTTTGAAACATTTTTGAGACTTTTGATACTTTTTTGAGATAAAGCTGAGAAACAAGGACTGTTGATACTGAAACACAGGAGCTAAGAACACTGAATTTAATATTGATTTTATTATTGTTTTATTTACTTTATCTTTTTTTTTGCTCATTCAAACAAAGGTAATCACTCAAGAAAAATTGCTCATAACAAAATAAATTCCAGTAGTATTCTCTTTGTATAATATTCTTGTGTACACTTACTCTGAAGTAGGGGCGTCTCACCTATCCTGTTAGATTGGGGGAAGGAGGGAGCTATTTGCGCTTCGGGTGGCTGCTGTGTTAAAGTTTTCCAAAGCCCACTTCACCATATCTGCTAGTGGCTCACTTTTACATCTACACAAGAGTATTAGTGTTTTTCCCGTCACTTTAGACAACAGGATAGGCATCAACATACCTGTTCATTTAGGTACAGAGACCAATTGTACTGGGTGGTGGGGACCCAGATCCTTTCGCTTTCCAGTCGTCCAGGGTAGAAGCTATTTAATACTACCCCTACTAGGCGGGCAAGATCCCCCCGCTGCATTTACTCAAAATATATCATTGTTTATTCCACAGTCGCACCCCTGGTAATCATGAGCAAAATGAGCTGTAAAAAAATTTCTTAATTATTTATCCTTTTTGATCTTTCATTCAAAATATTCAAGCAAAAAATCTGTCTTGACCCGAAAAAAATATTTTTGTTAAATTTATGTGTGCCACAATTATTGGCATCTCTAGAAACTCTTAAGAGTGAAATCTAACTGAAGTATAGTCCCATTCATATTTTATGTGTTTAAGTTCACATAAAAGCTCAACCATAATTCCCTGATTCACTAAGAAATATAAATGGGATAAAACACAGGCCAAATGCCCTTTGTCATCCATCATTATAAGAAAGACCAGAGAAAACATCAGTGATGTGCAACAAAATGTTGAGCTGCACAAATCAGGAAATGGTTACAAGAAAAGATCTTAAACAGTTAAAAACACCCATTTTCACTTTCAGGGCAATAATTAAAAAGCTTAAAACAACTGGAGATGTTAAGAATCTGTCAGGAAGAGGAGGTCTGTCTATACTGACTCCACTCACAGTGAGGAGGACGGTTTGAGTGGACAGAGAATGCAGACATTATTCAGATCTTAGGGTCACAATAGGTGCGTTTACATGCACTCAATAATCCAATCAAAACGGGATTTTTGCAGTTGTCCAATTATTCGAATGGTCATGTAAACACCATACTCCGATCTAGAAATCTGAATAAGAAATCTGATAAAAGGAGCTGGATTTTAGCTCAGCAATCAGATTTCTCAGTGCATGTAAACTCTTACCCGGATTTCTTTCGGATTTCTCAGTCTGCGCATGTGCAGAGCAGACTTCTGTACCAGAAATAAACAAGCAGCATATAGCCACGAGATGGCAGCAAAACACTTTTGGAGCGACGCTGAAACCAACTACATTCTCGACGAAATTAAGGATTTAAATATTTTTCATCTGCTAAATGCGTTCATTCTTTAGGTAAAGTGGCGCAATGTTTTTTTAAAAAAGTTGTGGCATGAAGTTTGAGTTTTATGTTACGTTATTTCACATCTTCTGTGTGTTTATTGGTCGGTTGCAAAGCAGAAATCCGATTACTGCCCGACTCATGTAGACCCGCAGTTTCCCCATTATTTGATTACTCAAGTGCATGTAAACGCGTTGATCAGATTACTGACAACTGACAAAAGATTTTCTGCAGTTATCAGATTATTAAGTACATGTAAACGAACTGTTTCCCAAACTACAATCAAACCCCACCTATATAATCAATTGTTTCGTGGGGGGGTTGCCAGAAGAAGGCCTCTGCTGTCAATTGGAGATACTTGTTTTTGTTTGGACTAATATATATATTAGGGCTGCAACAAATGACTAATTTCATAGTCGTATAATCTGTCGATTACTGAAACGAATAATTGATTATTCAGATTATCAATCACTACATTACCAAATAACTTTTATGTAGTTTTTAGCTTTTAAATTTAGCTTGATGTTGTTTTATGTATTTGCTAAGTAACAATGAAGACAATAAAGATGAATAACATTCAAGAATTCACTGTTTTAATAAACTTTCCTGCTTTCCTTTTTCCTGTCAAAATTTATAACCAAGGATGTGCAAAGTAGAAGCAATAAAATAAAACAATCTTTTTATAATCAAGTAAATAAAAAAAATCAATCTAAATTTAAATGTTAAATTTTAACAGTGCAGTCTGTGCTTTGTCCATTCTGCTGTGTCTACAATCTTATGCTATTAAATTTACAATCACAGGTCTTTATTGAAACAGAGGGAAGTCAGCGTCTCTCCGTGCTCCTGTGAGAGTCTCGCTCTCCTCTGAGAGCAGGTATTCACCGCTGCAGCGAAGATGTGCTTTGATGGAGCAGATGGGAAAGTGGTGAATGTTTGTAGCAAACTTGTTCTCTGTGAACAGTTAGCTAAATGTGAACGATTTTGTGTAAATTCTTCATTTCAACGGTAACCCTCTGTCCAGCTACCCTGTGTGTTCACGGAGAACTACCTCCTTAAACTGTTAGCAAGTGAAGCTAAACGTTCGCAGAGAACAGAAAACTGTTTGGAAAAGCTCACCTGTGTTCGCCGAAACCGCACACACCTGTGGCCTTGACGTTAAGACGACGATTCAGTGTTTAGAAGTGTACGCCTTATTTGAAAAGTGAACAGTGTCGCTGTGAATAAGTGTTACTTGTTTCTCTGTTACAACTCCATTAAACTAGAGAAAATGCATTTCGAAAAAGAAAATGTTACAGCTCAGCTCAGAACATGAAGTAGGATGGAATTTAACATTAGCATTAGCTAACTAGCTTGCACCTATAATGGTATATGCGCTATTTTACACACTACTTAGTGTGCTAGTATGCAATTTGGGACGGAACGTATCTTCCCAAGATAAATCTTCATCCAGTGAGCCGACGAGTTTCCTCTTCAGATGCTCTAGCACGGAGGATGTGCTCCCTTGACAGCTAAGGTCGGCTTTACAAATAGCACAACTGACAACCTTTTTTTCTGGGTTTAGCGCCACACTTTTGAGGATTTTGTTACTGAGGCAGCCATTGCACTGTTGTTAAGTCTCCAGTGAGCTGTAATGTCAAAACGTTAAGTAAACGTAAAATACGTAAAATGTAAAATAAACGTTAACGTTGAATAAACTTGTGTAATGCTAAAAAAAACACCTGGTGGTTAATCGGCAAGTTACATGATTGTGTAACGAGGCAGAATAACTCGGAGGCAGACGCTCGCGGGTAAAAAGAGAAAGTGAGGCTGTAATATTAGAATCGTGATCCAAAACGTAGTCAGAGAACAGGCAAAGGTTGAATCCAAAAATGACAAAAGACACAAAAAGGCAAACAGAATCCAAAGGGCAAAAGTCAAAATACCAAAACATAGTCAGAACCAGAAAAATCATAATAGACAGATAAATAACACTCAGTAGCTCTTGGAACAAGTAGCAATACCTCGCTGAACTAATCTACAAGCCCGGGCTTTGTACTAAGCTAATTATACAAGAACAGGTGTAACCAGTTAGTACTCAGGCGACAGAGAGCAGTGATTGGAGCGAGATGGAGGGCTGAGAATCATGTGATCCCCCTGTGGATTCTGGGAAGTGGAGTCCCTAGAGTCCTCTGAGCCCAAGGGATGCGTGACAGATTGGGTATAAAAAGAGCATCCCAGAGAGGCTGAGTCTTTCAGAAGTAATGATGAGGAGGGGTTCACCACTCTGTGAAAGACTGCACAATCAAATAAGTGCAACAATCCAAGAATAACATTTCTCAACGCAAAATAGCAAAGAACTTTGGCTTTTCATCATCTACGATACATAATAACATTAAAAGATCCAGAGAATCTGGAGAAATTTCTGTATGCAAGGGACAAGGCTGAAAACCTGTATTTGCTGGCCGTGATGTTTGGGCCCTCAGGCGGCACTGCATTAAAAACAGACATGATACTGTAGTGGAAATCACTGCATGGGCTCTGAAACGCTGCTGAAAAACACTGTCTGTGCAAACAGTTCGTCGCTGGATCCACAAATGCAAGTTAAAACTCTAAAATGCAAAAAAGAAATCATACTTAAACAGGATCCAGAAATGCTGCCACCTTCTCTGGGTTTGAGCTTACTTAAAACAAACTGAGGCAAAGTGGCCTGTGGTCCGAGGAATCAACATTTGAAATTCTTTTGGGAAATCATGGACACTGTGTCCTCTGGTCTAAAGACCACTCAGCTTGTTATCAGTGCACAGTTCAAAAGCCAGTATTCACATCTGTGAAGGCACCATTAAATATACCAAATATATATACATTTATGTATGTGTGTGTGTGTGTGTGTGTATATATATATATATATATATATATATATATATATATATATATATATATACATATATATATGGTAAAATATATATAAAAGGGGGCTAACAAAGTATGCAGAGAAACAGATGGACTACAGTCTGTAATTGTAGAACTCCAGTGCACATATATAGTAAGTGGAGCTGATAAAATGTACAATAAGCATAGAAAAAAAAGGAGGTGGTCATAATGTTATGATTGATCGGTGTATGTGTGTGTGTATGTGTGTGTGTGTGTATATATATATATATATATATATATATATATATATATATATATATATATGTGTTGTGCTATTCTTAGGTTTCAGAAATGTGTAATGAAACTTGCCGCTCCACATTTATTTATTTATTTATTTATATATGTATGTATGTGTGTGTGTGTGTGTGTATATATATACCCCATTTCCAAAAAAGTTGCGACACTGTGCAAAATGTAAATAAAAACAAAATGCAGTGATGTGCAAATCATTTTATATATATATATATATATATATATATATTCCACTGTAGATGGTGTATTAGCCAGCTTCTTGTTTGAATTTTCCCGTTCCACCTTAAATGGTGCAGCTTTAGGCCCCAGAAAGTGACTGCTGCACCATTTAAGGTGGAATAGGAGAATTTGAACAACAAGCTGGCGAATTGGAAGCTAACTTCAGCTTTGTTCTTATTACTGTGTTTTGGGGGGTGTGAATGTGAATTTGTTCACAAGCGAGCTTGTTCTAGATCTCCAACATGGCGGACTCACAGACGTGTAGCCTCAGATAGAGAACAACAGATAATGCAGCATGTAGGTATGTACATCTATGGGTGGCACTATACACTACACCATATGCACTACACAAGCAGCCGATTGGAAGTGAATACAAATGACCTCTGACCTCGCCTGGGCCCCATTGAAAACAGCGGGATGATGGGTCCAGTTTATATATACTGTCAAAGAGTAGAAATTACGTTGTAGCTATGTTTTGTGCATGTAGCCTATTTGTTAAAATGCTAAATTAAACAGTGTGTCCCAGTACAGGGGCTGCATTCTTCAAAGGATGCGGTCTACGAAGGCGTGTCCTTCGAAGGCTGCTTAGACCCACGAAGGCTGAACCAAAATGAGACAGTCTGCTCTACCGCGGATTTCCTGTTTGCATCATAGCACCGCTGTTCCCGCCGTACCGCTGTGTTATGAAACGCCGCTCTTGTCAAATTATTTTAAAGTTCTTTAAAGATGGAGCCAGGAACTTTCATTTCAGTTGTTTATTTTTCATTTATTAGAGCTGGAGATGCTTCACCGCCGGCTACTGATGAGACTGATTTCCACCAAATTTGTTTTGTTATGTCATAGACAGACATAGATTAATCTAGGCTGCACGGACTGCTCTCGGTAGCTTTTATCTCTTTAATAACCGATCGTGCTAATTAGCCGTCTGGACCAGCAGAACGTATTCAGTCTGCACCTGACAGTAAAAACCGAGTTTAGCGCTCCGGTAGAAACATAATCTCACACACATTAGCAAATCCATCAATGTGTGAATCACTTCTAATCTTTATACACATAAAAATAAAACAAACCCCCCAAAACACAGTAAGAAGGACCAAGCTTAAGTTGACTTCCTAATCGCCAGCTTCTTGTTTGAGTTTTCCTGTTCCACCTTAAATGGTTCAGCAATCACTTTCTGGTGCCTGAAGCTGCACCATTTAAGGTGGAATAGGAAAATTCGAACAAGATGCTGGTGATGCATCATTTAAGGTGGAAATTGAAACAAGAAGCTGGCAAATAAGAAGCTAACTTTAGCTTCGTGTAAGGTGCTAATGTTATCTATTATTAATATCTACACAGATTAAGGAACACTATAATTTACCTAGCTACAAAGCATTAACCATCACTGTAAGTAAATAACTACATAAAGTTAGGATCCCCTGAATAGGCTATTAAATGAAATAAGCTTAATATAAAACCAGAGGAAAAATAATGAACAGGTTCTCTGTGCCTCATTAACCACGCAGCCATATCTACACATAAAAATCACCCAAACAATACGCATCACACAAACATGAGCGTGGATCACTGCATTCCCTCCGTTATATAATCCTATCCCACTTTCTGAGTGCAGTATTCTTAAAACAGTATAATTTTTGACTGTGTCTTACTTGAACTGTCGCTCTGTAATGGTACTGAATGCAGTCCAGCAGCGATGTTGACCGCCCTAAAATGGCGGTGCTGTTGACATGCCTGACTGGACCCAACGCGGCATCTAGGTATGTATATCTATGGTTTAAACCCAATACTTATGTTTAAAAGTGTGCTCTTAAGCCGCCATGTTCTCGAATCCTCGCCGGCACGCAATGAACTTTGGGATATGTTGGCTGGCCACCCGTTGGATCCTTTGGTGCCATGGAAAAGAAGGACACATTTCTCGGCCGCATATGAAGGAGACTTGGGGGGAACGTTAGGGCTTCTTTATAGCAGTTCCTGTTAAAACAAATTTCTAACTGTTAAAAGAGAAACGCTCCAAGTTCGGCTAATCACTCTAGCTTGTATAGCTTGCTAACTAGCGGTGTGGAGAAAATGAGTAAAACAGCGAGCAAAAGAAAGAAGAATACTACTGACTCTCTCTCAGACCACTTATACTCAACTGAACTGATGAATATTGACGACAACATGCAAGCTGACAACTTAGAGACCAACACAGACCGGCAGAATACTCTGGAGGAGCTGCCGCCATCACCTACTGATATTCCCACGAAGAGTCCCACGCCCAAAAAGAATGAAGGGGAACCATTGCTTCGTGAGCTCCAAACGAATATCATCACTACACTAACAACAAAAATCAATGAAAGGTCGGACAATCTATCTATCTATCTATTTATTTATTTATTTATTTATTTTACCCCATTATCTCCCCAATTTAGTCGTTGCCAATTCCGCCCGCTAGTTAGGACTCCCCCAATCACACAATACTATCAATACTAGGAGGGCGAAGGCTAACACAGGCTTCCTCCGAGACCTGTGAAGCCGGCCACCGCTTCTTTTACAACTGCTGCTGCCACTGGATGAAAGCGCCAACCGCCAGATCTGTTAGGTCAGCTAACAGACGCCTGCGCTGACTAGCATGATAGTGATAGGGGAAAAGGAGGGGCCGTCCTACGTACCCAGAGTGAGCGAGGCCAATCCTCTCTTGGACTCCCGGCTACGGGTGGCTGTAGCATCACCAGGGATCGAACTCGCGATCTCCTCATGATAGGGCCAACGCTTAGACAGTTGCGCCACTCGGGAGCTCAAGTGGGACAATCTTGAACGAATGATTAAAAAAACTCAAACGAAATTGGAAACTTAAGGCCTCACTAAATTTTGCTTTCACGAAATTCAAGAGCTCAAAAAAGACAACATTTGAAAGAAACGTGCAAAAAACTGGAACAAATTGTCTCCACAATGGAGGAAAGACTCTCAGAGGCAGAACGTTACCAAAGAAAGTGGTGTCTGCAGCTATATGGCTTACCTGAGCAGGAAAGGGAGGATATCAAAAGCAAAATGTCAGATATCTGCATGCAGCTGGCTCCGGAACTGGGAGACAACGGTAAGATGGCCATCGATGTAGCCCACAGACTGGGCCGCCGTGAAGGTAACCGAGAACGAGCTTTGATCATTCTCTTTGCGTTACGCTGGATGAGGGATCTGATCTGGATGAAGGCCAAAGCCCGCAAAGATGGTAAAAGAGCCTTTTTCCGTGGCACGCGGGCTTTTACGGACGGAAGATCAGGTGCGTTGGACATTGAACTGAATGGCTGTTAAACCCCCTGTTAGGAATCGGACTTCATATTTTGATAGTTCATAAAAATCGCAGCCACTGAAACTCAGTGCACTGAGTAACTTAGAGTTACTTTTTGTTTCAATGAATACCATAGGGTTACGGGATTCCTTAAAAAGATTTTTTTCTTTTATGTAAAGAACGCAAAGCTGATTTTATTTTTTTACAAGAAGCTCACTCATCTCCTACTGATGTGTGTTTTTGGAAAGCGCAATGGGGCAACGAAATTTGGTATTCTCACGGATCTAATTACTCGGGCGGGGTTGCTGCTCTTCGGGGTGGAAATATGGGGCAAGTGTTACGTTCACAGTGTGATTTAAATGGTCATTGGCTAATTTTGATGGTTGAATATGAGGAACACCAACTCTTGCTTTGCAATGTTTATGGAAATAATGTAATTAGGGCTAATGTTAAATTGTATGAGGACATTCCAAAACTTCTAGGATATTTACTTGGCTTGTATCCAAAGGCCAAACTTGTAATAGGTGGGGATTTTAACATGGTTATGGACAACATAAAAGATAGATGGCCAACCAAGCCACTTTGTCATACTAATCCACTACAGTCATTTTGTCATAATTTAGATCTGTCAGACGTTTGGAGGGCAAAACATTCTGAATTAAAGCAATTTACCTGAAATAATAAGGAGTAAAGTCTCCAACCTAGAATTGACATGTGGCTTGTTTCAAAAGACTTAGAAAAAAATTAAGAATGTTGAAATATGTCCTGATATATTATCAGATCATAAAATGATAAAAATCCACCTAGTTGTGGAAGACAAACCATCTAAATCACAGCATGGGACATATTGGAAATTGTTTTAATCTCTTATTAATTATTATTCCATTAGCAACATTACAGTGGTCAACTCAACAAAGGCAGAACAGCTGCACAATTTGGATGCTCCCCTATAAATATGTTCTAAATAACAAGATAAAAGAACTGCTTTATAAAATATTGCATAGATGCTACCCTGTCAATGGTATGTTGAGTACATTTTTCAACATGAGTGATGCGTGTACCTTTTGTAAAGGGGCTACAGAATGCATTGAACACTTATTTTTTTTAATTGTGTATTCTCTTACTCATTCTGGGTTGATCTGTTTTTAGACCTGAAGAGAAAGATTGGTAAAGAAATCCCCCTCAAAAGCCACTATGTTTTATATCTTTTTGATGACCTTTTGTTTAACCCAAATGAATGTTTTATAATAAACCTGATCATAATAATAGCTAAGTTTTATATACATTAGGTGAAATTTGCCAGAAAAATACCTTCATACGTCACATTTGTATGCACATATCGGTGTAATTACATTTCTACATCAGTGAATTGGCACCAGCAGCAAAATAAGAAATATTGTAAATCCGTTGCTATGTTAAAGCTTTTCAATTTTATTTAAATCCGAATGGTATTCTTTTTTTGTTTTTGTTTTTCTCTTTTCTTTCCCTTTTATTTTTTTATTTTGTTTATTCTGGGATGTGAAGGCTGTTATGCATCCTATTGTTATACTTGTTTGTATATATATGATTATATGCTTGAAATAAACCAAAAATAAAAAATAAAAAATGAAGGAGCCGTCGAAATGGGACATCCTAGTCGCACCGCTGTGACGTAATCGGCCTTCAAATGCAGCCTCTGAAGGACGCAGCCCCTGAAATGGGACACACTGTACGTTAAATGCTTTGGTGAAACAACAGAAGTGAATGCATGAAGAGTCCCTAATTATGATGCTTCAAACGTGCTCAACACATCAGTCTTCCAATCTGCTTGTTTCTTCGATGTACAGTTGTTTACATTTCTTGCAGAAGATATAATATTATTGCTTTGAGATACTTTTATTTTGAAATGCATGGCCAAAAAAGCAACCGGAATTCAGTACTGCTGCGGGATCTCGCTTTGTTTCACGTTGCATTGCTTTGACAACCTAGCTGGTCGGGTAGACTACATCTTTGGCGGAGATCTTCGGTCTGTTAGACGCAAACAAGCCTTTTTAAAGGAAAATGAACATCATACGCTCAGCGTGTTTAGGAGCGAGATTTTTTTGTCGGTAAGTCTAATTTCTAGTCATTTTCTTCTCAAGTTAACCTACATGACCTTTTGCTGGGGCAGTGTTGTGCGCTGGTTGGTGTAGCGTATAATTATATTAAACTTAAGCGTTCACTCGTGAACTTACTACTGAGGATTGCTTAATAGTGTGTTTAATTGCAAAAAAGCAAAACGTGGTTACTACAAAGCTATACGTCGCTAGCCTAGCACGCCCTCTAGCCCTGTGGCGTAGCCTACTTTATATAGTTGCGTATGCTGCAAAGTAAAACTTAAATTAAAATAATATAATGTTGACTGTTGAGGCAGGGTATGCTTGACATATAATAGTATCAGGTATCAGGACAGTTTATTATTAATTAGTATTAGTACAGTATTACTTCAAAATACTGTCAAGAAGAAAATATAATGTACTTTACATGCTTAGCAGTATAGGTCCTAGTTGCACGATAATCCTATTTTTTAGGTCCTATATGCAGTCTTTACTGCTGGCACTCATGTGCCTTTACATATGTTTAATATTGGAACTTTTAAATTTGCTTTGTGAATCATTCCTGAAGTGTCATTTTGCTCCACATTTTCTTTTTTTATTAAGAAACACAGTGAAGTCTATATACACAGACAGTGAATTTCCATTTAAAATACTGTCAAATAAAAGTTGAATTAACATCAAACATTTGTGATGCTTGAATGTATATGTTTCCATATTAACATATATGAATATAATATCAAACTATTCATTTTAAGTGAAAGCTCATTTATAAAAACATAATTTAAGTTTTGCTAAACTTACCCATAAAAATGATGTACTGTCACACTAAGTGACAAGATATAGAATAAATGACATCATTTAATGGCTCCAAGGAGGAAAAATACCCCTTTCTTTTTTTGTAACACCTATATATGAAATTCATTAGAGGTTTCACTTTAAGAGGTTTACCTTGTCAGTTCTTACAGTCAACAAGTGTTACAAGTGTGAGACTGTCATACATTGAGAACTTTTTTTTTCAAGAATACCACGTTCTTACAATTGTCTTAAGAGAAATTTTTAAAAGAAATGAACATTCTGAAGATTTTTTGGAAGAATAATAATTGATTCCACCTTTTTTTCCTAACTATGTAGTTAAGAAAAAAGGACACATTTAAGATTTTCTATAGATCAATTCTGAGCAGGCCTCATTTACCAATATCTTGGTAAGTTTTTTTTCTTAAATTTGTTCTTGAGAAAGGTCCTGAGAAAAAGTCTTATGACGGATTCATGAAATGTTCTTAAACCACAGAACTATTTGCACCTTTCTGCTCGAGTGTGCATAGATTCTGTTCCTACCTTAGAATAAATCACAAATAACAAAACATGTCTTGGGGGGGTAATGGGGTCTGTGTGCCTTTAAGAAGTGTGAAGGTGACCATTTTTTCCTGCTACTGCTGAGAAATTGAATGGAAGAAGTCTGTTAGGAAAACTACCTTTGATTTCTGCTTTATCCACCCCGCAACTCCCACAATTCACCTTATTTTGTGTTAAGTTTAATTTCAGTGCATGAAACCCCAAATACATGCCACCATGCTTTGGAAGATCATATATCAATGATGACATTAGGAGCATAGAGTTTGCTAATATGTAATAATGAATATGTAGAGGTGCACACTAACTCAGCATTTGGATACTTCATCTCAAGATCACTGAAAAAGTTCTGTTTTCTCCAAAACATTGGTTTTGTTTTTTTTTCTCCACTGGGTCTGCTCCAGCCAGTCAGAATGTAAGACAGTTATTCAATAATGCCCACAGTACCTCGACCGGTCACAGCAAGTATATGTTCAACCAGTCAGCTCAAGCCTTGCAGAGAGCTTTGCAGAGCAGCAGGAATGGAGTAATTTGCGCGGCTCAGATTGCGGTGGGCAAGTTTGTCATTTTAAATGTTAATCTGCACATCAGAGTTTACTACCTGATGCTAACATAGTTGCAAATTCTTATATTAAAGGCTCCGGTTAGTGTATTTTACACTATTGTATTATGTGGCGTGTTTGTGACATATTGGTGAAACTTATAGCTTAAGAATTCCATGAATGAGCATTTTTACTGCTGCTTGTCAACTCACACCGCTGACCTATTGTTCAGTTTTGTTTACTACCGCGCGGGCATGTCAAAAATTGTTTCGTGATATCAGCCATAGGTATCGGTATCCCCATCACCATTATCGATACTGCGTTGAACTGCTTGAATAGGCGCCAGTACCGTAACTCTATTAGCTATAACTTTGTCTGCACAGTAAAAGGAAATTTAGAAAGTTCTTTCACCTTTGCTCCTCATTAACTCTCTAAGAAATTCTCTGTTCATTTTAGTTTAACTTAAGTAGTCTGTGGTTTCCATAGTTCTCCAGAGATACCTGAAAAACTCACCTGCTGCAAACTAAGCTACACTGGAGCTGCACAAATTACTCCATTCCTGCTGCTCTATAAGGCTTGAGCTGACTGTTTAAACATATACTTGCCATGATTGGTCGAGATAATGTGGTAGTGAAAGATGGAGTGATAGTAGTAGTTGTTTTGCTGTTTTCGTAAGACCCATGGTCTCAATGAATGTGTTTTCCATTTTATATACAAGCACTTGCTTCTTCGGACGAAAACACACCCAATTCACATTCTGTTGTTGCAGTGTAAACATATGATTGTAATGCTAACAACTATGAAAAATAATTAGTCATCGTTAATAAAACACTAAACTAATAACTTGTAATATTCCTGTTCTTAATAAATTAATCAATTAAACTAATAATTTGCCTATTTGACTGCTCTTCCAGGACAGAATGGCAGGTCCAGTAATGACATCGGAGCCACTAATGGCCACTTCTAGGTAGACAGATGTAAAGCAAAAAAAACATTAAAGCTTTTATAATGTTGTGTTTTTTGGCATTTATTTTCATATAAAGTAAACAATGGAAAGAGAATCATGAACTACCCCAACTGTTTTTTGTCAGCTGTTGGTAGTGCCTCTAAATGAGTAGCCAGATTTAGTCAAGGTATTTAAACCGCTGGAAAACCTTTTGATATATATCAGTTCTGAACATTTGTCATTTGAAACTCATTTTCCACAGTGTTAATTCAATCCATATCAAAAGCACTTTCTTGCTCACGCTTTTCAAGCAAGTTGATACACATAGGCTTCCATATACATACACTAGGTTGGGGCAAGTAAAAGTAAATAAAATAAAGCAAAAAACGCATTAAGGTATGTCATGGTCTTACAAAAAAATTTCAAAATTCTGACTTGGTGCTATAACACATTTGGAGGGCAGTGGTGAGTATTTGTTTATTTGAACTGTGTCTGTTGTCAGTCTAATGCTACTAAGTATCAACAGCTGGGAAGCAAGATAGCTAATCAGCCAATTTGGCCACTTTAGACTTGTACTTTTAATAGCTGCATAGAAAACAAAAAAGGAAATTGTCAATCGAAAAAATGTTTTCATAATTGTGATAGGCATACATTTGATGTAGAATTATGAATAAACCCTGCAATGTCATAAAAAGGTCAAGTTCTCTTGTATTTCTAAGGCACTAGGAAATTGGTTTTGCTGACAAACAAAATTTTCAAATAAGAATTGTGTTTAAAGGAAAATTGCTTCAGCCCTTTCAAAAAAAGTATATAATTATATCACATGTAACATTTTTCCTCAGGAGTGATGTTTTTTTGTAATTTGAGTACGTTTTTATGGTTTGGTTAAGAATGACTAGATCATCTAGACTTTGTACTATAAGCCAAAAAAATTCACATCATATTTAATGTAGAAATTTAAAATGTCCGTCCTAGAAGAAATGTATTGTTTTCCATGTCAAATGTATTTTTTTTTATTTTAATGTGTTATACGAATACATTTTATAAACATATATAAGTAAAGAATTAGTGCACTCGTGACAGATTGAGAAATAATAATTGTTTTATTATTTCCCATTTTCAGGAGTGATGCTGCATCTACTTGCAGTCAACAGCACCCTTTCAGCTCCTGGGCCTTATTTGTAGGGCAAAGAACAACAGTGTCCACAACAGATGTTAGGATTTTTCCCTTACCATCCTGGCATTATCAGCAGGTGCGCACTGGCAAAAGAGGCACTGAATATCAACCAAAGAATATCAAGCGTAAGAAGACACATGGTTGGATCAAAAGGATCAGCACACAGGGTGGCATCGAGGTGATCCTGCGCAGAATGTTTAAAGGACGAAGATCTCTTACACACTGAGACTGTAAGGATGGCTATTTGAAAGCATTTAAGTTAGCTCGAGGAACTCTGCTCTTTGTTTGTCTGATAAGAATAAAGAGATGTGTACATGCTGGATTGCTGCTGCAACTACTGTTGTCATTCACAAGATGAATATTATTTTAAAAAAGTAACCCACACTTTTCCCCCACAAATGAAGGTCCAGCACCTACCATTTACACTGCTCAAAAAAATAAAGGGAACACTCAAATAACACATCCTAGATCTGAATGAATAAAATACTCATTGAATACTTTGTTCTGTACAAAGTTGAATGTGCTGACAACAAAATCACACAAAAATCATCAATGGAAATCAAATTTATTAACCAATGGAGGCCTGGATTTGGAGTCACACAAAATTAAAGTGGAAAAACACACTACAGGCTGATCCAACTTTGATGTAATGTCCTTAAAACAAGTCAATGTGAGGCTCAGTATACTAAAGCATCCGCCAACTCCTGGACAGTCTGTGGTGCAACGTGACGTTGGTAGATGGAGCGAGACGTGATGTCCCAGATGTGCTCAATCGGATTCAGGTCTGGGGAATGGGCCAGCCAGTCCATAGCTTCAGTGCCTTCATCTTGCAGGAACTGCTGACACACTCCAGCCGCACGAGGTCTAGTTGTCCTGCATTAGGAGGAACCCAGGGCCAACCGCACCAGCATATGGTCTCACAAGGGGTCTGAGGATCTCATCTCGGTACCTAATGGCAGTCAGGCTACCTCTGGCGAGCACATGGAGGGCTGTGCGGCCCTCCAAAGAAATGCCACCCCACACCATTACTGACCCACTGCCAAACCGGTCATGCTGAAGGATGTTGCCGGCAGCAGATCGCTCTCCACGGCATCTCCAGACTCTGTCACGTCTGTCAAATGTGCTCAGTGTGAACCTGCTTTCATCTGTGAAGAGCACAGGGCGCCAGTGGCGAATTTGCCAATCCTGGTGTTCTCTGGCAAATGCCAAGTGTCCTGCACGGTGTTGGGCTGTGAGCACAACCCCCATCTGTGGACGTCAGGCCCTCATACCATCCTCATGGAGTCGGTTTCTAACCGTTTGTGCAGACACATGCACATTTGTGGCCTGCTGGAGATCATTTTGCAGGGCTCTGGCAGTGCCTCCTACGGCCTCCTCCACATCTCCTGGTGTACTGGCCCGTCTCCTGGTAGCGCCTCCAGGCTCTGGACACTACGCTGACAGACACAGCAAACCTTCTTGCCACAGCTCGCATTGATGTGTCATCCTGGATGAGCTGCACTACCTGAGCCACTTGTGTGGGTTGTAGAGTCCATCTCATGCTACCACGAGTGTGAAAGCACCACCAACATTCAAAAGTGACCAAAACATCAGCCAGAAAGCATAGGTACTGAGAAGTGGTCTGTGGTCCCCACCTGCAGAACCACTCCTTTATTGAGTGTGTCTTGCTAATCGCCAATGATTTCCACCTGTTGTCTATTCCATTTGCACAACAGCATGTGAAATTGATTGTCAATCAGTGTTGCTTTCTAAGTGGACAGTTTGATTTCACAGAAGTTTGATTTACTTGGAGTTATATTGTGTTGTTTAAGTGTTCCCTTTATTTTTTTGAGCAGTGTATATCAATTCAGCAAAAAGTGGCCGGAGTGCGAATGTTACAATGACATGGTAACCCCAACGACATGGTTGTTAGTAACAGACAGAGGGGCTGGTTTATAAAAGTTAATAGTAATAGTTAGATGATAGTTGCTAAAAAGTCTGGTAAATCAAAGTGAAACACAATTAATCCAGTACAGTTCTATATTGGAGCCCTTCAGCCTATATAAATAAAATATGTAAAAGACATAAAAATTGGACATTGAAACAAAATGTTCTTCAGGCTCCATGGTGCAACGCACAAGAGCAGGACATTACACAGGACTGCATAAAGTGCAGCAGTAAATCCACATAACGCTAACTAGACAGGACAACAAAATATTTATGAATGGGCATTTTATTTATATATACAGATATAATAATGAATAATAAATTAACAGGCAATTAAATGTGTTGGTTCTCATGACATCACAGAAACAATGAATTCAAAACTGATTGTTTTTGCTGAATAGTTTCCATATATGGACTGTATTGACTGGGTAGTAAATCTGATTTTTTTTAAACTTTAATGGCATTTACATGTTGCTACTACTATACTTTTTTTCATAAATAGAAAAAAAACAATTCTGGGTGAATCTTGATAAACATCTGATTGCTGTCGGAATTCACGTTGCTATGGGAAGAGGAGAACATGACCCATAGTACATTCTACATGGACCTGGTGCACTAGCTGTTCCACTGATTTTGTGCTGATACTTTGGTATATTCCTGCCAGTCCTACACTGTGTGATTTTAGACCACCTTTAAACACACAATCACAATTGCTTCCCTGATACAGGGGGAGACACGAATGCTAGCCAAATAAAAGTTAAACAGACGACATTTGTTACCAAAGTCTGTATGTGGTGACTTTACTCTGTTTAAATGAACAGAATAGCGAGCATACGTTAATACAGTATAATCGTTAATATATTTTTTTTATTTGTAAAATAGGCTGTAGAGAGACTGCATTGTCCTACCGTGTACGTCACTGGCTATGTTTACATGCAAAGATTTTTGCCAATCCGATTGAATACAATCCGATTACAGATTCAGACTGAGGTGTTTATATGCACACTCTGTTCAACGATTTGATGGAAAATCTTCGTTTACATGCTCACTACAAGTAATCCGATGCAAAATGACGCGCGTGCGTGGAGTAACGCTTAGAGTAAACGTTACCATGACAGCGAACATCACGTGAGGTCCAGACCAGTTTCTGCGTTGAAAGCCAGACAGTAGCCACGTTTACATGCAGCCTGATAATCCGTTAATAATCCGACTAATAGCTCAATCGGAATAGAACACGTCCATGTAAACACCTCAATCGGAATAGACTAGTCCGATTGAGGCCATTCGGAATACAATTTCTATCCGATTGAACGAGGTGGGTAAACTTCTAAATAAACCGTTAAATAGAAGAATAATAGCCATGTAAACGCCTGAATCCGATTACATTCCAATCGGAACGTGTAAGTATGTTCTGCGCATGTGCGTCGCGTCATGGCGAAAGTTTATACCGTTCAGCATGGCGGAGCAGAAACGGGTCTGCAGAGGAGACGAAGTTTATGCTCTAAAAGCTTTAAAAGACGGCGGTGGGACGGACGACCAGCTTATGAGTCTCAGAACACGACGTCTTCCTCTCGCCGCTTCCTTTATAAGCACATGTGAAGCACGTCTGACATCATTTTAAAGCAATTAAAACACAAGCGCGCCAACTGGAAACTCATATCACGCGGACTGGACCTCACGTGATGTTCGTTGTCATGGTAACGTTTACTCTAAACGCTACTCCACGCATGCGCGTCATTTTGCATCGGATTACTTGTAGTGAGCATGTAAACGAAGGTTTTCCATCAGATTGTTGAATAGAGTGCATATAAACACCTCAGTCTACATCTGTAATCGGATTGTATTCAATCGGATTGGCAAAAATCGTTGCATGTAAACATAGCCAGTGTTAGCAACACTGCGTAGTTTCACTATGCTCAGTACTCGGCGCGGGGCGTGATATTGTGAACGAAACAGCTTTATTAGAAATTGTTCATGGACAGCGCTGTGTGTAGGCTGCGTTTCACGTAGCATAGAGCATTTCCGTACAGTGTGAGTAGATAAAATGCAGGCTTTGTCCGTACGTTATTGCTCTATTGAAATGTACAGTGTGAGTCACTGAAGAAGAAGATTTCAAAAATGATGGTGTATGTCTGGCTTCAACTACAGATCCACCAGCCAAACATAAGATTTCAGATGTAAAACTCCACAAGTGAGCGCCTAGATCGGGGTTGAAACTATTAATTGTACTTCACTTACAGCTGTACAAAAGTACCTTTCTGACAAGGAAGAAAACACTGTCTTCTCCACTGCAGGGCTACTTTGTCCAAGGTAACTTATGTAGCATAGCTAGCTAATTCATATTATTTAATATAAGCTAGTTTAATGATATAACCGTTAAGGTACATTTCACTCATTTGCACTAACTACTACTTAAGGTTGCTTACTTAGTATGGTTTTGGACTCCAGCAAGTACTAAAAACGTACTTGTACTTGTTCTGAAAAAAAATGATAGTGATGCATCCCTTGTCCTGTGTGATGCGCTGCTGTTGCACCATGGGAAAATTTTGTTCTGATGTATACAAGTTATATTGAGAAATAACAGTTGTTGTGACCACTTGACTCGACAATTTATTTATGTTTAGTTTCAGCTGAAAATACATATTTAAACCTGTACTAAATCAGGTGATTGATGGATAGATATTTTATTTGTCTCTCTCTCTCTCTCTCTCTCTCTCTCTCCCTCTCTCTCAGCCTGTATCTTTTGCATCTCTCTCCTCACTGATTACTGAAAAGGCACACATTAAACATACATTTAAAGGCCGTCTGTACCAGACCCCAGCTAACAGGAAAGGTAGCTACTCATACAGTTAATGAGACAAAATACAGCCAAATGTATCTACAGGTTTCTTAACAAAGTTAGCTTCATAATACTATACCATCAATATGCTGGTTAACAGTGAACTTTCTCATGCCAGTTGTAGTATGCTATGTGCTTTAATTTCTCATCTAGTCACTAGTCTAGCCTACTATGGAGCCTGTAGCCTAAGCTGAGCAGCTACTGAAACTAGACTAAAGCATGCTGGTTTAGCTAGGAACATTGTGAGTGCTTCAAATGAAAAAATGAATCATGGAGTTTGCATTTTACAAGCATAAAATCTAAATTATGCTCATAAACACTTACATTTTTACCATAGCAATGTTATATGTTATAGCATATGTGCTGCATACCTGAACATCTCTAGAAGTCAACATCTCTCTGGGATTCAGGGCAGTGTAGCATCTCGTACAGAGATAAACAGAGCCGGCAGTTAAGTCTAAGGCCAAACCACAGCTGTTCTGAGGTTCTCACAGCTGAGAACCTCTCACTGCTCACTGTGTAGTTTCATTGCTTTTTCCTTATTGAGTCTCTTAAAACCCTTTAGAAAGTTCTGAGGAACTCAGAGTCCTAATGTTTGTCACAGCGCTGATAATGTACTGAAGCAACTGTGGATAGCAATGGTTGTTAGGCAGTGATTGGAGGGTTTAGAAAATAACACAGAGCTTGGCAGATTTTGATTGGCCATTATACAGTGACAGCGCTCACAGAAAACAAATAAAATTTCATTATCCCAGAAATGTGGCATAAAAACTATTCTCTCCCCATTCATTCAGGTAGGCCTGTGACACTGCGGCTATGCCCCTGATTAGACTGTATTATCATAATGTTTCTACGTTTAGTCACACAAATGGTGGAAAGTGGAAAAAACCCTTCTGAAACTACCGAGGTTTGGACTTTGGTGCCCTCATAGATAGTTGCGGCCATGAAGACCACAGAAGACAACTGAAGTGGATGATCGCAGAATTCTTTCTATGGTGAAAACCCCTTCATAACATCTAGTCAAGTCAAGAACATTCTTTGGACAGATGAAACCAAGATTAACTTGTGTCAGAATGATGGAAAGAGAAGATTTTGGAGAAGGAAAAGAAGGGCTCATCATAGGAAGCGTACCACACCATCTGTCAAACATGGCAGGTATTGCTGCTAATAGAACTGGGTCAGTGGTGTTTATTGATAATATGACTGTTGAAAGAAGTAGCAGGATGAATTCTGAAGTGTACACTATGCTATACTTTCTGCTCAGATTTAAGTAAATGCTGCAAAACTGATAGGACAGTGCTTCACAGTACAGAAGAACAATTTCTCAAAACATGCTTTGAAAGCAACCCGAGAGCTTCTTAAGTCAAAGAAATGAGTGTAAGCAAGCAAGCAAGCAAAGTTTATTTATATAGCTCTTTTTACAACAGGTGTCACAAAGCAGCTTTACAGAAAAATCAGAGTCCAAGCCCCCATGAGCAAGCCAGTGGCAACAGTGGCAAGGAAAAACTCCCTAAGAGCAGGAGGAAGAAACCTTGAAAGACTCAAAAGGGGAACCCATCCTCCTCTGGTCGACACCGAATAGCAAACAGCGTTAGTATAAAGTATTATAGTACTAAATCGGGAAAACAGGTGGAGCAATGGTTAATTGGATTAGTTTTAGTTTATGCAGCAGCATCATCAGGAGGGTCAGTTCATGAGAGTGAGGTTTGCACAGCGTTGTTCAGCATGTAGCTCGATGGTCAAGCCGGTCCAGAAGGATGGCGAGCAGTGGGCACCTGATAAAGGCAAGCGAAGCAACAGCATCAGACGCACAGGATGGGCAGCCGTTCAACTCAGCAAAGAAAGGAAAACACACAGAGAGTTAGTTCTGTAATGAGTGACTGCTCACAGATTACAGCAGAGACTCTGGCAGGTCTATTACAGCCTAACTAAAAGGGAGAAATCAGAAGATAGCAGAGACATGAGGGCTCCCTGAGATGTCGGCGTCTCTCCGCTCCAATATCAGCAAACTTGAGTGAATGCGTGAGAGCAGCGAGATGACAGCACCAACACTCCCAGTTTACCATAATACTCTATGACCATGAACCCCAGATCTGCACCTTTTATATGACAGGGAAAACTAATTAACAAAGGCTTGACTAAACAAGTAAGTTTTTAGCCTAGATTTAAAGACTGAGTCCCGAGCACTGGAAGATTATTCCAAAGCTGGGGGGCTTTGTATGAGAAAGCTCTCCCCCCTTGATGTAACTTTATTAATTCTAGGTACTAATAGTAAGCCAGCACCTTGTGATCTAAGTAGGTGCAATGGTTCATAGTAGGAAAGAAGTTCACTCAGGTACTGAGGGGCAAGTTCGTTTAGAGCTTTAGAGGTCAGTAAGAGAATTTTATAATCGATGCGAAATTTAACTGGCAACCATTGTAGGGTTGATAAAACTGGGCTGATATGGTCAAACTTTCTGGTTCTTGGAGGACTCTGGCCTAGCTGAAGCTTGTTAAGGCTTTTGCTGGAACATCCAGACAGCAGGGTATTACAGTAATCTAGCCTTGAAGTAATATATGCATGAACTAACTTTTCTGCATCCTGTAGAGATAATGTATTTCTTAATTTAGCAATATTGCGGAGATGCAGGAAGGCTATTCTAGTAATATTCGTTATATGTGCGTTGAAGGACAGATCAGGATCTCTCGTGACACCAAGGTTTTTACAGATGAAACTGATGCAACTGAGAAATAAGTTTAAGTGTAAAATTAGACAGTTTGTTTCTAGCAGCTTTTGGACCAAAAAGCAGAACCTCTGTTTTATCCGAGTTAAGTAGGAGAAAGTTACTCGACATCCAGTCTTTTATGTCTTTTATACAGTCCTCAATCTTGCTAAGTTTAATTTTATCATCAGGTTTGCTTGATATATATAACTGAGTGTCATCGGCATAGCAAATGACAGAAATGTAATGGCCAAATCAGTCACCCAATTGAGCATGCTTTTCACTTACTGAAGACAAAATTGAAGGCAGAAAGACCCACAAACAAGCAAAAACTGAAGGCTGCAGTAAAGGCCTGGCAAAGCGTCTCAAGAAAGGAAACTCAGCAATTGGTGATGTCCATGGTTTCAAGACTTCAGGCAGTCATTGACTACAAAAGATTTGCATCCAAGTGTTAAAAATAATCTTTTTATTTACTTTTTACTTTTACGTATTTATTAAATTACTTTTTAGCCTGTGAAAATGTAGGGACTTTGTAAAAAATGGCTGTTTCCTAAACATACACACACACACACACACACACATTTTCTAAGATGCTTATCGTTCTGGGTTACGGGGGTGGAGCTGGAACCTATCCTAGCAGTCATCGGGCGGAAGGCAGGATACACCCTGGACAGGCCACCACTCCATCACAGGGCGTTTCCTGAACAGTTAATGCAAATTTTATTTTTTGTTGAACCCCTTAGATTAAAGCTGAAAGTCTACATTTCAATCACATCTTGACTGCTTCATTTCAAATCCACTGTGGTGGTGTACAGAGGCAAAGTTACTAATATTGCATCACTGGCAAATAGTTATGGACTTGGCTGCATACGAGTGCAGATATGTTGTCTAGTTTACTGCATGTATTGAAACTCACATTGTGATACACATAGATTCTTTTATGTGCACCCTTATACTGGCCAACTCACTCCTCACAGTCCATTAAAAACAGCCAATCTGCTCAAACACAGCAATCGCACAATCACATACAGGCATAAAGATCCCTTTAGAGATCAAACTATCCAACAGTACAACAGGCTGCAATGCAATGTTCCACAACCATAATGTATAAAACTAATTGTTATATGCATTAAGGCAGAATATAGCTCTTAGTACAACAGCACTTTTTTTGGGCCAAACCATGAACGATTTTTTTCTTGTTTGAATGCATTCAGTAACCACAATTTCCAAGATTCTTTAATTGTCTACTCTCACAATCCCTGCCTTTAACAAAACCAAGTATTTCTATAGCTTTTTTTGCTAATTCACAAATATTATATCAGACAACAATCAAAGCTCCAAAAATTACATCAGACAATCACAACTGGTTCCAATCTGAGCCTTAGTGTAGGAAAAGGGGTCACTTCTGAAATTATTTTATTCATGTATGGTCTATTATAGGCCCAGCACATAATAAGCAAGGGCTTATTTGTACAGGTACAATAGAGAATGTGTGGCCAAATAATGCAGACCAAGCAGAGTAAGCAATTACAGTATCTGTGATTTTTTTTTCGTCATTAGATAATGTAAACTACTGGATTTTTTACTTTTATTTCCACTCTTTACTTCATTTGTCTCTATACAATAAAGATATATCATTCTGCTTTGTAGTGTTTCCTGATGTAATGAGTTTTTTTTCATTCACTGTAAAAAAAAACTCATGTGGTAAAAGGCAATGTAACTGCTTTTATTCAGCCTAAATAAATATTTTTAATGAAATATTTAAAGATTAATAAGCTAATTACAATATGAAATAAAGCTACAAAGCAAAAAAACTCTTTAATACATCTCAGATTTACATGGTGGATCTACATTAATGCCAATAGTTGTTAGAGTTTTTAGGTGACTGTACTCTGACATTATTCCTGTGATAAGAAGTTGGTGTTAATGTCTTGATGGAGGGAATGTATTTTGAGATGTTTTGCAGTGTTTTTATTACTAGTTTTAATGCTGAGCTTAGTAGTTTTCACATTTTTACACTATCCCCTGAGCAGGTGTAAGTGTTGGGAAAACAGAAACCTATGGAGTTAATTTTGTGCCTAGTTTTAAAATAAAATACCAAAATCCTATATAGGTATATGTTGCAAATACAAATAATGAGAGTTAAATCAAACTTAATTTTACTCTAATATAAATTTCTTTCTCATTTTGCCAATTTTTTCTGTTGGCTGATTTTGCTGATATATTTTTTTGCTTCTGGAATCACTTTTTTAGATTCCAACTTTTGCCACATTTTAACAGGGGCGGGTCTTAGAAGAGGGTGTTCATTTGCCCTCTTATTGGTCAACTGATTTAGAGGGACAGGTCTTCTGACATGTAGCTAGTCAGCGTGAACCAATGCCAGCATGGCTGAACACATCGTACTGAATTTAACCATGGGTCCAGTGCTGTACTGCCATATCTGATATTATGAGCACTGTTTGTCATATTCTTTTTAAATTATTAATGTAACATGTTCATGGGTCCTGTGTCGACCCCTGTAAAAGGATATAACTGTTATTTTGGGCACTCATGAATACAAATGTAATTGTTTATGAATAAACAAAGCTGTACCACGAAGTGTACTAAGTGTTCCACCATGTTTGAGGCAGATCACATCTCAAAGAGTGGGCATGGCTATGTGTTCAGAAGACCTGTCACTTCAGTTCAGTTGACCAATAGGACATGCAGGTGAACGACCCTCTTCTAACACCCACACCTGTTAAAAAGTACCAAAAGTCAAAAGCAAAAGAGCGATGCCAGAACAAAAAAGACATCAGCAAAATCAACAAAAGAAAAAAATGAAAGCAAAAAATGGCAAAATAAGCATTACATTTATATCAGAATGAGAAAAATGAGTAGTAATTTTTTGAAAAATTTAGTTTGATTTAACTGTCATTGTATTTGCAATATATTTTTGACATTTTGATACTTTATATTTTGCTAGTGGGTTTTATTGTTTTATTTAAAACTTTTGGCACAAAATTTGCTCCATAGTCCTTGCCCATGGTTAAGACACCAGGTGGCCAGTCAGGTACATCAGTAGTTCAGCGAACTACCAGTAGTTACAAAATGCAGGACTGAAAATTGGATTAAAGGTCCAGATTTGAAGACCTCAGGTCCACAGTAATGCTAATAGATGCCTGAAGCAATTTGACATTGGACATGAATTTTGCTTTCACCTCTTCACTTCAGAACTTATTTTTTTGAGGGGATCTGCTACAAAAGCTAAAATGAGCTATGTAAAAATGTCGAAGCAAAGGTCTATGTTAGTGTATCAGGTTATCAGACATAAATGGCCCATAAACGTTTTTCTGCTGTATACTTTAGATTTCAATAAATAAGTTAATTAGGATGATAAAGTTTACTGTGTTGTTTTTCCTTATCTTTGTACACCCCAGCAATCTGATTTTTACTTAATTTTGTCATCTTCATTTGGCAAATTTTGTGCCTGTGGTGAGCAGATATATGCTGCTATAGTTTCTGAAGTGAAGTACTGCTTGTATTAATGTAAATCCAGCATTCTGGTTGATGTGTACAGTCTTGCTATTGTGTTGTGCTACCCACTTGTTTCACAGGCCTGCCTACACCACTGGAGTAATCAAATAAGCAAGGAGAGGATATCCGCTTTCATGCAGTAGCATCCTCCAAAGTTCTAATTTCTTGTACTCAGACTACAGAGCCAGCCTAAATGAACACACCATAGATACTCCTAGACCACTTGGCTACAATATCAGTAAAGAGTCCCTTATGATTGCAAATTACCTGCCTGTTCAGTGCAGAGCAGGAATGTAGTCCGTAGAAAAAAGAAAGTATACTACAGAGGGGATCCATCTAGGCCTTCTAGGCCTTCAGAGAAGGCCTAATGATTTTAATCCCCCTGTCCAAAACTCCACTATAATATACCAATAAAAGTCACTGGGTAAGACTCCTAGTGTTACATTCACCTGTCATTGTAAATTGCTCTAGAATAAAGATTTTGTTTTTGTTAAGCCTCTTTTGTTTGTCTGCTTAACAAATAAAAGCGTCTGCTAAATATGTAAATGTAAGGACAAAGTTTTTAATGCTAATCTGCCTATTTCACAGTTATGTTTTGTTTCAACAAAAAGACTCACTTAAGATGAACAAAGTGTAAACTTTATTAGACAAAACTAAACAAGCCTTTCTTAAGAAGTGCCTTTAAGGTGTGTTTCAATCCAACCTGCCATTTGTGTACAGAGACTCCCAAGGAACTCACTCACCGCATGGTCAGGGTAGGACGGCAGATCCTCCTCTAGGCTGTCGGCCACAGACACAGATGCAATTGTGTGACATGTAATTGCATCTTGACCATGAACTGAGCACAACCAACACATTGAAGCGTTTCAGATCCAGGTGTTTTATGTTTTTAGAGTAGATGTATTTTACATTCATTGCACTACTCAAACCTATCAAGTGTTTCTCAACATATTTCCAGATGCAGATAATTTAAAAAACTACATGTAAGCTTGAGGGCTCTAATCAGAGGTTGCTGAAACAAAACCTTTTCAGCCCAGTTACTTGTGAGGAGTTCACTAACACAGAGTACAATTTTATACAAATGGTGCTATGATCCTGTCTTCATTACTGAGATTATATCAGAGGCTGAATTCTGTCTTTCCACATGACTAAGCACAAGGTTTCTTAGTGATTAACCTTTAAGAGGTAGGTGACAGTCAGCAGGTTTCATACAAGTACATGATCTGGGTGTTTTCAGCAACAGGACTTTGATCGGTGTGTACAACAGTCTTTTGTCAGTGGTGCTTTAAACCTGCATTACATGAAGGACAATGAGGAGCACAGGACAGAAGACTTAAGGTAACTCATGACTGAAACTCTTTTTTGTTACATTGTTGTTTCTTGATTTAACGCATACATGTGTTATGAGCTGCCGTAGCATGTAACCATGTGTAACCATGTGTACAACCATGTGTTTTATATTTGCACATACATTTAAAAAGTAAAAAACATATTTTTTAAAAAATTGGTATTATATATATATATTGTCTATGTAGTAACAAGTAACAAACTGTAACCTTGTTAAGTAATTAACAAAGTTAATTACTTGCTTGTTAATTCTCTTCTTGTTACTTCTTTTCTTGGGTGCCTTGCTATTCCTTTGCTGCTGTAGCACTGTGAATTTCCCCATTGTGGGACTATTAAAGGATTATCTTATCTTGAATACAATTTCTAACAATTTTTATTGCTTAATTTTAGTAATTCAATAAAATATATCTATAACACTAAATGCTTATTTTCACAGTATTTTGGACATTTATACCCACAACAGCAGCAAAGGTGTCTAAATGTTTTGAACAAATGGGAAATAAACATTAACAGGGTCACATGAAAGTTGGCATGACACGCAGGCGTGCAGTATCTTGTGCTTTCTTTTATTTAACAAACCTCTCTCTTTTGCCCATTTTTACAAAGATTTTTTTATGTTGCACTGCCCTTTAGAATTTGATGTTTAATTTAAAGATGTAAAATAAAAAAAAAATGTTATTTAGCAGTTATAAAAGCAAACACTGTAAATAAAGTATATTTTGTGATCATGAGACTTTAACTGTTACTGAGTATTAGCAATTTCAGTCAGAAAAGCCAGGGTTTACTTAATTAACACATGGAGGCCATGAAATAATCAACAATTTATGACAATTAACTTTTAGAAGAGATTGTTTTCATGCAAATTTCCAGATGATTAGGTAAAACAACATAAAATAGTTAGTTAACATTAAATAAAATGTTTTCAGATGTTTTCAAACCTTTGACAATAGCACCACCGTATCCTCAAATAAGAGATTTGCTTGTTTTTATTGTTGGAAACTAGAGTAGCACAACCCCCCACCCCTGTTTACTTGTACACAGATGGAATGACAATAAAAAGCCTCTTGACTTGACTTGATTTGACTTGCAGAGGTAGGAGCAATTGGACTATATGAGGCAGGTTTTGATGTTATTAACATATATTCGCTGTCAGGATAAAGTCACAGCTTTTATTTTATTTTTTTTACATCATTTGAAAATGCCAACTGACCACTACATTATGTGAAAATATTATGATTAATGGACCAATACAAATGGAAATCGAAAATTATTTATTAATATATTGTTACGTTAACCCCTATTAAACGTTCTGAATGTTATTCCTTCTCCTGCAAACTTACCATTTTGGACATAAGAGGTTTGACTATACAACAATTATATACAATATATGGCCAAAAGTATGTGGTCACTCAACCATCACACATATATGAGCTTGTTGGATATCTCATTCGAAACCATGGGCATTAATACAAAGTTGGCTCCCCTTTGTGGCTATTGCAGCCTCCAATATTTTAGGAAGCCTTTCCAAAAGATTGAGCCTTTTCACAGAGTGTGTTTATGGGAATTTGTAACCAGTCAGTTAAAAAACATTTGTAATGTTGGACAACAAGGTGTGTGTATATACTACCCCATTTCCAAAAAAGTTGAGACACTGTGCAAAATGTAAATAAAAACAAAATGCAATGATGTGCAAATCATTTAAACCCTATATTTAATTGAAAATAGTACAAAGACAACATATAAAATGTTGAAACTAAGAATTTTTATTGTTGTTTGAAAAATATATGCCCATTTTGAATTTGATGGCAGCAACATGATCCAAAACGTTGAGATGGGGGCAACAAAAGGCTGGTAAAGTTGTGTAATGCTAAAAAAAAAACACCTGATGGTTAATTGTCAACAGGTCAGTAACATGATTAGGTACAAAAAGAGCATCCCAGAGAGGCTGAGTCTTTCATAAGTAAAGATGGGGAGGGATTCATCACTCTGTGAAAGACTGCATGGCCAAGTAGTACAACAATTAAAAAATTTCTCAATGTAAAATAGCAAAGAACTTTTGCTCTTCATCATCTACGGTACATAATATCATTACAGGATTCAAAGAATCTGGAGAAATTTCTGTACGCAAGGGACAAGGCCAAAAACCAGTATTTGCTGGCAATGATCTTTGGGCCCTCAGACAGCACTGCATTAAAAACAGACATGATTCTGTAGTGGAAATCACTGCATGGGCTCAGGAACACTTCTGAAAACCACTGTTTATAAGAACAGTTTGTCGCTGCATCCCCAAATGTAAGTTAAAACTCTTAAATGCACAGAAGAAACCATATCTAAACAGGATCCAGAAACACCACCACCTTCTCTGGGCCCAAGCTCATTTAAAATGGACTGAGGGGAAGTGGAGAAGTGTCCTGTGGTCCGACAAATCAACATTTGAAATCTATTTTGGGAATCATTTACAATGTGTTCTCTGAGCTAAAGACCACTTACCTTGTTATCAGTGCACAGTTCAAAAGCCAGTATTCATGATGGTGTAGGATTGCATTAGTGCACATGGCATGGATCACTGGCACATCTGTGAAGGTAACATTAATGCTGAACGATATATACATGTTTTGGCAACATATGCTGCTACCCAGACAACGTCTTTTTCAGGGAAGGCCTTGCTAATTTCAGCAAGACAATGTCAAATCACATTCTGCATGTATTACAACAGCATGGCTCCGAATTAAAAAAGTGTAGGCGCTAAACTGGCCTGCCTGCAGTCCAGGTCTGTCACCCACTGAAAACATTTGGCGCATTATGAAATGGAAAATACAACAAAGGAGACTCAGAACTGTTCAGCAGCTGAAATCTTATGTTAAGCAAGAATGGGAAAACATTTCACTTTCAAAACTACAGCAATTGGTCTCTTCAGTTCCCAAAAGCTTACAGAGTGTTGTTAAAAGAAGAGGTGTTGCGAGACAATGGTAAACATGCCCCCCTCCCTTTTTGGAACTTTTTTGGAACGTGTTGTTGGCATCAAATTCAAAAAGGGCATGTGTTTTTCAAAAAACAATACAATTTCTGAGTTTCAACATTTGATTTGCATTTTGTTTTTATTTACATTTTGCACATTCTGGCAAAATTACTTACAGGCATAGAACAACCTATGAGTAACTTCGTGACACAAGTAGTAGCAGTGAGAAGAAACATGTAAAGGTACCTGTTGCACCTTGTAAGAACTTTGAATGGAAGATGGACATATCTGTTCTGGTGTATGCACAATCAGGCTCATCTGATGACAGCTAAGGTCAGATTTTGCTCAAATAATACATAAACTTTCAAACGTCACTACATCGGCTTTTTCCAGTCAGGGATTACCTGATGAACATGACAAATAGTTCCTCTTAAAATATCATCTCTATTATTTTTCTAGTGACTATTGTAAATGTACAGTGCAGAGAAAAAAGTATTTGTTTTTGTTATTTAATTTACTAGTTCTAGATATTAATGCTGTTGTGAAAGTGTCACATATCAATTAGTCATCGTGGTAAAAGTGAAGGAGCTTTCTACAGATCTCAGTTTAAAAGTTATTTAAGAACACCAGAAAGAAAAAAGCTACAGAGCCATTGCAAAAACCTTAAACATTCCAGTCAATACAATTGGTTAAATAATAATATGCAACTGGAAAGTTGGTGGAACCACAACTAATCATCCCTGGATAGGATAACCTTGGAGAATTGTAGACAATTTGCCAAGAGGAATGGGCCAAAATTGAACAACAGTGCTGCAAAAAATGAATTACTTTTTACCTTTGACATCCCAGTTCGCAACAAAGTAAAATTTCCTTATCAATTTCATTTTTTAAATATATCTTTGTTTATGTGTATGAATTCATACTTTTTTGTTCATATTTATAACATCAAAAGACACAATTATGTGTGACACAATTAGAAGTGCATATATGCACTGGAAGCATATTAAATAACAAAAGCAAAAGTGTCTAAATCCTTTTACCCCCTCATTGTATCAGTCAATTGTGGCACCAGATATGCTGCTAGCAATACTGAAGCATGAAAGTCAGTGTGAACTATTAAGAAAAGAGCCAAGATATTTGACTATTTATGGTATTTGTTACAAGATTCAATATTGTGGTGAGCACTCACACAATTCTAAATGCGAATAAGCTACCATAATATTTATCAGTAACATGGTTTTATAGAGCGCAATATATGAGGTAATTGATTTGATTCCACTGTGCTTTACTTGTGCATTTAAATTGCCATTATTGTGCTTATATTACATATAAACATTGTTTACATATTCATTTAAAAGATGGAGTTTTGATTGGAAGCTTAAAATGGTTCATGGGATGAATTGTATGAGTTGCAGTCATGTCAAACATCTTTTCCTTATTAGGATTAATTCCGAACACATGTCCATGGTTGTTTTATCGTCACCATTGAAATGAGCAGCAGCCTGACAAGAAGCCAGTCCCTGAAGAACCTCCCTGGGAGTCATAAGCCATGGGTTACATCAGATGGCCCCTTGCGGGACAGAAGGTGGACAGTTTCTCAGCTTATCCAAAAGTAAGTTGGAACAGTATAACACAGCTCAGAGTGATCCAGTCCAGTTCTTCAAAGATCCCTTCCTGTCTACATCTGAGTTAAGAATGCAACAAATTTTGACAGGTATCAGAGTTGTACAGAGCTCAGAGATGCTGGCACAGAAGCAAGGTGTTTCAAGGTATGATGGACAGTAAAAGACTTTCATGTTTAAAAACAAATACTTGTTACAATTACTTATTAATTATGTGTCTATGGTTGTGGGTAATTTATTAGAATAACATAGAATAACTTTATGCATAGATACATAATAATATAATACATTGATCTCTCTTCCCTTATTCCACAGCCATCTGTGCAATTAAGACCAAACCATGATCAGATCAGTGAGAGTAAGCTAAACAACTCATGGAAAAGATATGAATGGACAGGAGATAACCCAAGGTCTGTAGGAGTTTCCTCTTTGACTAGAAGTCACTCCATGGATACACTGTCTCAGAGAGACCTGCAGGGTACCAGTGCATTGAGGGCTCTATTTGAGTCTAAGATCACTCTGCAGCAGGCCTACAGTAGCCCAAGACTCAGTGTAACACCACAGGCCAAATACAGCCCACTAAGCCACATTCTCAGTCGAGAGACTTTGAGAGGATGGGGCAGAGACCAAGGACATACAGTCCCTCCAGCAAAGAAGGACACAATTTATGAGGTGTGTTATTTTAGTGTGATGTGTCTTTTCTCTGTATGTGTGTGTATAGCAGGCAGAAACACATTGCTCAATACAATACATGCTCAATGGCCATTTAATTATGCACACCTACAATATAGGTATATGATTACTGATTGTAGCCAATTTATTGCTATGCACAAATTGTCAGACAACTTGAACCCATGATGACCAGACCAGATTATTTGGGTGGTGGACCATTTCTGGATGGCAGTGGCACCAACATGGTAATGGCGTATCAGTGGGTGTTGCACTGGTACAAGCAGCAGCGCCTCCGCTGTGTTGAGAATTATACACAGGCTGAAGTAGTACTGTGCAAAAGTCAGAGACCAAGCTTATTTATTTTCCAGTCAAATAAAAAAAATCAGCCAATAAGTTCTTCATTTTCTGCAGATACTTCTGAGGAGATTAGATAAGTTTAGATAAAATAATTGACTTGCATAAGAAAGGGGAATGCCAAAGGACATTAAAAACAAAAGTAACCCACTATGCTATACAAACCACAATCTAAAGAAAGAAATGTTAATTTACCATTGTCATTTCTATCGAACACACACCAAGTCTCATTAATTTAATTAGTAAATTCTTGTGGTTAGATTAGAGTTGGTATGGTATAGTGAGTCACACTGCTGCCCTCCACCCAGTAGACCAGGCTTTGATTCTCTGCTTGGGAAAGAACAATGTGTCCCTGGGCAAGACTCCTAATCCAATAAAATTAGTCATTCTAGACGATAGTGTCTGCCAACTCCTGTAAATGTAACGTAAGCTAAGTTTCCTCTTTTAAACAAATTATATTTTTATTGGCAGTGCAATGTTGAACAAACAAACAAATCTAAGACGATTAAACAAATGAACTATAAGAAACGTGACTACAAAGGCAGCTGTTGGGAAAAGTCAAAAATCTTAATGCATCATGTTGCCTTAATATTCTTAGTTCTCTCATCAGTCAGCTTTTTTACAGTACAGTTACATGTTCCATGCTCAATTACTTAAACAAACTGGAGGTTTCCAGAACAGCTTGGAAAAAGGCTACCAATACATACTTTCAAACATGGGACACACCTCAACATTTGTTTAAAATCACATGAATGTGAAAACAATTACACAAACCGCAAGTGTGAACTTAGGGATAGGCTAAACTCCTGTTTAGCAGGCTGAAGTTTCTCCACAAGGGGGAGCGATTAGCATCTAGATCTAATGACAGCTTTTTGTGTGTCACTGAAATGTAGAAACCCACACCACCACTGGATCCCTCACTAATGCATTTATGTTTGTAGTTACGAACTGTGTATATCAAATAGGTCTAGGGTGTCCAGCTTGGCAAATAATTAACAGGCTACCAGGCTACTCTAATAATATTTTATAATAATCAGGCTGTAGGTTTAAACATTTATGATTTATTTAGGACTCACTATAAACTGGAACATACACCACATTAGATTAGAGCAAATTCAACACAGTAAATCCCACAGAGAAATTAGCAATATCATAATTGATGATAATTGAATAAACAGGCTACTAATAAAATGAAGATTTCTGCATTCAACACTGCTATAGAATGATATGCATGGTTGGTACACTTGTGAATTTAAAACAATCAAAATTATTCACAGGTCAAAGTTAATCACAAATTAAGGCTTTAATCACAGATTTGTTAATCCATGTTTACAATTAAATAGTGCAACATGACTTGATGTAAAATAAAACCAAGATTAACAAATTTTCTGATTAGCTCCAGACTATGCTTAACACATTGAAGGCCCATGGCCCACTAGCAGCATTTAATCCTTGTTGGAGAGGCCCACCTTACTTTATCACTTAAGAAACATATCCAAAATAAGACGCATGCTATCCAAACAAGATGCTGAGAAATTAGCTCAAGCTTTTATAACTTTTAGGTGAGACTACTATAATGTATTACTGACTGCTCTGCTGTCTCTCTAAATAAAAATGCAATTAATGCTAACGCTAGAAGCACTACATCCCATCCAGACCACTCAGCTGAAATATGCTTTCTGCAAATGCCTAGGATTACCTACAACTCGGCTGGTGAAAAATTTTCTCATTTCTAATCTTATTTTCTTGCACAACTTCTAAACTCTGGAATAGTGTTTTAGAGAATATTAGGAGTGCAAGCTTGATTTAGGCTAGCATATGCCTTGTGTATTGTGTCTCTTGTTTCTATCTAAAAATAAAGGTATGAGATATGAGGTAAACCTTTGCAATATAAACATAGATTTATTATTATTACTTACAGGTAGATATATTAAAATCCTGCAAGATTTGGAGACTGAGCACTGACATGATTACACACAAAAATAGACATGTCCCTGTAATTCAGAATGTGATTGTGTAGGAAATATGACAATGTGTGTTTCACAAAGCAAAAGGGGTTTATTTAAGACACTGTTCTGTCTGCACTGTTGTGAAAAATGTCTAGTTATGTAAACTAAATCTAAACAAAGGAATGGGATGTATATGAATATGCTGCATGTCTTTTTTTCGGTTTCAGCGGTTGTAGTTTATGATGACAATGCATACTGTAATATATTTCTCTTGAGAAGAGGCAAGCAAGAGAGGTCGAGAGAGCTCTGCCTATCAGGGTCAACATTTTGTTGTTCTGAAATCAGAATGTAATGTAAAGAATGTTGCTTCAAACACATGAATATATATAATATTTTGGTCTTTATGTTATCTTGACAGAGGGACAAAACTTCTAAAACAGAGAAGTGGAGACCCAGAGCTCCAGGATCTGTGAATAGAGGTACCATTCACCTCAGTGGTGAGTATGAAAGAGTACTTACAGCTTCCACACTGGGCTAGATTCATAAATCCACACAATATGCAGTCAGTGTCAAAAGCAGGACAAGACAAAAAAAGAAACAAGAAACATTAAGCATCCAGATATTACTGCATGTCCCAGCACATGAGCATGGCAAACTATTTGAATTATAATCCTTCATCAAAAGTATTGTTGACACTAGAAAAAACGACATTAAAAAATCTAATTATAACATCTTGAAATACAATTTTTAATTGTAGGAACCATATTTTAGTATCATTTCATTTCTCATTGATATAATTTAATCCTTTATCCAGTTCATTAAAATTGCAGTAATAATTTTTACTAACATGAATTAAAGTTTAACGTGGCAATTTTTTCCACACAATTAAAAATTAAATTGATATGCTGGAATTCTATTACATTAAATAAAAATCCTATTTAAATTAAAACTCCACTGGTAAGTGCTGTAGCATTTTTTCATGCTATTAATGAAGACACAGTCATTATGCTTTATTACAGGCTGTAGTTGTCCACAGCCACGCTGTACAATTAGCAAGGCCTCTTGCCTCCAAGCTCCGACTGCCAAGTTTTTCCTGTTGTAACGCATAAACACAGTGAGGGAAGGCTAGCTCCACCTTCACGTTAAAAGTCTTTGTCAGAATAAACTATAAAACACACTCAAAACAAACATGCAAAACATTTCTTGAACACACTACACTATTGAATTTTACTATTGAACTAGTAAAAATATTTAATATAAATTAGAGTAGGGCTTCTCAGCCTTTTCCACCTCAAGGCCCATTTATCTAGAAAGTATGAAGGCCCATGGGAAAACAAGACTCAACTCACTGTGATGTTTGGGTGTCTACGCTTGCAATATGTGACAAAATATCAACAGATTAGGCTAACATAAGCTTATTTTATATCAGAAATCAGGTATCAGGAATGATGACAAATTGTTTCTGCAATACATTCCAAGTGGACTGCTGCTGAAGTGGGCGATTGAGTGTATTTTTTTTAAAGACCAAATCATAGTTAAAACGGCTTTGTGTGACATTGTTCAGAGTTTGAATTAGTATGATTTACCATTTGAAGACACTTTATGTTTCATTCTTACTATAAAGTGAATAAATTTTTCATAGATTTTTATTACAAAGTGCCATTGACAGCCCTCTATGGACCACTGCTCGGCCTCAGTATTGGCCCAGGAATTACCAGAGGGTGACGACCACAGCCCAATGGTAGAGAATCCCTGAATTAGAGCATTGCTTTAATATAACTTATATACTGCTTTATAAGCCGTATCTACAGGTCACGTCATAAAATAAATAATATTTATCTTGATTGTTTATATCTGCATTAATTTATTTATTTTGCTAATTTATTTTATTCATTTGCAGATGAACGAAGATCATTACCAGTAAAATTGAACAATAACATACCTGGTCAAAGAGAAAGCAGAACTTACTCACCAACCTCCATTCCAACTGTGAAAGCTAGATCAGCTCTCTATCTGTCAAAGGTAGAAGCTGCAGACTCCTCAGGATTCACCACACAGCAAGTAAGTGCCCATCATTTTACCCTTTTGGTCAGAGGAGTTATGGTAAAGTAGCATTCAGACTGAATGATTTAGACTAATACAATGCAGTGAAGTTTTACACATATCAATCAAATGTTTGAAATACTTTTAAACCTTGTTTAATACAAGGCTGTTATTTTTTTTAATTAACTATGCTTTAAAGTGTTTGATTTTGTCTGTAGGTTTTTTTATAATTATGTCTGCCTTTATATAATATTTATAAATCTTATTTTTATATAAGATAAGATTTATATAAGATCCAAATAAAAAAGAAAAGAAAAAGAAAACTAAAAGCTTGTAAAAGGTTATTAGTGAAGCAGCTAGTAGTCTAAAATGTGATTAACAGTGTTAGAACACTTTCTTAAGTAAAAAAAAACTATATTATGTAACTAACTGATTATCAATGATTAATAACACAACTTAAAATATTTACTTACAATAAATATAAGTAGCACAATTGCACATTTGCTGTTTGTAAAAAAAAACAAAGATAAAATTCCATGAACTTTAACTATAAACTAATGATGGAATATGAAAAATATGAAGAAACTGACATGAGATTTAATGAACAAAATCAGACAGAACAAATGTGAGCTTGCAAGTCTATGAAACTATCTATAATAAGGTATTCTGTCTTCATCTAGTTGTAGAGCAAAAATGATTAAAGATGTACTTTTAGCACTGGTGTTATTTAGCTTGTAAACAGACTAGCTCTAAAACAGAACCACATTCCTTTTGCAGCATAAACTGTACTATGAGCCAGTATATCTGTATATTGCTTTTGGTTTACACGGTCATTGAACTTCCACATAACTAATTTATTTGCAAGTTGCAAGTTTATAAGTTACATATGTTTAGAAATCATTGTTATTTAAGTCAGAATTTATGTCTATTATAATTTTATTTACAATTTCAATTACTAGTGATGGTAGACATAAGCAAAACAATCTCAACTGTTTTAATTCTTTTGGAACTCTTGTGTTCAAAGTGCTGAATTTAGCTCTGTTCAGTCAGAATTTCTTGAGACCCTACTGCTTCTGTATACTGTAATACTGATTACATGTGTCTTTTGTGTTTAAAGTGATAAAGCACTAAAATTAACAGCCAGAAGTTAAAGCATTCATTGATTTATCATGACAGTTTTAATGTTTAACATTTTGGACGTTTAGTGAATGGTGGTACAAGCAATTGCATCATTTGATCCCATTCCTTCCATGTAGAAACAAAATAAGTTTGTTTACTCTCTTATTTTCTTTCACTTCACTGACTGGAACGGATTCTAGATCAGCACTCCAAATCTGAGATGTTATGTGAATACAGGCCCTGAAGTGTATAAGAAAATAATCTCAACCAAATTCACAACCATGTGACCAACAGAGCCTGAACAGCTCCAACACTGTATTTTAAAATGTACCTTTTTTCAAAGTGAACACATTAAATCCACACAGGCATAGCATATGTAAAAGAATAACAGACGTGGCTCCTCTCTCAGTTTCAATTTATTACTCAATTACACTGAAAGTTAAATCATTCATTTTATTTCAATCTAAAAGTAATCACATTCAAGAAACGGCTCAGACAAAACATACGAAGAGTTCAAAAGCCACACCATATACATAGGCCTAAGTTTCTCTGGATGAGATAGAAAGGACGCTGTAAGCAGGAGACGGTCACAGCAAGAATTTTTACTATTTTCACATGCAAAGTACAAACAAAACCCAAACTCGCCAGTCTACCTGCGGCTTCTACACTAGACTTTTCAGTCCGTTTTCTCACACATGCGAGCTTCACAGGCGCCCATGCTGCAAAAGCCAAATCAGCGTTTATTAAGGGCCGCATGAGCACCTGAGGCGACAGGGAAAGAGTTCTCTGTCCCCGACCACACTCCGCAGCTTCCCCACAGAGATCAGTCATGAGGTCTACAGTGGCCTCGCCGAAGGACCGGAGGCGGCGCCCACGAGGCAAAACACACTCACAACAAAAAGGAGAAAATACTAATCATGTATCTGACGCCAGCCATGCACACAGGTGTAGGGAAAAAGCCTAAGCTACTTGATCTACCTCCCTTACAAAGACAGCCATTCTCGTCCTCCACGAGACTACACAGATAAGTGAATACAATCAGTTGGTTTACAATTTCACATGAAAACAAGTGAAACGTAATACAAATAAAGCAAAACAGAATAAACTTCAAAGCAAAAACCTAAAGGGCAAAATAGCAACAGGCGTCTCTATACGAAAAGTCTTCAACTTAGTAAACTTATGTGTGTGTGTGTGTGTGTGTGTGTGTGTGTGTACATACATATATATATATATATATATATATATATATATATATATATATATATATAAAACATATATATAAACAGAACATATATATATAGCTTTTTTAAGTAGGTGTTTCCTGAGAGGTCTAACCATCCTGTAGCACCAGCTTCCTGTGCGTAGGAAGGCCAGTAGTACTGGTTATATATTAAAATTTATGTGTTTAAGTTTACTAAGTTGAAGCTGAATGGCTGATTGTTAATTCACATTGTAACTTCATAAATAGGTAAAGAGTTAATAACTTTGAGTTCATCAGTTCATAATTTAATCTGGAGTGTGTCAAATTGTCACTGATGGTTTGAGCGACTTTAGTTTATCTAAGATTTAGGGAAAGTTTTGTTTTTTCTTGAAAACTGCTCCAATTCTATATTTTGTTTTGAGTATTTACTTGAGTTTTTCAAGTAAATACTTCCAATAATGGAAAAAACTGATAGTAATTTTTGACAGATAGTAATTGTCAGAGTCTCTGCCTTTTCAGAGTTCAGTGATCCAAGAGCACATCTATGACGCGAGAAAGGAGACTAAACAAAACAAGGTATGACTAACGTTAATACTGCAATTAGCAGACAGATGTTTTCAGTGATGTTGGTACAGCTCTGTTGGAGGTTGGATCTGAATTAACCACTACCCAGTAACTTGTTAACAGCTAGTTCAGATCTTTTCCAGATAATTTCACATAATTACCACAATCTGTATTTGATGGGAAGCACAATCTGCTTTTGTTCACCTTCAAATGCAAATTTGAGAAATATAAGGTCCTTACCTATAAGGCTCAACATGTTTTTTAGATCTTTAAATGCATTTAATTTCCAGTCTTCAGATTTCTTTACATCTCCTTAACTATGCTGAATTATTTGGCTAACTTTTAAAATCACTGTAGTCCAGGTGCGGAGAACTAAGAGCTGAAGTCCAGCACAGTTTGCTGATTTTCTTACTCTAATGCTCCAACTAAACCTGGCAATTAAATGATTAGTTCATTGATTGGTAATTAGTAATTAATAAACTGATTAGTTAAGCCAGCCTTCGAGGTTGGAGTTCCTAACCCTTTCTGTAGTCTTTCTCTCTACCATAAGAGACAGATTGGAAATAAGTCAAAAATAATAAATAATAAATAAAAATACATCATTGTATGCATGGATTTTTTTACTTTTATATACAGAAGAAAGTTTCCATACTCACTACATGTAAGTTAAATATTCTCTGGACAAACCCTTTTAAGGATTTGACTTTGGACATCATGTTCATCACTCTGCATATTCTAGTCCTATTACCTTCTTTATTTCTTCTCTAGATTTAACAGGAGTGATAAAAAGATCAAAATGCTTGAATGTTTTGTTAATTTAATAGGTAATTGGAGACAGTAGAGAGATTTATTTTAAAATCAACACCAAAACTTTACATGAAACCAAGATCATCTGTCACAGAGGATACCCTGGTAGCATCCTCAAAAACATTCATAATGTAGGCTGCATTTCTCGGCTGTATTCGAAGCATCCTTATGATTGGAACAGCCTTGGATGACATAACAATATAGAAATGCAGCTCACTCAGACCACAGACTAGCTTTTGGAATGCAGATATTGTGTAAAGAAACATTCAGAGACCTAGCTATGCTGTAAACAATCTATATTACTTCTAAATCTTTAAATCATCTATATGAACCTTTTTTATCTATCTTTTATTTTGGCTGTGACTGTTCAGTGAAGTAGAAATAGGTTAATTCCAAGTGTCCTTTATGTTTTAATCAAACACAACTTGGCATTACTTCATTCCATTCCTTCAGAGCTATTACTGAATATATGATATCTCCCATGTAAATGTATATTTTTGGTTTTTCTCACAGTTCCTGTCATGTGTGAAGGAAATGTGCTCTGCCTGTCAGACACAGGTTTATCCAATGGAGAGAATTGTAGCTGACAAACACATACTCCACAGCAACTGTTTCTGCTGCAAACACTGCAAGAAGAAACTTAGGTTAGTATTTTTTAAGAGTAAAACTTCTTGAAGAAACTATTGACATCAATCTGATCAATAATAGTTATCAATATAGTACTGTTCCAAAAGGCAAACAACTTCCTTGTATTTGAAATTGAAACTTGCAGAAAGAACATATGAAATGAACATAACCATCTATTCTACTTTTTGATATAAAATATTATAATACAGTTTAATTACTTTTGTGCTATTGTCAAAAAAGCTACAGTGTTTGTACATTATCTGCTTCATTGCAGCATTAACAGTTATTCTGCTCTTTATGGAGAGTTCTACTGCACATCTCACTACCAGCAGCTGTTCAAGCAAAAGGGAAACTATGACGAGGGATTTGGATACAGGCAGCACAAAGACTCCTGGCTTCAAAGGACAGAGAACCCCAAATCCGAGACCAAGATCAGTCCAGCATCCATACATGAACTAAGTGTTGACAGTCCAGCCAGAGCACTGGTTGGTGTCTCACATCTACAGAGCAGAGACAGAGATGTTAACATTAAAAGCTATCCAAATACCAGGGACAAACTAAGCATTAGCTGGCCACCAGAAAACAAGGGAACCAAACATATTGCTGATTTACGGACTGAAAAAATAACGGAGATAAAAAAACACAAAACTCCCACAGTAAAGTCTAGTTCCAGAAATGTGCATAAGAATATGTTTAAGCCGGTTCTGTATGAAATGGACAGAGCAGTCCAACTGTCACCTGCAGCGCAAGAAAAGTCAAAACTGTCCTCTTTTACTGCACGAGAACACATGGGTACACCATTACAATCAAAATTTGAGCATGAATGTTATTGTGAGGACCCGAAACCATCACAAGCAATTGCAGATTCTTCTTTTCCCAATGAAATACCAAGCAAACATCTACAAGGAGATGAGGATAATTATTTCTGTAATCCATGTTCTACAAAAAAGCAGAAGACTGCAATAAAAACAAAAAGCATTGTCCATTTTGCCTCAACACTGGGTTCTGAGGAAGAAGATACAGCCATTTTTGAAATAAAGGCAGATATGGAAACAGAAAACAGTAACAAAAAAATGACCTCCACTGATGGCAGCGTTGATGAGGTGTCAGTTAGTCATATTGGTGGAGACAGAAACTTGGGGGAGGCAAAAGATGAAAAAGAGGTCTGTACTAATACGAGTGACACTTCTCTCAACCCCAGTGATGACTTCAGTAAATACTCTGATTCTGATAAAGATGAGAAGAAGGGTATTTCTCAGTGTAATAATGCTGAGGAGCTTCAAGAAAGACCTGTAGTAGTCCCCCTAGGACAATCAGAGGCGATAACAGCTTTACCAGACATCATAGATCCTGAGAACAAAGAGAAAATGTTAGCCAATGAGGAGAACATTGTCAAAAGTTCAAGTATATCATCAAACACTGATGAGCAAATTGGTACAAAGGACCATGGCAAGAAAACCATTGATAAGATGGCTTCTAAAAAGGGGTCTTTGTCTAAAGGGAAAAGCCCCCTAATGAAACTCTTCAACAGTGGTCCAAAAGAAAATGATGCAACAGCAGAAAAAGTGAGTAGGAGTGGGCCAGAGATGGAAACCAAGAAAGCTGACTCCAAACCAAAGAATCTGTTAAGCAAATTATTTCACTCTTCCACAGAAAAAGAAGGAGACCTGAAGAAAACCCCAGAAACCAAGGCAAGCGCACATGAAATAGCTTACGAAAAGAAAGCAAAAAACATCGAAACAGAAAAGGAAGTTTTGAGGATTGTGAAAATTGAAGACAATGATATAACATCATCTCCAGCTAGAACAGATAGCTTTGGAGATAACATTATAAGTGATACCACTGGCAAAGCTTCCATCTCTATGCCTTTAACACTAATTCCATTCTCAGAGTCTGACAAGAATAAGGGAAGAGCATTTAATCAAAGTGATCTTGAGGATGCAGAGAATATTTCTGTAACACCAGTAACCACACAAATGAATGTGATATCTCATGTTCAGATGGCAGACGTATCTTTCTATGATTATTCATCTGAAGTATCCACATCTCAAATATCAACCCCAAGTACTGACCCTATGGCTTTCTCAGAAGACAACACATCTCTAAATACAGACAATGGAATTTTGAAAGAAATGGAAAATTTTGTAACACCTTTAACAGAATCATCAACTGAAGAACACGGGTCAAAAACTGGTTTCCATCACAGGGATTTGACTGGAGCAGCAGCAGAAAATGAACAAAATGCTACACTCAGTCTTCCCACAGATGCTGTGGAACCTAATGTTGATACTTTTGGATCAAGAGATGAAGAGATGGAAAAAACTGGAAAGAACTTCAGCGATGCAGAGTTCTCAGTTCAAGTGAATGATAATAGCATGCCCTTGGATGTCCCTGATATCTTTGCCGTGGAAGATATACCTTTCGAAAAAGAAGATATTTTAGTGGCTTCTGACAAACGACACACTCAGAATGATACATGTGAGCTAATGACAAACAGTCACAATCCAAATCAAGATCCTGAAGGAAATGTGCATGGTCATCCTTCTCAAAATGACATTTTTGACTTGTTTAGCCTAGAAAATGAGCCATCAACACAGCTGAACACTTCTGATGTGTTTGACAAAAACATTCCAGAACAGAATCAGTCAGTGCAAGATCTTTTTGACATATTTAGCTCTGAACATAAGCCGTTAACACAGTGGAATGTGACACACGTGTTTGACAAAAACAAACCTGCAGCTGTAAAAGATGAATTAGACCAGACTGAAGTTCTTGACCCGTTTAGCTCTGATAATGCGTCACACTCCACTGGAATGGAGAAAAACAGTTTTGATCCTTTTTCTGACCCCTTCCAAAATGATATATTTGCAAATAATGATGATGGAGCAGTCTCAGATACATTGACATTGGAATCAACAAAACCCAACTCAGGCTTATTTGATGAGTTTCTTGGAGAAGAGAGTCAAACTGGTGTTTATGAGATAAAAGAGAGCAGTCTTATCCAGAGTGACACTTTTTCCTCATGCTCCTCCACAACACAGGCACAGAACAGTGTAAATAACAATAATGACTGGATGTCTGACTTTTTAGGCTAACAATACTATCCACCATGCATTACAGAATAAAAATATGTTAACTGATCATTTCTGAGCATATCATAAACTGTCATAAACTAGTTGATTTCTTTTGGATTGACTTTATGCATTAAAGAAAACTAAGCTTTGTATGTTAAAATGTAACAGTCCTACCATCAACCTACCTTTCATGAATGTATAATTAAATACTCAAAAATAGGTCTTTAAATTTCTTATTTACACATGATACTAGCACCTGTGTGCTTGTTAGCTAATTGTGTAGCCAAAACTAATGTCAATTTTCTTGAGAATCACTAATTAAAATGAACTGCAAATTTAATGTTTTGTAATTAACATTAAAATGATACACTACTACAGTATAAATTCTGTGATTATTCTTACAGCTGAGTTTTTTTGTTTAAAAACCAAACGCTATGACCAATACATACTCTCATCATTTCCTTTTACTGTGTATCTTTGGTTATTTATTGTAATTAACCTGTGCTTTTTTGTTTGCTTTTGCGTTCCTTGCTTTAAGGCCTGGATTCACTGAGCTATTTTCATTCAAATGTGACTATTTTGTGTTTTTTTTTTTCAACAAGCTGAAAATATGCAAAATGGCACAACATTTCAGAACATTTGTTATTTTATGTTTAATACAATACATTTCATACTTTAGGTAAGGGTGGGATTAACAATACTAACTGTGACACCTATAGTCATAGGGTCAAATGACGTTTTGATGATTTTCTAAATCAATATAATTGAACACACTCTCTATGGGGAAGAAACTTAAAGATGGCATGTTTCTGTAAATTTTAGCTCACAATTTCTATTCATTTTAACATGCAAGAAAAAAATAAACTTAAAATATAAAATGTATTTTACAGAGGCCACATTGATTTTTTCCTTATACATTAAATTCAGAAAAAAAACTGTGAATTAAAAATATGCAGAAATGTGTTCTCTGGAGAGCAGGGTGGGGAACTGTAGACCTGAGTCCAGCACAGTTTGGTGATTTCCCTGCTCCCTGCTTCGCATCACCTAAAACTTGTAATTAGGTGAGTTGAATCAGGCATGCTTGATCACCAAACCGTGCAGGAATCCGGCCCTCCAAGCCTGGAGTTACCCACCCCTGCAGTAGTGGATGTGTACTCAGAAAAGCAATATATTTTGATAAGGAGTGCTCAACATTTGCATACACATGTATATTGCCCCTCCTTTCAGCTTACAGAACTCTTTATAAACCTTTCTAAAGACTGATTTCAGTTGACATACATTTGGTGTCATAAAGTTGACACTTATTAGGTTTGAAATGAGTGTCAGAGTGACAATGCCTATATATGTGACAACTTGCTAAGGAAATTTGTTTTACTGTTTTACATTACGTAAATCATTTCTATGTAACTAAATAATTGATAACAGTTTTCTGCTTATTTTCCTTATATGGTTTACATGTACTGAGGAGTGAATGGTATGTTTTGATAATTTAAAACAATCAAACAAAATTCATTTTTCCATGATATGGGCCCTTTAAGTCCACAGACATTCATGTTTGTCATGAAAGTGTTATGGAATTGCAGTTGGACTGTCTATGAATTGTACTTAATGACTAGAGAAAGTAGACATAGCTTTGTGATTACAATGTCATGACTGTCAAATGTCAAAGTCTTCACAGTACAATAGTGTTGCACAGGTTGTCACAATTTTGTCACAACACAACTGTGTTTGCTAGAAACACTTACTCCATTAACAATCATTGTAATTAAATGAATATAACTACTACATCAAGTTAAGATCCCCTGTATAGGCTATTAAATGAAATAAGCTTAATAAAATCAGAGAAAAACAATCACACCAACGAGTTCTCTGCGAAACAAGTTCTCTAGTGAAATGTATGTTTCCATTAGTAAAAATGCTATTTTGACTAGTCAAAATTTAATTACAGATCTTTTAATGGAATTACAGATATCAACATATATCTTTTTACTAGTAACAATAAATATTACAGATCTCCATTATTATCTCCATCATTGATAGATAATTATAAATAATCAAATTGGTGTTCTGACTAGCCATAAATTCAATTTTAGATTTCTAAAACTGACTTCTTACTAGTCAGAAATCATGTTCAACATATGCTAATTTGAAAAAGCCACATGCTAAGTGCAGATTCCTTTATATACAGTTCATATATTAAAATAAAAGTAACTTATGGTGTATGGGAAGTTACTACCATTAAGTTTGCAGAAAGAAATTATAACAATGGACGCTCACTGCGTAGCATTACAGCCCTGTTACCACACATGCAGCAGTCAATCTTTGCACTCAATAACCGCGCAATGCACACGTCTGGTGCATGAGGCAAATCTCTTGCCAACATTTACCTGCATTTGGCAAGAGGTTTGAGATACTTCGGCTTTCACATTTATTGTTTAATTGATGTCATAATGCATTTTTCATGACTTGCCAAATTGTATACATGCTAACGCGTTTTTACCTTTTTTTTTTTAGCTTAGCTTATCTCAAAATTAACTTGCTGTTTATATTCACTGGCGCATCCATCAGGCACATTTAATAAGAGGTCAGATCACATGTTAACCCATCTTTTAAAACTATATGGTGCAGTACAACTAGATCTAAAATAAAACCTAGATACTGTAGTCACAAATTAAACTGCTTTATTTCAAACTTTAGGGTTCAACCCACCATAAAAATGTCAAGGCCAGTAAAGCAACTTGGCATACCTGTTAGCTAGTTAAACTGTTGATAACTGTCAATAATTTAACTGATCTTCTGGTTGCTGAAATATTGTCCGTGTTCCTGGAGGACTCCAGTCAGACACTCACTAAAGTGACCACTTTTAATACTCTGTTGAATGGGTCAGATTCTTCCTCTACCCTTTATTCCTCTCCTTCTCGACTGCCTTCCATCTTGTGCCCTGCACTGACTTGCTGTACACCCACCACCCTTTTCCCGCCTAACACTCTCATAAACATGCATTAAATGCAAATCTCATAGTTGTTTATGTTTTCATTAAACCATTGGAGAGATCTGAAACATAATTTTAAATAATAAGAATTAGAATTGTAGATCTCTCATTTTAAATCTCAATATCTTTATTGAAGACATCAGTAAACATACCCAGCCATTACCATGTCTTGGGACGTCTTAAGACATGTCTAAAGACACATTATGAAGACGTCTTAGGACATCTTGAGGCATGTCTTAAGACATAAAGACATGTCTTTTAGACATGTCGATAGACACGGATCTTAAGATGTCTTGGCAATAATAACATCCCAAGACGTCTCAAGATGCAAGATGCATAATACGTATTTTAAAATTTTACCTACATTTTTTAAAATAATCTTTTACTTTTAAATATTTTTAAGAGATTTTTAAAACGTAACATTATTTATAGCAAAAATTCTAGTAATTTTTTCATTATTTATTTATTTTTGTTCTATGTAGGATGCATAATGGTATCATTTATTTTAATATATATATTGTATATTATTCTATAAACATACAAACATTACATATATTAGTACATACTACATTTATACATTTCAGAACAAATTTAACAACAAAAGTAATAATAATAATAATAATAATAATGATAATAATAGGCACGGGGCGGCACGGTGGCGCAGTGGGTAGCGCTGTCGCCTCACAGCAAGAATGGCCTGGGTTCGATTCCCGGCTGGGTGACCAGGGTCATTTCTGTGTGGAGTTTGCCTGTTCTCCCCGTGTCTGCGTGGGTTTCCTCCGGGTACTCCGGTTTCCTCCCACAGTCCAAAGACATGCAGTTAGGCTGATTGGACATGCTGAATTGCCCCTAGGTGTGAGTGAGTGTGTGAATGTGTATGTCTGTCTGCCCTGCGATGGACTGGCGACCTGTCCAGGGTGTATCCTGCCTTCTGCCCAATGACAGCTGGGATAGGCTCCAGCACCCCACCGCGACCCAGAAGGATAAGCGGTTTAGATGATGGATGGATAATAGGCACATGGTTCCCAGTCTGTAGCTTTCTCTACAATAAGCCATTTTATATGAAACCACTAAATGACTTTGTTTACATCGCAAGGACAGAATCAAGTGTACAAAAACGTGGAATTTGCCTTTAAATGTTTCTGTTGCATTTGAAAAGCTTATGGAATCAGTGAAAATGTATTTGTGAGTTCAGACCATGCCTTCAACATGTTGGTAGTATGAGGGAAGACTCTTATGCAACTATTTTGTAATACAGCGTTGCTGCAAAATTTAAAAATCTAATTCAGTTCTTTTAAATACCTTTTTATAGTAATTAACCCTTCATGTTTTAAAACGTGGTAAAAATGTGTTAAAAATATTTTTTTTTACAATGACTATTTTATAGTTGCTTCATTTTTTAATGAAGGTATCATTTTATCAACTTTTAAAATAATAATAATAAGAAGGAGAACAAAGAACAATAATAAGTATGCATAAATTACAGTAATGTAATTTAAAGGGGTATGGAAAATCACTATTTTACAGTTTTGTATTTCCTTGTTAATCTGTTAAAAATTCAAAATACTTCCATATTCAAACAATTTACTCTGCAATCCAAAGCATAGCCCATGAAAAAGCACCCACATAGCTTTCAAAAAATATAATACAATAGCGTCATCACACTTGATATGTTCTACAGATGGAGAAAAACATGTTAACTGACTTTGTGTAAAAATTTGAAATATACTGCAATAATACACAGTTCCACAAACCAATGAATCTGATTTTAAGGTCTGCTGTTACTCCGTTTGCAAGTTATGCTAAAGTTACTAGCAATATAGTACTATGAACAATTATAAATGATGGGAAACAATTTTAAGATTAATTCATATGGACTAAAAACTGACCAACAGAGTAATACAAAGGTCTGAACCCCAGCAGCACTCATAACATACCTGAGCCAGATAATGATCAGCTGTCAAACAATTAATACCAGACTCAGATGTGCTAAGAGCTGGAATAGAGCCAAGCTGTGGACATTTTATGTGGACATACGTGGACACAGGAAACAGGACACAGATAACTCGATGTGCATATGTCCATGCCATAATGCCTGAACACTAACATTACTGATATCACACTGCTAATGTTACCGATCTCTCCTTTTAGAGTTAAATCCGTGATGAGTGAAAGAACTGTCAGATTCACAGCCCATCGCTTCTTCCTCTGTTTTTTCAAAGTGTTGGTCTTCTTTGTCAGAGATATGAGGAAAATGCATCTGTTAAAAAATCAATTTTAAGACAATAAATTTGAAATTACTTTTAGATCTGCATATACAAGCAGGATGAATTTAAAGGGGACCTATTATGCTAATTTCCAATGTTCATAAATTTATTTTTGGGGTCTACTATAATACATTTACGTGCTTCAGTGTTCCAGAAACACATTATTTTTCTCATACTGTAATTGTTTACTCACCTTCTGTCTGAAATGCTCCTGTTAGAGCTCCTGTGTCCCTCCTTCCTGATGAGCCCAGTACGCTCAGATTAGTTAGCTCGCTCACTTGGTTCTGATTGATCAAGCACCAGAGCGGTTCCGCCAATACACGGCCTCCGGTAGATGCGTTGCGTTGTGTGAGGGCATGCCAAGCTCGCTGGTAGGTGGGCAATAAGGATTGTGTTATGGGATTACATCATCTTGTAACAAAGGAAAAGGGCTGGGGAACTCCAGCCCTCAGGCAGCTGAGAAAAGTGGTTTCTGTGGGAGAGACTTTCTTCCTCTGGCATATACTTTCAGCTTTGTATCTTACACGCACAAAAAGCTACATAACACAGTAAATAAAAGGGAAAGCATTATATATTCCCTTTAGAAGTAGAATATAATGTACAGTATACCTAATTCTACTCATCTAAAATCAACTCTGGCATTTAGTACACAAAGAAATGTGACAAGCCTTTAAATAATACCTATGCATGAACTCCAGCGTGGCACCCAGCTCACACGCATAGCTGATGTTCAGACAATGATGTTCAGTGTAATGAAAGAAGCATCAAGATGAGGCCACTTGGGTAAGAGCACAGCTGAGTGTTGAGAATGATACTGACTGCCACCATAATGGATTAGGCCCAAAGAGAGGATGTTCCTTTGGAAGGATTGAAAACAACAAAGTTGATTAGATAATTCACTATTCTATTGTTTTCATCCTCTAACATGCCAAAGTCAACACGTGACAGAAATGATCATTTGCTGTTGAGGCAGGTGTGAGCTTACTACTGATATCTGTATCTGTTAAAAGCTGTGTTAAAGGAGAATTACACACTTTTTAGGCACAATTTCATCATTAAGATGCAAAAAGTAGTTTGACACAAAATGTTCCATTGTGGAAAAACTTACAGAGTCAGAGTTGTTCATAGTGGCAGTGACAAGAACCAGACGTTTGAAGAGCTCAATGCCTCTAATCTCTCTCACAGGGAATTATTACATGAAATGATTATCAATAAGAGCTAAACTCTATTAGATCATGTTTACCACATGCTTTATGCTATAACTTGTAGGGCTCTGAGACTTGCAGTATTACACATTAAAGCACTGTGAAGAAGTAAATTCATAAATATTGATACAGTGTTGGTGATATTGCCATATCGATATTTTGAACACAGCTGTAGTGGCAAGTAACATATTAATAAATTGAATGAATAAAGCGCAGATATTTGAGTACTCTAACCCAGCTTTACCTAAACATTCTGCTCTTCTGTATTACAATAAATACTTCATGAACTATATTTGTTTGGAATACCCACCAAATCTAAACATCTGTCTGACATTCATATAGTTTTATTTAAAAAATTAAAACTTGAGTCTCACCAGTTGCTCAGCTTCAGGTGATTTCCGATGAGAAACATCTAAAACAAAACAGACACGAGGTAAATGCAGTGAAACAATAACAGCAAGGCATAACAATGAACTTAAACACAAAACAAACTGGTCATTACATATTACTGACTAAAATGTAGCCAAGTAAAACGTAGATTATTATTCTAAAGCACAAGTAATATATTTTAAAAATACTCTAGAAAGTACAAATCCACCAAGACGTTACTAGAGTAAATGTAACTGAGCAAATTAAAATTATTACTACCCTCTCTGAGCTACACAGACTGCCGGACTGTGTTCAGTGTGCTGACCCTGCTGCACTGTGATCAGTCTTAGATTCAATTCTGAGGCAGCCTTTCATTTGTCCCAGCTACCTCAATGCTTCAACTGACTGAATCAGCTGCATACATAGCATCTCACCTGTCTATACTCCAAACCTTATGAGTCTCCATGGCTGCACTGCTGGGATGAGACGGCTGTACAGAGCTGAAGCTGGGCGGTATGGTTACAGTGCGCTGCTGGGAGCGCGTGCTAAGCGACATCTGACGCAGCCGCGAGGCGTAAACAGACAAGCCGCTTAGCCGCTAGCTAACCTAACGCTAGCTACATACGCTAACCTAACGCTGGTGTCTTCACTCGGCAGATTGACCAGAAATACAGAAAAGTTTACTCCAGCTGACTGTTAGTGAGGCTGCTTATCTCATTTTGTCACTACTCACCTTTTAAAAGCAAAGTCTGACCGCTGCAGTCGTAACTCCAGTCGCCGCTCCACTCGGTCCAGTCAGCTAGTTAGCTTAGCTAACTACGCAGCTGAAAATCCTCGTTTCTGGAAGCTGAACGCGTCACCCGGCAGGCGGCGCTGTCTCAGTGAGGAGTGTAAGAGACGGTCTTATCGAGGTTTAACACTCGCTAAACAAACTCGATTAAACTGCCCGCGTTAGCGACCTGATAGACCCGCTCACTGCAAACGGCTGTAACGGTCGCGTTTGGCTTTAAACGGAGGACCGGCGGAGAGCGCTCGCGCTTCAAAACCGAACGTCCGAGACGCGGAGTCCCGCTCTGATTGGTCTAAACTCCCGCCAGTCTTTTGTTTGTCCTCCCATAGATCTTTTTCCGGTTCGCGCCTCTCTGTACTGAATGAACTGGGCTGTTTTGTTTTTGTTTGTTTGTTTGTTTGTTTTTTAATCGAGACACAGAATTGAAAACTGCAAACTCTGAAATACACGAGACAGCTGTACAGCATTATTTTACAAAGCATCACTGGAGGCCATGTCTTAATATATTAAAGTCAAAGTATGAAGTTGGACATTTAAACAAAAATCTGTTTATTATATAATTTTACGTGGTGAAACAATATAGATCTTTATATTAGTACTCCAATACATTTGTTTATTATTGTTCGTGTTTTCCAAATACTCGGAGATAATAATTTTGAAAGTTATACACAGTATATAAAACTTAGTTCTCTCCTTCTGTTGGGCCAAATTAAAAGTCCTAATGGTCAAACTTTGGGCAGCCCTGATCTGCTTAAGAAAATAAACAGAAGTGTAGATGTTGAAGAGAGTGAACCAAGGGCTTTTTTGCATTAAGTTTTGGTGGTATGTGATCTCTAAAGTACCCAGGTTAGCTGTTAAGTACATTTACTTCCTATTAGCTCAAAGTTGTTTTATCTTGGTTCCTAGCTTGTTGTCTCTGGTTACAATTGTACATTTGAAAATAGATCAATGTTGTTTTAATCATAGCATGTTTTCTGCAAATGAGCAAAAGGCTGTGACTGACTGTGATTATCTCCTTTGGTAAATGTTACAAATTAAAAGTTATTCTACCATGAACTTCAGTGATATAAGGAAACGAGTTTAAACATTTTAAGGTAAGGTAAATGGTTTAAGAATTTATTTTTTTCTTTTGCTGTTTTGCTGCTGTAAACACATTTCTGCAATAATCAAAAAACAAAACATACAGAATCACAAAAGTACAGCAAATAAAGCCTTAGTGAGTGTTCTTTTAGTAATATCACACAAAAACCATAAGATTACAGCAGGCTGTTTCTTGAGGACACACTTATATTCTCTTTTATATAGTTATATTCTCATTATACTTTTACATTAGGCAGTGCTGTGGTAATCCTGGCAATCCTCAGTTGTGATTTTCAGTTTGGCAGTATCACAGGAATACCACACTCATACCACAGGACTTTTTGTAATGGACCACTCTTTGGACTCAACTGAACTGTCTTAAGACACAACATCTCTGTGTCTTAAGACAAAGTGATGTCTTAAGTCGTACCCCATCTTCAAGACACACAAAATAATTACTTCTTTGTCTTAAGACGTTAACTTTCATGTCTCAAGACAAAGACAGTGTCTTCACTCAAACGTCTTAAGACGTTCTTGAGATGTCTTGGCATAAAAAAATGTCTCAAGACATCTTATAAATACTGTCAAGACATTTTAAGACACAGTGACAGCTGAGTATGAAGCCATTATGGCTAGTCTTACTTTAATTTTTGATATTTTATTTTTAATTATTACTTGCTCTATTGTAATTCATACTAGTCATATTGTAATTAAAGTTATCTGTTTCTTACATATACAGAGTTAAAAAATTGTTATTGCTAGTCAAAACTGCATTCTGACTAGTTATAATTCTACATTTAGATATCAATAATATCATTCTTACTGATCAAATGAGAATTCTGGATGTCTACTACTGTATTTTAGAGATCTGAATTTATACATATCTCTAATGTACAGCCCAAAAAAGTTGGGATGCTGTTCAAAATGTAAATGAACACAAAATGCAATGATGTGCAACTGAAAAATGTTATTGTTTTTTTGAAAAATATATGACAATTTTGAATTTGATGGCAGCAACACATTCCAAAAAAAGTTGGGACGAGGGCATGTTTACCACTGTGTTGCATCACCACTTTTTTTAACAACACTCTGTAAGTGTTTGGGAACTGAGGAGACCAACTGCTGTAGTTTTGAAAGTGAAATGTCTGTTCATTCTTTCTTGGTATATAGGATTTAAGCTGCTCAACAGTTTGGGTCTGTTTTGTCATATTTCTTGTTTCATAAAGTGCCATATGTTTTCAGTGGGTGACAGGTCTGCAGGCAGGCCAGTTTAGCACCTTAATTTTTTTACTACAGAGCCATGCTGGTGTGTGCAGAATGTGGTTTTACAAGATGTCGTCTGAAAACCTGTTTAGATCATTCAGCATTAATAGTGCCTTCACAGATGTGCCAGTCATCCATGCCATGTCCACCCATGCCATGTGCGCTGATCACAGATGCTGGCTTTTGAACTGTGTGCTGATAACAAGCCTGCTGGTCTTTCACGGTGTCCATGATTTCCAAAAAAAATTTCTAATTTTAATTTGTCAGGCCACAGGACACTTTTCCACTTCACTCCAGCCCTTCTCGGGCCCAGAGAACGTGGCAGTATTTCTGGGTCCTGATGATTTCTTCATTGCGGTTTAGAGTTTTAACTTGCATTTAAGGATGCAGTGATGAACTGTGTTCACAGATAGTGGTTTTTAGAAGTGTTTCTGAGCCGATGCAGTGATTTCCACTGCAGAATCGCGTCTGTTTTTAATGCAGTGCCACCTGAGGGCCCGAAGATCTTGGCTAGCCAATACTGGCTTTCAGCTTTGTCCCTTGCATGCAAAGATTTCTCCAGACTGTCTAAATGTTTAGTGATATAATGTACTGTAGATGATGAAATCCCCAAGTTCTTTGCTATTTGATGTTGAGAAAGGTTCTTCTTGAAGTGTTGCACTATTTAATCGTGCAGTCCTTCACAAAGTGGTCAGCTCCTCCCCATCTTAACTTCTGAAAAACTCTGCCTCTCAGGGATGCTCTTTTTCTCCCCATTGATGTTACTGACCTGTTGTCAATTAACCTTCAGGTGTTTTTTTAGCATTACACAACTTTACCAGTCTTTTGTTGCCCTGTCCCAACTTTTTAGGAATGTGTTGCTGCCATCAAATTCAACATGGACATATATTTTTTAATAAACAATAAATACAAATACATATAGGGTTTGCACATGAAAATGATTTGCACATCATTGCATTGTGTCTTTGTTTACAAGCAGATATTGACCGCTCCAACATGGCGGACGCGCAGACGTATTTATTTATATCTACGGTCGCTTCCCGATCTGCGTCACTAGCCGCCATCTTTAGCGTAAACAACACTAGGCGGTCTATTCAAAGCGGAAGGAGAGACGCGTTGACATGGATTTCAGCAAACACAACCTTCAAACTTAGACGATTGTGCCTGAACTAATACTACCTGCCTTGAAATAAACTACGATTAAATAAATTGTCACGATAACGTTAGTATCGGTTCTAACGCTAACTAATTTTGTTTTTACGCTAGTTAGGTCATCATCGATCCAAGACAACTCGTGAGTCAGATCGCTGGGTTAAGCAAAAAGGATTATAACTCCAGGTATGAAAAGAAAAACGACAAAAGTGAGCCATGTACGATTGAGCCCGAACGAAGAAGCACAGTTTGTGCGAGAAGAGCTAGACAGGAGGAGGAAACTGAGAGTACAGCAAGTGAGTTTACCGAGCTACCTGACCTAAATAATAGTTTGTTTAAATGGCGTTGACTGTATATTGTGGATCGTGTCATTTTATTTTACTATAATTTAGGTGAGGGAACAGGAGCGGTACATTGCGCTGCAGATCCGCCGTGAAGTGCGGGAGAGGAAGGAGAAAGAGCTGCAGAATGTCGCTGCAACGCTGCGGGATGAGTGGCAACAGCAGCAGAAAGAGAAGATAGAAACCCTGGAGAAATTTAACGGCGACAGCCTCCGGGCTGTGGGCCAGGGCTACCGTAATGCAAAACAGAACGTGAGTGAAAAGAGAGCGATCGTTGGCTTGCATCGGTTGTAACATTTGAGCAAACTGGTAGTGAATTACTCGGAATAATAAACTTCAAAGTGCGTGCCTCTGTAGAAGACAGACTGGGCAGCGTCTGTGTGTCTTTGTAGGAGCCGGATTGGGATGCTTTGGCTCGAAAAAGGGAAGAGAACAAGGAGCGAGCAGCAGGGAGGCATCGACAGGCGCTCATAGTCCTCGCCTCCCAAAGACAGAGTGAAGAAGACCAGCGTCGTCGGTCAGACGAGACTCAAACACTCATGCACACTCAACTATTCAAAAATCAGCAGATGTAGGGTTGGGCGATGTGTATGTACATATATATATATATATATATATATATATATATATATATATATATATATATATATATATATTAGATGTCTGACTGTCAGATAATTTGGAACTGACAAAAAGACTCAGTTGTGCCACATTTAAAAGATAAAATCAAAATCTATGATTACAATGATTGTTATTCAGTATTGAACATTCTGTGCTCCACTAAATCCAATTAAACAGGAGTAATTATGTCTTTGTAATAAAATATGCAGATGGTCAGTGTTCAAGAATTACCGACGATATCAACGATATGTTCAGAAAAGCATATTGTGCAGTATTGTGGCATAATTTATCATGATAACAATAAATAATGTCACAATAAACAAATATATTAATAACAAATAAATAGTGTAACAATAAGTTAAACCCCTTACACATGCAGTAGCTCTGCAGAGTAATGCACATTTTGCTTCTGGATCTGTAAAAAGAGAATGTGAAATGGAACTACACCTATTTTCTTTTAATTGACCTTGTTTAATTGAGCTCTTCAAGTATGGAAGCATGTCATATGTAATAATATAATAGAATATGCAAAATGGCAATGTAATCCCAAATTTGAATTTATATTTTCCGCTCATGCAAGTTCAGGTTCAAAATGAAAATTCAAATTCAATATTTCCATTTACCTTTGGTCTGTGTACCTTCTGCTCATTTGATTTTCGTTTAAAAAACAATATTGAAAAATAAGTAGATTCCCCTTTTTGGTCATGACATTGTCAGTGGAAAAATGAAGAAATAGCTTCATTTTACAATTTCACAAACTAATCATAAAATCACACAACCAACAAACAACAATGGAGAAGGGGATGATTTTATTCATCCAAATTAATTACAAATAAACTTGCAGAGTGCAACTATGGTCGCAGAAACAGGAATCAGGTGGTCACAGGTAAAAATATAAAATGATAAAGACAAAAGTTTGTGATCAAGCATGACTGTTGAGAACATGGGGATTTAACAGCAAAATGAAAGAGAAATAAAAGTCAAGTTTCCCAAAAAACTATGAGAAAAAGTAATACTGTGGGGGGTGACGTAGGGGTGGCAGCAGGTTTTCTTAAAGACAAAGTGTAAATAAATTTGGATAAAATCTTATCAGATTGCAATCCATATGCAAGGCACAAGTACAGTCAACTGAAGCTCTAAAGTCTACATTCCAGCCATCATCTCAAGCTTTGTGCATGAAAGTGAGTGAATGAAAGTATGTTGTTGAGCGACTTTTTTCCAAACGACTGCACTGTACAACTTCAGCTCCACAGCTTTTTTTTCCTCACACAGCTTGTTACTTGTGTCTCTCATAAACACAAAATGACAACAGAGAAGATAGTTTGATTGCTTTTACTCAACACGTGATTCAGCCTTGGAGTAGTCCAGTAGTACTGCGCTGGGACATTGAGGCTACCGATGTGCTGGTTAACTGTACATGACTCATCATGCCATCATACTTATTTTGACCAGTCCACTAAGGCTGTGAGTAAGCCAAACGACTCAGAAGTGTTTTGTCTGTCATGGTTGTGTTATTCTGTGCATTCACTGCGTAATGGCCTTTCTATCAGCAAGGAAGCACACAGTGCTGATTCTGTTTATTAGAAAATGATCTATATCTGCTGATAATTGGTTGACCTTAACTGTGAATTGTGTCCTGAGGATGAAATATATCCAAAGTCTTGTTGAATGAGGGCATTACTGTAAGCTGTTATATTTCTTAAACAGGCACATTGAAGCTCGAAAGAAAGCTCTAATTGTAGAGAAGAAGAGGGCAATGAAGATCGCCAGCCTTCCTCAACCTGTCCCTAACCCTATAGAGGTACTGTCTCTTCTAGAATCTTGTAACTAACCATAGAGAGCTGCAGGGTTTCTGTAGAGGGATCCTCATGGTAACAACACTCAATGACAGGGATATTCATATGTGCATGAAGCATGATGTTTAAAAAAAAAAAAAAACAAAACATGAATTACATTACATATGGTATATGTATTTGACCAAGGACCTTCTAATCCTAAATCTAATTTGAAAAGATTAAATGTTTGTGTTCACCTAGCTCTTAAAAAGTAAAATCTTGAGCAAAAGATCTGTTTTGCACCTTTTGAGGGCTGTTTTGCACCTTTTGAGGGCTTCCAATGAAGTTATAATTTGTAATTTTGTGGCATATCTTTCTGTCAGAGTATTGGGACTCAAACTCCTTCACCACCCAGTATGGCCAACGTAGAACGTTTTTCCATCACATACTGTCATGTTCCAGAGACAGCAGTGGACAGAGAAATGGAGACTGAGCAGGTGCATGCACACTTTGTTGTATCAGTATAATTGTAAAGGCCAGATGTTGATCAGCACTGTTTTGTCAAAACTGTGCTTGCATGGACAGTTGTTCTCATAACCGTAGCAATGCGCCCACTAAAGCTAACTGAAAGTCCCTCACAGCACAAAGTGTAATGCTCACATAAAAAAGAAAACAGATTCCAGTGTACATAATCTGAAAACTAATGTTTTATATTACTGGCCCAATATAACTAACAACATGGTTGATCACTTCTGCAGTCAGATGCTCAGCAGGCAGCAAAGCTGGAGGCTCAGCGACTGAAAGAGTTGGAGAGGGAAGAAGCGCATGACATGCAGGAGCAACTGGAAAAGGCACGGCTTAGAGGAGGCCATGCACTCCAGAAGGAAAAAGTTATTCAGGTGAGAAATAGTGCTCCCCCACAAAGGTCAGCTGTTATAAACAAATTAAGTTCTTCTAGTATGATCTTGACCCTGTTCCTACTTCTCTCCTTAAGATGGTTTCTGATTGTGTTCGAAATGATGTTGTAACTAGTGTAAACTGTTCTCTGTCAACAGGTGCTTTTCCAGACACTTTTAAAACTGCCTTGGTGAAGCCTCTACTAAAAAAGAGTTTCTTAGAAAAAGTTGTTTTCAAGCAATTAAATGTGTATCTATTATCAAACAAGTTATATAAGAAGTTTCAATCAGGTTTTTGCTCTAACCGTAATACTGAAACAGCATTGTTTTGTGTTCTCAGTGACCTCAGGCTCAGTGCTGATGCACAAAAGTCCGTCTATTTTGGTCTTATTGGATCTTGGTGCTGCTTTTGATAATTATTTTGATAGATTCTAATCCACAGTCCTAAATACTTGGTAGGCGTCTCAGGCACAGTTTTACACTGGTTTAAATTGTATTTAGTGAGTAGGCAGTTCTTGATTTAACCTGAAAATCATTAATCAAAAGAAAATTAACATTTCTTGTGAAGTCCCACAAGGTTTAGTTCAAGAGCTTTTTCTTTTCTCTTTGTACGTTACCTCTCGGTAATTGCAGTCACTAAAGTAGCTTTTTATTATTTGAGAAATATATTTTTTGTTTTAAAGCGACACAGACAAAGCTGTTTATGTATGTGTTACAAGCAGAGATGTTTATCATAATGCTCTTCTTACTGTGTTCCTTAAGAAAACAATACATCCTGTACGACTTGTACAAAATGCAGCAGCACAGATCCTAACAAAAACAGAAAAAGGGAGGCTTTTTTTCATGTCATGAAAAAACTGCACTGGCTCTCTGTGTCTTTCAGGATACCGCCCATTTTAGACATGCAGATACTGGCCTTCTGCAAATACCTTCTGTAAAATACAGAACACATGGAGAGGCCTCTTTCATTATGCTTCTAAACTGTGGAACTCAATTTCACCTTTTATTAGACAGTCAAGAAAGATTTATAAAGGTATCTCCTTATCTTAGTGTTTAGTTAAAACTCTGTGTCTCTTGGTATTTATCTTATTAATTTGATTTTTGTGATTGTGTCATTGTGTGATTTTAAATGAATACTATGAGCTGCCATCAGCATGAAAACTGCTATTTAAATAAAGATTATTATTATTATAATTATCATCAGTATTGACATACAGATTTCTTGGTGCTGTCCACAATAATGGTATTTAAACACTTTCCCCAATGTCCTTCAATTAAAATGAGCAGATATCATTAGCTCAGATGTTGGTAATGTGTTTGTGTGTGTATGTGTGTGTGTACATGTATGGTGTTTGTTTGTGTTTATCGGGGCAGGACAATGCCAGGTTGCTGTGTGAGTTAGAGAGATTGCAGCAGGCTGATTTGCAGCAGCAGAGACAGGTTGTGAACAGCATACCAGCACAGATATTCCAGCCACTCTACAGACATGACGAGCTAAGAACTGAGAAGCAGAGAGAGCTGGAGTTAGCCTTCCAGGACCTGTACAGTGGAGAGAGAGGTAAGTATCTCCTTTCCTCTTATACTCACCTGCAATGCAGTTTCACTGCTTTTTTCCAAGAAACAGATAAATACAAGCTAACAGGAGAATGCTGTAGACATAGCACGGTTTTATCTTTCTCAACACTGTGCCAGTAGTCAACATCAGATTCCACTTTCAGAACTATTAGCTGTTGGCTATTCTATTTCTCATCGTGATAATGCTCATCATGATTTGGTTTCTTTACAGCACAAGCTTAGCTGTATGGGAGGAGCTGGAGTTAAGTTTGTGGTCCATAGACACCATAGTGTTGAGTGGCTAAAAGGGTTGTGGGTCTGTTCTTTTACAGAGGTGAGAGGTGACTTAATACTTAAGCCTGTGCCAGAGCCTCTTCCTGTACTATCTGCTGGAAGTAACGATGAGGACCTGGATGTGACCCTCGACCCTGAAGCCATTCTTTGCGAGGAGGCAGAGGAAGAGTCTGCTGCCCCTCCCAGTCAGTGTGTAGGTAGGGATAAAGGCATTAGCTATAGTGACTGATATGTGTGGCAGCATGCAGCAACCCTTCATGTGCTGAGCGTTATTTTTTACTTTTTACTATTTCAAACGTTTTTTGACCTCTCAAAATGACAATCATAAACCAAGTTATGACATTTTCGAGTTTAACACTGCATTCAAAGATCCTACTGAATTCATAAAGAAATTCTATTTTATCAGGAGGCAGAAGGGCACTATTTAAGATACTTTAAAAATTTGTTGAATTTATTTGCTTATTTACTTATTATATACATATTGTAATTTACCCTAATCTGACTAGGATAAGGGCGGCACGGTGGCGCAGTGGGTAGCGCTGTCGCCTCACAGCAAGAATGGCCTGGGTTTGATTCCCAGCCGGGCGACCAGGGTCATTTCTGTGTGGAGTTTGCATGTTCTCCACGTGTCTGCGTGGGTTTCCTCCGGGTACTCCGGTTTCCTCCCACAGTCCAAAAACATGCAGTCAGGCTGATTGGACATGCTAAATTGCCCATAGGTGTGAGTGTGTGAGTGTGTGTGTGACTGTGTATGTCTGTCTGCCCTGCGATGGACTGGCGACCTGTCCAGGGTGTATCCTGCCTTCCGCCCAATGACAGCTGGGATAGGCTCCAGCACCCCACCGCGACCCAGAAGGATAAGCGGTTTAGATGATGTATGTATGTATGACTAGGATAAACAGGTCTCTGAATGGTGAGTAAAAAGTGTTAAAATGGAGAACTAGCTGTCTGTTGGTTTTTGTAGAGATCACATTTTGCAAGTAATGTTGTAGAACTCAGGCTTTCTTTTGATGATGGCTAGATTTTTATGAGGCTTGATGTTAGTAGCTAACATTAGCTTAACATTAACATTGGCTTCTTATTCCTACATTTAGGGATGACCACTATCTATCACGCACTCATACATTAAAGGTAATAGCTTGCAGTTGGATCCAGCAACAGGTGGCTAACACAAGAAGCAGTATCTAGCCACAGTACAAACAACGGTGTAATAAATCTTCATAACAAGCACTGTAACTCTGGGGTATAAGGGCGTTTTGATAATTTTGGCAAATCTTCTTAAATTCGCCTTTAAAGGCTCTTGTGTATAACATAATACCAATATGTTTCATATCAGAATGCTTCATTATCTCCGTTACTAGTTTCCAAAACCACTGTAGCAACTTCAGCAGCTGTAAACTCTTTGCACTCCATTTCACGTGTCTCCGATGTTGACTGAAGAATGAAGCGTTTCTGACATGATAGGTTAGTCGTCAGTGATTTCCTGAGTGTCCATTGGTCAGTTTCACACGAAATGTATACGGACACACGAATCCACCAAGTACACACAGTGAGAAGCAGATGATGTGTATTTCAAACCCTCTTTATATTCTCTTAACTCTGAATGTGAGTCACGTACGATCTTGCAATAAGATAGAATCCACAGGGCTGACTTTACATATTCAGGAAATGTTTGGACTGTATTTCTGTGCTGTATTATTGCAACGATAGAGAAGCATGCATAGAAACATCAAATTTGATGCGTGGATGAGTTCATGGACCACAGAGGGTTAACAAATTTAGAACAGCTTAAATAACCTACGTGCTGGGAGTTTTGGCTTCGGCTCGGAGTGGTGGGGAAGCAGTCACTTGATGTGAGGGAGAGGAACACGAGTAGCTGATGTATATGTATTGCTTACCTTGCTTGGTACTTTGGCAGAATTAACTTCAGCTATGTCCTGCCTAATTTAAATCGAACTGAAAAAAAAAGCAGAAAAAGTACTTTAAAAAATCGCTCAACAAAAAAGACCACCAGCATTCTTTCTCTGCCCGTTCATAGTAAAAACTTCACAAAAACTATAGATAGTAGACTGAGTAGAAAGGGGCTTAATAGAAAAGTGCTTTTCTGAATTACAGCAACACCAAAAAGAAACGTAATAAAGGAATGGAGAAAATGGACAAAAATTATATCAACAGGTCAGCGTGCTTGGATAAACACTATCTCATACAAAAAGGCTTAACTATGGTGCAAAGACTCAAAAGCTAAATTAGAGAGACAGATGAGCGAGGACAGACAGACAGAGGAGTGAAGTGGGTCACTAACATAGACAAAGCAGAAATACCTTTATGCATGTTTAAATGTGAATTAGACAAACTATGAACTATTGTATTGTAGACTTCGATTAGTTTACAAATATAGCCAAACACTGTCACTGGTTGTGTTTAGTTACTATAGATAGTGTCCACATTCTGATGCAGATCCTGATGACTCTAAGTCAGGGCCAAATAATCTTCAGAAAATCAAATGTTCTACAATGCTGGAAATACACAGCTCCTCTACAACAGGTATCACCACCACACCTAATAGAATAGCTTGGAGATGGGCATATCAAGGTATTTTGTATTACAACGTTTCCAAGGGTCAGTTACTCTTAAAGCATCATGATGTCCCTGAAAAGAACAAACACCACACAAACATGCCACAGACCTGATGGAGAAGTGTTTTATATATTAATAGATAGATATCTCAGTTTTTTTTCATGATAACTCAGGGCCTGTAATTCATGTGTCAAAATGGGGGGAATACTCCCTTAAATGTTTCACAGAGGGGGATTTATATACTTTGAGGGAGATTGCATTTCATTGCTCTCCTCCAACTTGAGGGATTCTCCAAACTTGATAAATTTGTTCTCTTTCTCCTTCTCCTCTCTTAGCTGTCATCTCTTTGAGCTGCATCAGCGTCCTTAGTCTTTCTTCTGATGACTCCCTTTTCTCTTGTCTCTATTCTTTTCCTGTCCTTTGTCTCCTCTGTTTCATATCTTCCCACTTGATACCAGCTCTGTTTAAATCAAACTGCTCTCAGGGAGGGCCAAGCTCTGAAATGAGCATCAGATTAGTGAGACTTGTATTAGTCAGTACATTTCTGAATTGAGTTTTAATCTTGTTTTATGTTCACATAACACACTTGCAATTGGTATGATCATGGCTATCTTAATAATTTTCTCCATTTCAGTGAATACACCACTATGTTCTTGCAACCCAGTCTCCTAAACCTGTTGAAAGGAAAATGAAGCATACGAGTCACTGAACAGCATGGCTTGCTTTAGCATTGCAAACTCTGACCGAGCTTCATCTGCTCTTACATTATACAATAAGTATGACAGTGGGTTTTCAAGTTTCCCTGCACCATAGAGAGTGAAATTCTCAGAGCACTGTTTTGCCACAATGTTATTTGGTCCCACAACAGTGAACCATGACAGAATATTGTTAGCAGGGAATTATCTGTCAGTCTCATCTATCAAGGATCCTAAATACCTGCTCTTCCATGTCATTAAAGGTTGTTTTTGTTAGAGTTGAAGTTAAAGAGAGCTAAAGAATTCTTCATCTGCAGGGCCAGTGTGGACTATTATTTATCTCAGGGCCTCTTTGGTACCTTCAACCGTTGGTGGACCGTGGAGAAGTCCAGTCCTTCAATTGGGGCTCATCCAACTGTTTCTGCAGTTCATGCAGCTTGTTTTTTTGACAGCAAAATTGTTTATTAAACAAGTTAGTTAGCCCAACCCTATTGCTAGTCTTCAGGAAACCGAAGATAGGGACCCTGAATCACCAGGCTCCTCACCTGTTATCTTCTCTGAGGCATCCGTGTTGTTATTGTCATAATCATGTGACTCACCCAGTGCTAGGGAAAACACAGGACTTTTTTTTAGCACAGCCTTTTCAACATCCTCAACAAGTGTGCTTGCGTTAGCTAGGTGCATTTCTGATAGACCTTTCTTATTATGGTAGCTTCCATAATTTGTGTGTCTGTGGTCAGCTTTTTGAAAGTAGGATATTCCATCTCTTTCATGAATTTAACCAGATGCCCAAATTTTGAATTAGCTAATTTTTCTCTGCTATAAATTAGGTGGTGTTAAGAAATTCCTCCTCCTCACACTGCAGCTACACAATTTCAATAGCTTTAGCCGTCACATTCTTTGCTGAATCTGTCTCACGTTTTTTTTTTTTCCCCCCCAACACTGCTCTATGATAAACTACATCTGAGTGGCAACTTAAAGTTGGCATTTTGTAACATTGGCTGGTAAAAGGCACAGCCCCGTACATTTAAAAAACTAAGCAGCTCATTTCACCGTTGTTTAGTTTGAGCCACAGATAAATTCTAAGTCAGTTAGCCTAAAACTTGTCTTCGGATTGCTGCTCACCTTGTTAACGTTACTGTTATTTGCCTAAGGATCCTGAGGATTAATGTTGTCAACGTTGACATCACTGGCACTGCTGTTTGCTCTAGTCCTTTCGGGTTCTGATGTTTTTTTTCTGAGCGGGTTCCACTTCAGATGATGTAGATTTACGATTTACGGTCCATGTTTGCATGCCTTCAAGTTTATATCATTGAAAGCTGTCTGTGTAAGCAAGAGATGCTGCAGAAACAGAGGGGGCTCGTAGCCTTGTAGATAGAGGGAGAGAGAGCATGCCAAGTGTGTTGTCCAGGGCGAAAGTCGGTCTGTCCGGCCAGTTATCCCTCGTTCCACACTCATGCAAACGTTAGCTGAACATAATTCAACATTGCTGTAAATACGTGTGGGAATTTTCTGCATTAAAAGTGCTGGTTAATGTGCTCACATACACACACACACACACACACACACACACACACACACACACACACACACACACACATACACACACATACACATACACATGCCAGAGGAGAGAACTACCCAGACCACAGTGCAGATTCACTTAGCTGGCCCAGAAAGAGTCCCTAGCTGAGGGTGTAGGTCCCTCTCAGTAGGCCTTGTAGCAGTAGACTCAAGTAGCTGGTCCGCAAAGCCTGGTATCCCTTGCTGTGTGAGAGGCCTTGTAGTTGATGTGTAGTGTACCTCTGGTGGCCAGCCCAGGCAGCTTTGGCCTCTGTTCCACTGCATGGCCGAAGGGTTCTGAACATGGAGGGTAACGGTTCCAGTGGCTTTTCCACAGAGACACGGTTCGATACAGAACACTTAAAAACCGTGCTTTTTTCGGTACGTTTGGCTAATTGTACTTGGGGCCACAGAGCTGTTTGGGGGGTTGATGTAACAATGTAGCTATTCTCTGATTGGTTTTACATTCATTTTGGTATTCTGTCACAGTATTCTGCTTTAAACCCAAAAACAATCAAATAAGTTCAGTTCAATCAATCAACCTTTATTCACACTCTGAGTACATTGAGGGAGACCCTCACTTACAGTGTAGCCCAAGCCAATACAGAGATCAGGGATTTAGAAGTTAAATTGTAAAAACATAACAAATGCTAAAAAGTAATTATAATCAGAGTAGTAAATAAAAAAAAAAAATCAATAAACCATTAAAATTACAACAGTATAGTAACTTAGTAAGATAAAATAAAGATAAATAAAAAAAAAACAGAATTCATATTTTTAATATTATATAAATAATAAAATACATAAATAAAGTAGAACAATAGCTTGGCAACATTTAAATAAATAAGAACAATAATAAAAATGAAACAATAAAAAAAACATACAAAAAATCACTTTAAAACTAAAATCAAGTAAAACAGTTGCAGGCTGATTGGCGGATAGAGACTAAAAGTTTAAAATGTTCATTTACATTTACATTTACATTTACATCATTTAGCAGACGCTCTTATCCAGAGCGACTTACAAAAAGTGCTTTGTCTATCCAGAGAAAGAATCTTTGCTAGCTACCAATAGGTTACCAATGTTCATGTGACACCAGTGAGCAAAGCTTTAGAGATTCCTGTAATAAATTTCAGCTCACTTGTGCATGATTTTTCAGTACAGAGATCAAATGATTTTAGAACAACGAAATGAAGATTTTGCTTTTCTGCAGTTCAATGTGTTTTTTGTATATATATGAAAACTAATGTAATTTGTGTACTGCGTTTTACATTTTTTCACTGCTATAATTACTGGCATGAAATCTTCTCCATGTAATCCTTGCATATAGTTTGCTAGTTTTCACAGTGCCTTTTTCCTCAGCGAACTCTGGACAGCCAACTCTACGGAAGCTGCTTGAGCGCATCAGAAGGCAGAGGGAGCAGTGGAGTTGTCGACAATTTCCAGTAGGGCGAGGAAAAGCTGTGCTTGAGAATACAAGCATTGAAACAGGATCTCTGAGCAACCAGGAGTGGGAGCATGCACCCAGCTCGGAAGAAGACAAATCTGATGTGTTACACGGGACTGGTTAGTTTGTCGGTTGTTTTTCCACACTTTTGTTGTTGTTGTTGTTGTTGTTGTTACAAGGCTGGATCAGTGCATAGGAAATTGGGCTTGTTATTTACTTTGTTTTCCTGTTTTCTCAGACACCAAGTTGAGTGAGGAATCTAGCATGGATGAGTCCATACCTCGACTAGAAGAGCGGTTCACAGAGAACTCAAGAAAAATGCAGGTGAGTGGCTAGGGGAGAAAGGTAAGGTGCCAGACACTTGTCATACAAAGCACTGGTACATAGAGGTGGTCGATACAGAAAAAAAAATCATATCATGATACTCGTGATATTTTGACACACACACACACAATGCATTAATAGTGCCATGTCAAAACGGCCATCAAAAACTCTCTTTTTATTCAGCATTTCACATACTGTACTGCACTAAATCCAGTTAATCAGGACTAATTATGTTCTCTTTTTAATGAAACATGAAGTTGATCTGTGTTCTTTAAGGTTAGTTTGTACAAACGGTTCTATGAATCTGACTGCTGGTATTGGTTTCAGCAGATAGCACATTCATTACCAGAAGAAAATGTTTTTCCTGTTTGCCAAATTTATAATCTGTAAACCTGTGGAGGTGCTTGGCTACCTAGCTAACTGTAAACTAAATACAATACTAACAATATTTTGAGCTTTTCTGTAAGCCAACAAGCAAACCCTGCAGAGTGCGTTTGTCTGGTGAACTCTGGCCCTTCAAAGGTCTGTATTGTGTAGTTTGAGAATGAAAAGGTTTTTTGTACTTAGAGGCCTGGTGTCAATCACAATTTTGTGATTTCCCTAATCCGACAGACATGCTAAACTTATCTTTCTGTGCCCGAAACTTCTCTCAATGAGTTGTGACTTTTTACTTGCATGACTTTCGTCAACGTCGTTTGGTTCAGTGTTAATTACGTTAGTAGTGTAACTGTGCAACTCAGAACTAAAACGTGACAGTGTATCATTGTCTGTTCTGATCTAGATCAAGAGAACCTAACTACAAGTATAAACGCACCCCAAATTATACACCTAAGGTTTGAATTCTCGTGTTTGTTTGCAGCATTAGCTTTGTCACTCAAGTGCCAATCTAAAGAAGCAAAATTTGGATGCCAAACATTTCTTGGCTGTTCGACTACATTCAGGTTAAATGGAAATGGATTTTTGCTGAACCATGCCTTTGAACAAAGCAGTGTTTATTGTATGTTTACAATGGTTTCAGGCCTTTTACCTTATGCACATGATATTTGTGCCCAATTGACTGAAAAAGTGTGTATTGGCCAAGTTTGGACTGCCATAAAAAACCTGAAAGTCATGGAATTTCACAGACTTTGCCCCCATGCATTTCGTCGTAGATTGAAGAGTAGAGACTAAATATCTAACTACTTCAGATGTTTACTACTTTAAAACATCCACTTAGCGAAGGCAAAGTTATGTGGGGTTTCAAAGAAGTCATATATCTCCTCTTTCAATGACTATAGACCAGTGGCTCTTATATTGCACGTCATGAAGTTGTTTTTCAGAGAAGGCTTTGCTTATTTCAGCAAGACAATGTCAAACCCCATTCTGGATGTATTACGACAGCATGGCTCCGTATTAAAAGAGACCGGTCACCCACTGATAACATTTGCTGCATTATGAAATGAAAAATACTACAAAGGAGACCCTGAACTGTTGAGCAGCTGAAATCCTATATCAAACAAGAATGGGAAAACATTTCATTTTCAAAACTACAGCAGTTGATCTCCTCAGTTCCCAAATGCTTACAGAGTGTTGTTAAAAGAAGAGGTGATGAAACACAGTGGTAAACATGCCCCCGTCCCAACTTTTTTGGAATGTGTTGCTGCCATAAAATTAAAAATGGGCATATATTTTTCAAAAAACAATAAAATTTTCAGCATTTGATATGTTGTCTTTGTAGTATTTTCCTTTAAAATATGGTTTACATGATTTGCATATCATTGCATTATATTTTTATTTACATTCTGCACAGTGTCCCAACTTTTTTGGAAATGGGGTTGTAAAACTGACATACTAAATATGATAGTTACCCGACATCTTTTGAGAACTATTTTACCTGTTATAATAAATGTTACTGCAAATGTGTGAGCTTCTTCAACTGCAGATTTGCGGTGACTTGCATGCTAATAGCGCTCCCTGCTAGAGAAACTTAAGACTATAAGTGATTTCCAAAGCCATGCCCATGTGCAATCCACATTAACAAAAGGTGTTTTCCATTGTTCCAGTGGCATTTTCATAATTCAGCTAACCACCGGGACACTTAAGCTGTACAGACAGAGAATTTCAATGCATGTAATCAATTGTTTTCCCACCCCTAGAATCTGCACTGCTTGACATTAAACTAGAACTGCGGTAGACTTGGCATTTTTGCATTGATTAAAATGAACACTGGTGGGATTGCTTTGTTAGTGCGCTTCGTTAGAGCAAGTGGGAACACTGCTACAAGTATAAACGCACCCTAAAAGGGCCTGGCAGCCAAAAGTCTACCTAGTTATAATGTATTTTGCAAGATATTTAAATTTAGTTATTTGTAATCCTTAAAATTGCTCACCTAAAATTGTAGCATGATAATGGTACACAGACATGTATCTGGCTGGAGCTATGTAACCTGTTTTAATTTTATTCAATAATTAATCTGCATATCTGTGAAAAAGTGTTATTTACATGTAAAATTTAAGTTTTATAATACAATAATTTAAGGCTATGTTAAGTAGACTTAGTGGTTTATGTTGTGCCTGCTCTTTTTTGTTTGAGTGGCTTGGTGTGTGTTTTGTGTGACTGTATGAAGGAGGGAGACTTTACATGTTGTTTTTTTCCCCCAGGAAAAGGTGTTTGCTCCTGTGTCAGGTAGTTCACAATCCCAGAGACTCCGGAACTATCAGCAGAGGCTCCTGGAACAGAACAGGTTCGTGAGTATACGCCATGAGCCGCTCTCTCCACAGGTATTGCAGTTTTAGGATTCATTTTGAATGATAATTTTTATCTTGTCCAAATTGAATGATGCATTTGTGTGTGTTACCAGACTTCAGAAGAAATGTGTTGAAGATACCCGAAGGCAACTGGAGGAATACCAAAAGAGATTGCAATTATATTGTTCCTCTGTCACCATGAAGACAACGCAAACACAGGAACCTCCTCTAACTGAAGAAACTTGTCATGTGCCCTCTTTTGCTGATGGAGAACACTCACCTGCCTTCGCACACCTACTGGTCACTGATGCTGACTGCCCCATCCCTCTTGACCCTCCAACAGTGGACATTCTACAAAGTCACCATGAGATTACACCCACTGAGTCTCAGACCCATGCTGACCCAGTACTGTTCAGCCAGCCCTCTCTACAAACTACCAGCAGTGCCCTTGCCATAATGTCCAGTATTCCTAGCCCTGCCATAACCACATATACCTGTACGCCCAGAGAAGTTCTAAATACACACTCCTTTATTCCAGAGCAGTGTCTGAGTCTCAACTTTACTCAACCCCCTGTGTCTGCACTCTCTACATCTCCTACACTGCAGGACAGCAGCATGGCACTGGTTCCACTGCCAGGAGTCAGCTCCTTGTCAGAGAGGAGGTGTAGAGATGGTCCTTTTGACATGGGAGAAATTGCTCTACCTTCTGTTGTTCTGGAGCGTTTGCTGAGCTGCACCCGCCACAAACCTCCTGCACTAGCCACACACCTGGCTCCAGTCCATCCACAATTCCCTGAAGTCGAAGTGCCTCTAGTGGGAAGGCCTCCTGCAATGGTTCCAAGCTCTGGGAAGATGTCTACAAGGCCTGGGCAAGAAGAGGTTACGCAGAATCACCTATGCATGGTCCCGGAGATGGAAAGAAATCAGTTGGTTAGAGAGCAAATGATGAAGCAAAGAAGTACCTTGGAGGCTTTACTTAGAGAAGAGCACACAGAGGTAACCAGAACTGTAGAAAAGCAAGGAAATGGAAAAGAATTGGTTTAGACATAGAATACCGTGTGAGTTGTAAGTTGCCATGCCAGATTTCTGAAACAGTGTTTCTTCTTTTGGCATGTGGGTTAGAAATCATTTGACTTGTCAGACATGCAGGCCGGTCATCTTACTCTTATGGAAACCCTGTTGAAAGCCACTGAGGAAAGTAACACACTGTGTCCATACTTTACAACTCCCGGTCCCCTGCTTGAGCCCAATGGTAAGATTCTTTTGCTCTTTCATGTGAAAATGATGCATGTGGTTATCAACTTTTTACAGTATACATGGCAGTAATTCTTAATCCAGTCCCCACCTGAGTCTGTTCATTAATAAGCAGATTTAGTGTCTGTATCAAGGTTTGGCATAGTACTTGCAAAGACCACAGATATGATGCCAAATGGCTAAATCTTTTAGTTTACTTGCTGATGTATGACCAGTTAACTGGGAGTGAGTGGCTACACAGTCACTTACTAAAACTTACACACACTCCTGTCACATGCTGATAATGATTGTTATATCTTCAGAACTGTGTGTATGTGAGTCAGGGAGTGGTGCACGAATTAGACCACCGATATCTCGCCCACCTCGCACAGTCCAAATCCTTCTGCAGGACTTGGAGCCGCATGAACTTAGTACCATCCAAGAAGTGGACACGCCAGCCAATGCTACTCAGAATATAGGTACGCATACACACATTCATACAGTTGGTCAAAGTAGATGGGATTTTTTTTTTATTATATAAATCAGCTACTTTTTAAATGTACACTAGACTATTACCCAAATTTTACTCTGCTGACATTTACTGTCACCTATCTTACCTGCCAAGGGAATTTCTTCCATCTTTGTGACTGTTTTATAGGGCTAGCCTGAACAGCCTGCTTTGTTTCTTGTGGGTTGATCATGTCATAAAGTAGTCCAGGTGCTTTTGGTGACACAGCTTGTTGTGGAATATAGGTGGTCAGGATGAAAACAGAAGAGAATTCCATTGGTAAATGAAACAGTCTGCACTATATTAATAACATTTCGACATCAGAAAAACAGTGTTTGTGTAAAATCTGAACACTCACGCGGCACGTTATTAAAAACAGCGACGCAAATCACACATCATGCTGACCAACAGGACCCTGTGTTTCCAGAGTGACTCTGTGGAGATTTTAGCCATGATCCAGTCAGAAATCCAGTTCAGAAAACCACCGTTCAGATCCTACGTTTACCTCCATTTAAAAGGCCATTTAAAACCCCCAGAGCAACGTGTTCTGTATAAAAGTTTCCATTGTGTCTCAAACAGTCCTCTGATTGACTCAGACTCTGACTTTAGTGATGATAATCAGAAATTTACAGCTAAATACGCATAAAATGACTCAAATGCAGTCAAACTTAGCTTGATTAGTTGTGCCATGTGTGCACGCTGCTGATGTGAGGCGGCGGGGTGGTGGTAAAAGGTGATAAAACTGCAGTGTCCCATTCAACACAATGAGTGCACTTCCCTCTTTCTTCAAAATCACACAAACAGGCCCTAAAACACATTTTGACAGATAAATAACAATAAATATGACAAATATGAGTATAAAATGAATACTATTTAGCTCTGTCTTTCAGTTTATATTGTTCTTGAGTATTAAAATATCTGATATTAAATATGCAACTCAATTTATAATTAAAAAATAAAGACTGTCTTGCTGTGTATCAGAGTTTTAGGACTCAGCATGAATCCAAGAGGACAGAAAATCAATAAAAAACCATGTCTGCCTTATACTAATTATTTATTTTCACTAATAGTAACTAATAGAATGAATCACCATCAAGATTCTTGCACTTTCAGCTCACAGACACTCCAGACTAACAATTTCTGAAAAGATAACTACTGCTGCACTTGTTTTCAAGATCTCTATATGCAAAAAATGCCAAATTTTGAAGGCGCTAGGTATATATTTTTTTTTATCAAAAATGACCCAAATTTATAAAGATATCAAATTTCATTTAAGCTTTTACATGTCAAACAATGGCATATCTGAGTAGCCCGGGGTCTCCTGAAAATAACAACATATGGCATGTGTGACTGTCATATTTGCATACTTTACAATTGCAATTGTAATTGACCCAAAATACAAAAACAATTCCCAAAAATTTTAGGCTTCTAAGGGTTGAAAAAAACACCAACACTTCCTTCTTTGTTCTTCCTGGATGCAGCCGTGAGGTCCGCTCAATAGAGTAGGAGTGTGTTTGTAGCTGGCCTGCCATGTCTGGAATGTTGTCTAATAACCTGCTCTCTCTGTGTGCATATATTGGTGCTACTCAGGATGGAGACTGCTTAAGATCATTACATTACAACTGTTTAAACTTGGGTTAAATTGTCTTTATATCTCGCTAGCTAGCACTACAAGAAAAGATCAAAGAAAAAGAATAAACATGGTCCGGTGATATTAACCAGAGACACCAACAGCAACATCCAAGTAACCACCTAGAAGACCACAGCAATCCCCTAGCAATTACCAGAGATACCATTGTAACCAACTATCAGCACCCCAGCAGTCACCTCAGCACCTCAACACCACAGCAATCAAATACCAGCATCTTAGCAACTACCTAGCAACTACCTAGCAACACCCTAGCAACCACTTAAGAACTACCTAGCAACACCCTAGCAACCATCTGGGACAGCCCAGCAGTACTGGAGGAATTGCTAAAGCTGTGCAGTTCATTTTTCTTGTTGTTGTTGTTGTTGTTGTTATTATTATTATTATTATTATTATTATTATTATTATTATTATGATTATTATTATTATTATTAGGTAACTGTGTTGGAAGTTGACAAAGATAACTAAAAAGATGATAATCAGTGATTTATCAATGAAAACTGGAGAAAGTTTGCTCACGGGCTAGCTATGTGATTAATATTGCCACACTGTATGCCTCGTCCTGTAAAATGAATTAGCCAGTGTTTGCCCACACATAGGGTAAACTTTGATGGTGTGTCCAGCTATATAGACACCTGCCCAAAAAAAACGTTTACCGTTTTTATTCATCTATGTTAAAATGAACAACATGCTTTGAATTTGACCGCTACATTAATGCAGCTCAGGTTGGGGAGTCATTGGTAAGAGCATCACTTCCTTAAAGTTAGCTAGCTACTACACATAACTCACAAAGTTGTCCTGGCTAGAATTTGCTTTCTCTTAGTTCGAAAGAATGCCTAGTTACGGTTACACTACTGATTCATCGAGTATTTATTTAAGAGATGAGTAAGCTGCGTAAAATGAAAGGCTTGTAGTTCAGGTACCCTGATGTGTGAATTCATGGTGTCAGAGAGGGCTTTGTGGTCATTAAGCTAGCTTAAACCTTACTGAAATGTAATCAGAAGGATTGACTATGTCTTTATAAAGTTGGTAATTTCAGCGGTTGATGTTGGAATAAAACACATGATTTGAGTCTAGCTCAGTGTGTGTGAAACCTCTTTGCCAGTGACTATGTAAATCAGCATCAGCATGTGAAAAAATGCCAGAGAAAAAATGCTCAGAAAAGTATCTAAATCCCCATTTACTGCATCATTCTTTTAATGCCCTACAAATTAGCTTTTGACTTTCATAAACTAGTCTTAAATGTTGAGAAAACTAAATTTGTTGTTTTCTAGAGCCTCTAATATTGATTTTAACACTTTCAAAATCACAACCTTAAAGGGATCTGACATTGAAAGAGTTTGTGAGTACAAATACCTTGCCATATGGCTAGATGACAAATGCACTTTTAAATACCATGTTAACAAGCTTACATGTAACATGAGGCACAAACTTGGCTCCCTGTATCGAAACAAAGTATGTTTGCTAGTGCACACAAGGAAAAAGATCGTTGAAGCAACGTTATTGATTCTGGATTATGGTTATGTGATATACAGGTATACATCTGCAACTACTCAAAAGTCTGTAGATCACGCCACTTCAAGATTCATTACTGGTGACCCATTCAACACCCATCACTTTGTACTATATGAAAGGGTTGACTGGTTATCACTGGCTGTGCATCAGGAGATACATTGAATTTATAACAGGGAAACACTAAAGTTTCGCTCGCTGGTGTCACATGAACATTTTGAACTTTGTCTCTAACCACCTCAACTCAGCATGCAACAGTTTTATTTGATTTTATATGATTTTATATGATTTTATATCTTTAGCTGCAAGTTATTGTTTTATATCTTCTATTCCTTTGTTTTCACTTATTTTATACCTGTTTGATCTGTTATTTATTAAGTTACTTTATTGTTGCAATTGTAATAGTTTATTCTGATTTAACTGATTATTTTATATTTAACTTAGTGTTATGATGATTATAACTTAGTGTTATGATGATTACTGTTCTTCGTAATCTTCTTATTATTATTCTACGCTCAAAATATAAAATGCTACTCCTCCTACAGTTTTCGAGCTAGAACCACGAAACTTGGCAGGATCGTAGGACCCATACCTGCGGGGTGTGCTTATGCTTTTCTAAGCGATCCAAAATGAACGTTCAAAGTCGATATTTTTTCCCATAGGGAATGAATGGGCGGAATGTTGGCAGCATGCCACACATGATGTCACAATGGCCCATTAACTCACACACCCATCCAAACTGACGCATGGAGCCTAATGTCTCACCCTCTCCCAGCCTAATGCTCAGCAGTGTCAGCACACATAATGATTTGTTAAGGTGGAACTGCTTTTAAGGTGGAATTGCACTTAGGTAGCAGTGAATTTTAAGGTGGAACTTCTTTTATGGTAGCACTGAATTTTAAGGTGGAACTTCTTTTAAGGTAGCGCTGAGTTTACACTGACACTGAAATTAAGGTGGAACTGCATTTAAGTTAGCAATGAATTAAAGGTGGAACTTCAATTAACATTGGACTAACTTTAAGGAGGTACAGAATTTAAGGTGGAAATTTAAGGTGGAACTCTTTAAAGTAGCACTAAAATTAAGATGGCACAGAATTTAAGGTGGAACTTCTTTCAAGGTGGCACTGCAATTAACATAGCACTAAATTTGAGGTGGCACAAAATTTAAGGTGAGACTGCAGTTAACATTGCATTGAATTTAAGGTGGCACAGAATTTAAGGTAGAACTTAAATTAAACTAGCACTAAAATTAAGGTGGAACAAAATTTAAGGTGGAACCTCTTTTAAGGCGGCACAAAATTTCAGTTTCAATTTCACTCTTTAAGGAAGCACTAAAATTGGCAAAGACTTTAAGGTGAAACTTCAAATAACATAGCACTAAATGTAAGGTGGTATAGAATTTATGGTGGAACTTCAAATAACATAGCACTAAAATTAAGGTGGTACAAAATTTAAAGTGGAAATTCATTCACAGCAGCAACTGGAAAAGAATTAAAATCCACCACGGGTACTGCAGCTTCTGCTTAGGAACATTTCAGTGCATTAAGTTACCACTGAATTTAAGGTGGGACTTCAATTAACATAGTACTAAATTTAAGGTGGCACAGAATTTAAGGTGGAACTTCATTCACGGTGACACAGAATTTCAGGTGGAACTCTCTTTAAGGCAGCACTAAAATTAAGGTGGCACAAAATTTAAGGTGGAACTTCATTCACAGTAGCAACTAGCAAAGAATTAAAATCCACCAAGGATACTGCAGCTTCTGCTTAGGAACATTTTGGCAGTATTTCAACAGCTATCAACAGCCTTCGACCATTTTAACTTTGACCATTTTAACCATTTTAACTTCTTTTAAGGTAGCACTGAGTTTACACTGAAACTGACATTAAGGTGGAACTGCTTTTAAGTTAGCACTGAATTCAAGGTGGAACTTCAATTAACATAGTACTAAATTTAAGGCGGCACAGAATTTAAGGTGAAACTGCAATTAACATAGCACTAAAATTAAGGTGGCACAAAATTTAAGGTGGAACTTCATTCACGGTAGCAACTAGCAACGAATTACCATCCACGACAGATACTGCAGCTTCTGCTTAACAAAATTTTACCACCATTTTAACAACTATCAACAGTCTTCAACCATTTTAACGTTTTAACATAATTAACAGGCTTTTCCAAGCCAACTTTTGTTCACGAACTTTCCCTTTCTAGTTATTATTATTATTATTATTTTTGGCATTTGATATGTTTTTACATTTCAGTTTTTTCAATCCCTGATTTCTGTATTGGCTCGGCTACATTGTAAATGAGGGTCCTCCTCGATGTGCTCTGTGTTTAAATAAAGGTTAATTGATTTATTGATTTTTACCATAAATGTGGGTCAGACCACCCTTTTTTTTAGTCTTATAAATGTTTTTTCTTAAAAGCTGAGTGCATTTTGGTATTTATTTGTGTTTTAGAGTCTGTCTCCCTAAGCCCCTCCCACTCCCTGCCTTAGCATCAAAGTATATTTCTAATCTGTAAGAAACACTGAATTAACCCTCAAGCTTTCATAGTTTAGTTTTCCAGAGTCTGGGTGGAAATATCCTTGTTCATAAGCTGTTTGTAGGTATTAGATGCTAGTGCAAGCTCTCTAGCTTTAGCAAACAGTTATTTAGTGTCAGCAGCCTTACAGTGCCAGAAAGCAAACTGAAAAATGTAAGTGTAGAACTTGGTAAGGTGTGGTTTTCATTTTACGAATAGTGACAGCAATTTAGAAAGCATGAAACACAAATCTTTGTAATGAGTAAAAATATATATTTTTCACTCCATTTCCATCTGGCATATAAGCACAACAGCTGTATGACATTCATGTACAAACCCAATTCCAAAAAAATTGGGACAATATGTGAAATGCTAATAAATACGGAAAGCAGTGACTAGTAAATTCTTTTTGACTTGTATTTAATTGGAAACAGAACAAAGCACAGTTTTTTTATGTTTTGCCTAATGAACTTCATTGTTTTTTTTTGTTTCTTTTTTAAAACACACTAATTCCAAATTTAATGTCTGCAAGATGTAGCAAAAATAATTCAAGGATTAAAGCAAAAGTAAAAAGAATTAAAGCAAGATTTATCTAATAATTTACAGAGAATAGTACAACACCATTTCCAGACGCTGTGAAAAATGTAAATAAAAACAAAATGCAATGATGTGCAGATCATTTAATCCCTATATTTCATTGAAAATGTTTCAAAGACAACAAATCAAATGTTGAAACTGAGAAAATTTATTGTTTTTTGAGAAATATATGCCCATTTAGAATTTGATGCCAGCAACACATTGCAAAAAAAGTTGGGAGAAATCTCTGTATGCAAGGAACAAGGCCAAAAACCAGTATTTGCTGGCCATGATCTTTGGGCCCTCAGTGGCACTGCATTAAAAACAGACATGATTCCATAGTGGAAATCACTGCATGGGCTCAGATAAACTTCTGAAAAACACTGTCTATGAAAACAGTTTGGCGCTGCATCCATAAGTGCTAATTAAAACTCATGGAAAGAAAAAAAGCATACATGAACAGGATCCAGGAATGCTGCCACCTTCTCTGGGCCTGAGCTCATTTGACATGGACTGAGGGGAAGTGGCTCCGTATTAAAAGAGACAGGTCACCCACTGAAAACATTTGACACATTATAAAATCAAAAATACAATGAAGGAGACCCTGAACTGATGAGCAGCTGAAATCCTATGTTAAGCAAAAATGGGAAAACATTTCACTTTCAAAACTACAGCAGTCGGTCTCCTCAGTTCCCAAACGCTTACAGAGTGTTGTTAAAAGAAGAGGTGATGAAACACAGTGGTAAACATGCCCCCGTCCCAACTTTTTTGGAACGTGTTGGCATCAAATTCAAAATGGGCATATATTTTTCAAAAAACAATAAAATTTCTCAGTTTCAACATTTGATTTGTTGTACTATTTTCAAATAAATATAGGGTTTAATTTATTTGCACATCATTGAATTTTACACAGCATTCTAACTTTTTTGGTAATGGGGTTGTAGATAATTTCTATTTTTATGGTTTGTTGTAATAATGTGTTATTCCTACACAGGTTAAGTGAATTTAGAGTGCATGATGATCTACTTTCTGTGGTCTGTGACTAAAACCTTTCTGAAAGTAACTACTGAGACAGAGTTCAGGTTGAACTTTTTTAATGCAGATTCTGAGCAGGTATATGCAATCAGAACTGATTTCTGGTTGTGAAGCAGTCATTGGCAGAGGGCTCAGAACCCTTTGAGTCCAGCAATGTCCTTGTCTCTCTACTCATTGTAGGGTCAGAGGATAGTCCAGGGCCAGGCTCTAGCTCAGAGGTCCTGATGTTGCAGAACAACACATGCAGAGCCAGCAGCCTATCATGGAGAGAGACGCTGCAGCTGGAATCAGCAGATTCATACACAGGTAAAGCTTCACAGATAAACAATCAATCTGAGCTGCAGTGTGAGCTGTTCTTAATCAGAGCAACCTTGCAAATGGAGATAAATATACACATGAGCCTCACATAGATGATTCCATATGAGTAAACACTCACAGGTAAATAGCAGCAGCTTCGCTCATGGGTAAGCACACAATTTTTAATGTGGTTCTCTTTATCTACTATTAGGACTTGTGTGAAAATCTAATGAAGGTTTTATGCATGAATGTAAAAATTCTTGCATTCATTCTTGTATGCCTGTATAAAAATAAATCTATGTTTATTTATCTTGGTAGCCTTTATAGAAAACGCTGTTGAGGTAATGCTGACTGTGTCTCAGCCTTTCAGTGCATAAAAAATTGTGCTTGTAGTTCTGATGTTAGTAGCTGTTAGTATTTCATTTCTTTTTGTAGAATAGTGAATGATACTTTTTTGTATTTGTACTAATTTTGTATTTTGCTATTTGCTTAAAGGAGAGGTCAGTTAGCTTGCTGGTTACACATAAAAAAAAAAAAGTCTGTACATACGTCACGTCCAGTCAGAGGAACACTATTTTAATAATAATTCTATTATTATTAAATGTATCGATTAATAATAAAACTCTTCTCATATCGGCATTGTGATATTTGACAGCTCTATCAAACATTTTACAGTGGTGCTTGAAAGTTTGTGAACCCTTAAGAATGTTTTTATATTCACGCATAAAAACTTCATTAAATTTTCAGTCCTAATAGTAGATAAAGAGAACCAAATTAAACAATTGAAACAAAAAATATTACACTTGGTCATTTATTTATTGAGGAAAATGATCCAATGTTACATACCTGTGACTGGGAAAAGTATGTGAACCTTTGCTTTCAGTATCTGGTGTGACCCCCTTGTGCAGCAATAACTGCAACTAAACGTTTCTGGTAACTGTTGTTTAGTCGTTCACATCAGCTTGGTGGAATTTTAGCCTATTCTTCCGTACAAAACAGCTTCAACTTTGTTATGTTTGTGGGTTTCCTGCCATGAACTGCTTGCTTCAGGTCCTTCCTGACGCATAGGATTAAGGACAGGACTTTGACTTGGCCATCCCAAAACATTTACTTTATTCTTCTTTAATCATTCTTTGGTAGAATGACTTGTGTGCTTAGGGTGTTGTCTTGCTGCATGACCCATGTTCTCTTGAGTTTCAGCTCACAGACAGATGTCCTGACATTTTCTTTTAGAATTTGCTGGTATAATTCAGAGTACATTGTTCCATCAATGATAGCAAGCTGCCCTGGCCCAGATGCAGCAAAACAGGCCCAAACCATGATACTACCACCACCGTGTTTCACAGATGGGTTTTCACAGATAAGGTTTTTGTGCTGGAATGCAGTGTTATTCTTTCTCCAAACATATAACGCTTCTCATTTAAACCAAAAAGATCTATTTTGGTCTCATCTGTCCAAAAACCATTGTTCCAATAGCTTTCTTGCTTGTCCATGTGATCTTTAGCAAACTGCAGACGGGCAGCAGTGTTCTATTTAGAGAGCAGTGGCTTTCTCCTTGCAACCGTGCCATGCACACCATTGTTGTGCAGTGTGCTTCTGCTGGTGGACACATGAACATTAACATTAGCCACTGTGAGACAGGCCATTAGTTTCTTAGAAGTTACCCTGGGTTCCTTTGTGACCTTGCGGACTATTACACACATTGCTCTTGGTGTGATCGTTGTTGGTAGTCTTAAATTTCCTCAATTTGTACACAGTCTGTCTGACTGTGGATTGGTGGAGTCCAAACTCTTTAGAGATGGTTTTGTAACCTTTTCCAGCCTGATGAGTGTCAACAACTCTTCTTCTGAGATCCTCAGAAATCTCCTTTGTTCATGCCATGATGCACTTCCACAAATGTGTTGTGAAGATCAGACTGTGATAGATCTCTGTTCTTTAAATAAAAAAGGGTGGTCACTCACACCTGATTGCCATCCCATTGATTGAAAACACCTTACTCTAATTTCACCTTCAAATTATCTGCTAATTCTAGAGGTTCACATACTTTTGCCAGTAACAGATATGTACAAACCCATTTCCAAAAAAGTTGGGACACTGTGCAGAATGTAAATAAAAATAGAATGCAATGATATGCATATCATGTAAACCATATTTTTAAAGGAAAATACTACAAAGACAACATGTATCATTTTTTTGAAAAATATAAACCCATTTTGAATTTAATGCCACATCACATTCCAAAAAAGTTATTTTTAAATAATAAAAAAGACTGCTCATGCAGTCTTTCACAGAGTGGTGAACCCCTCCTCATCTTTACTTCTGAAAGACTCAGCCTCTCTGGGATGCTTTTTTATACCCAATCATGTTACTGACCTGTTGACAATCAACCACCAGTTGTTTTTTAGCATTACACAACTTCGCCAGCCTTTTGTTGCCCCTGTCCCAACTTTTTTGGAAGGTGTTGTTGGCATCAAATTCAAAATGGGCAAATATTAAGAAGAAAAAAAAAGATCAGTTTCAACATTTGAAATGTTGTCTTTGTACTATTTTCAATGTAATATACTGTTTAAATGATTTGCAAATCATTGCATTTTGTTTTTATTTACCTTTTGCACAGCATCCCAACTTTTTTGGAAATGAGGTTGTAATATCGGATCATTTTCCTCAATAAATAAATGACCCAAGTCTAATATTTCTGTCTCATTTGGTTCTCTTTATCTACTTTTAGGACTTGTGTGAAAATCTGAAGAAGTATTAGGTCAAATTTATGCAGAAACATTGAAAATTCTAAAGGATTCACAAACTTTAATGTACCACTGTATGTCAATATCTCTTAGATCTTACACATTTTGTTCCATTGATGTATTATTGTTAAGGGAGAGCTCCACTTTTTCATTACTGTTATTTTTGATTCTTTAATGTTTTTTAAGTCAAAGGGCAGATCAAGATTACAAACTTGTTTCTTCATTCTGATTTGGTTATGCAGGTGAATTTCCCATAGAACAGCAGCACGTAGAGAAGGTAAGTGCCTTAGTCAGTGTTACTGCTACTGCAGATGGCTCTCTAACCCTAACTGGATCATTGGCCAACTGATCCTCAAGCTAATACTCGAACCCATGGGTCTTGAAGTTCTATCCTGGGAGGCTGGAGTCAAATTTTATTATTTTTTTTTATTTCGTCTAGCTCAAACACACCTGATTCAACTTATTTGTTTATTGCCAGATTTAGTGGGTGTATTTGAACAGGGTAATTGCCAAACAGAGCACCAAATCTGGTTCTAAACCCCCTTCCATCTAACCCTGATCTTCATCACTAACTGCTGCCTGTAGCTTTCTGACTTTGACTCTAAACCCGTAACCTTCAAACTAGGGTTGTAGCAATACTGGGATTTTGATTTAAATACCAGTTGTAAAATTAGTGCTTTCAGTGAAGCTCTTGTTTCTGATTAATGCATTTAATGATGCTATGGCAAAAAAAAATAGAAAAATTAATTGCTGTTAAGCCCAGTCCAGAACTATATTTAGAATCATGTGTCTGGCCCTTTGTATTTATTAAGTTGAACACAGAAAACTATTTTTACAGATTAATTAACAGTATGACTTTTGAATTCTAAAGGCAACATTAACAGTGAGATGAAGTACAGTATTCCCTAACATTCATCACACTGTGTTTAAAACAAATACAAAATGGATTCTGCCTTACATTAGGGCTGGTCTGAAGAATTTAAATATTCAGGTGTTCGTTATGTTGGTATTCGTTTATTTGTGTAGTATTCAGCAGCTTCATAGCCTAAATTAAACTTAATCAGCAACAGCCTTTAGATAGAACAGTTATTGTTAATTAATTTTTTTAGTAAAGTTGCATGCATCCTAAATTTTTGCTAGACATGCACATCACCTCGCCTCAGAGTGCAACAAACTGCACTGTGTTCTATACAGTGTTTTTGTGTTATAATATAACCTAATTTCATGTTTGTTTGTTCAGCTGCAACTGGCCTCACTGCATGATGGAGCTACTGCTGATCCAGATTATATGATGTCCACTACCATCTCAACTGGCAGCTATTCCACCAGTGAACATGACAGCAGCCAGACCGTCACAGGTGTGTATGTCCATAGACAAACTCATGTAAGGGCTACCAAGCACCTTGGCAGAAGAGTTGAGATGTGGAGGCATGCTGTTTAAGGGTGTTATTGTTCTTCTCAAAGCAGATTTTAGGCCAGCTGAGTAATGTAATTTGGATGTAGCTCTGTTGGAGAGCTAGAGCAAGGCTTCTGCGGTGGCTGAGAGCTAAATGATGGCTGCAGCTAAGAACAGTGAGGCCAGATGTTCACACAGATTAAGATACAGGATTTTATGTTTCTTGCCATTTCCTCTCCTCCATGCATTGGTAATGCTGGTAAAGCTAAAGTTGTTTTACCTTTCTTCTTTAAATACAGCATTTACTGCATATAGTGTGTCAGTTCTGTTCTTTGAACTGAAGGCTTTTCTATAAAAAAAAGGCTTGTTCTTTTGAAGAAGAGCAGCTTGCAGTAATGGCTGTGCATGATCGAATCCTAAGTTGCTCAATGTGCAACCTGATTCCTAATGTTTTCATCAAATGCCGTAGGAGGCAGTGTCTCAGTCGTGACTGCAGGGGAAAGTACAGTTCTGCGCTTTAGCCCTGAGAGGGCCACAAGTGCCAAAACAATGCAACAGTGGCTGTCCACACAGTGCCTGGAGTACAGGGATTTCCTCAATACCACTATGCAAGGCAAGGCACAGGCAGACTGCAAAACAATATTTATAAAGCTGTGGTGCTGTCAAGCTATCATTAAATACTCTATATAATATACCTAAAATTATTTTTTTGCATGAAAACAGATACCTTCCAGCCTCTGTCTCCTGAGGTCACATACAACAGCATGGCAGAATATCCCATGAACCTACACCTCCCTGTGGAGGTGAGACTCTGTTGTTCACCTGTGGGAGATTCCACCACTGATACTGATCCAGCTGCTTCTCAATGGCTGGACAAAACGGATCCTTCCCTCGAGTCAGGGTGGTTGAACCCCCTTGAGCGTCTTCGATCAGACACCCAGTACGAACATTTGCAGATGTCTATGGAGCAACTTCTCATTTCAAATGATTCCTGTCATGATACAGAAAAAGTGTCTCTCATGTCAGCTGACAAAAGCTTTGTAGTACAGCCACCCACTTCTAACACCTGTGTCCATGACAACAGCCCAGAGCCAATACAAAAAGAGCTTCTTACAAATAAACTAGGGTCAGAAGTGACTCCCGCCATACAACTGCTCAGTGGCCATCCACAACGTAGCTTTAATACGGATGACCATTCAGCTTCTGGCCCAGCAGTCTGTCATCAGTGGGAAAGAGTACTGGTAAGGTATCAAAACATTTACACTAATCACTGCTATCTGTGTATGCTGATTACTTGCATCACTTCTCTGCTAAAGCTATGTTTAAGCATTTCATAAATGTGTAAGCTCTTGAATAACTTTTGTTTGTAGAAACTTGACTTTGAAAAAGGCATCCTTGAGGAGTCTATGATCTCATTGGTAAGTCTGTCAGATACAACACTAGAAGATGATTACCCCACTTTTAAAGAGGAAAAAGGCGGAGAGAAAGAAATGAAAGAGAACCTGGAGAAGAGAGTGTCTGACACAAGAAACTGGAAGATAAACTAAAAGCACATCGTAATGAGGTGAGAACTACTTTATTGTGCAGGTAATATACAATCAGTTGTGTACTTTACCGACACAATAAAGATGCCATTGTACAATAATCATGACAGTTCTATCCAGGTAATGCACTATATGCAGATGTAGATTTAAGTACATCGGGTATATATAGCCAGTGTAAGAGCTGCAGTGTGCAGTACACCCACTGGAACCCTGCCAGCCAGTAAAAAAGCAAACTGGGGATGTTTTCTCATTTTAATACTTTCCTCTCTGTCTTATAGAGAAAAGTGTCAGCATCAGCATATCCAGGGGTACCTGTTTTTCACACAGATAAAAGCAAGCCTCAAGAAGTGCCTGTATGAAATTAAATGGACTGTGCTTTCAAATTGAAGCAAACCAACCATAGTGTCTTTCACTAAACACTTACCTTATATACTGATTGTTCAACTGTAACAAGCCCTGGGCACCTCTGATACCTCGGGAGATATTTTCACATAGATTATATACCCAACAATATTCAATGAGTTTAAAGGGGATTGAACTTTGGAATCTTTTCCTAAACTGAAGACACAAGAGAAGAGCTGTTAAATGTGGATTATGAACTATGGAAGACAGCAGTTCCACTCAAAAATCATAAGAAACAGGCTATGTGATGAGACCACTACATTTCTAACTGTTAGTGGATGTTTTTAACCATTTAATTTTTTTAACTGTTATCATGTGACCTGTTGCATGACTAGAAAGGAAGCTATAGCCATATAGCTACAGAACAGTGTGAATGTAAGATTGCACAGGCTGTGGGTGTGTACCAATGCTGTGATTTTTCCAATGCTGTTTTTTTCCATTGTTTTGTGCCTCAGTTTTATTGCTGGTATAGCACAATGGGGATCTGGACCATTGGTCTTTACCAGCATGCAAGACAGAAGCAGTATTGAATTAATACCATTCTAATAAACAGGAAAGATATTTTTTAAACTGTTTCATGTTTTTAGCCTTTAACTAGATTAATTCATATTACTTGTACTTTTGATACTTAAGTACATGTAAAAGCAATGTTTTTGTATCTTTAAATACAAAAATATTTCAGTACTAGTATTTCAGTACAAGTACTATTTTATAAAAGGTAACTCTTATACTCAAGTACAAGAGTTGTGTACTTTGTCCATTATAGGCTCTACATTGCAAAGTCACTTGTACAGTCAGGTCCATAAGTATTTGAACAGTGACACAATTTTTGTAATTTTGCCTCCAGGGGTACCACCACAATGGATTTGAATTGAAGCAGTCAAGATGTGATTAAAGTGTAGACTTTAACAAAAATATTGCATTAACTGTTTAGGAAGTATAGCCATTTTTACATAGTCCCTCCATTTTCACAAGCTCAAAAGTAATTTGACAAACTAACAATTATAAATACAAGACTTATTTTTAATATTTGGATGCAAATCCTTAATCCGTTTGGAACCCATGAACATCACTAGATCCTGAGTTTCCTTGCTTAAGATTTTTTGCCAGGCATTTACTTGCAGCCGCCTCCAGTTGCTGCTTGTTTGTTGGTCTTTCTGCCTTCACTTTTGTCTTCAGCAAGTGAAAAGCATACTGAATTGGGTTGATGTGGAGGCGAGACTCTTGTCCACCTGTGGGCTGATGTCAGGTAACTGACTCGACCATTTAAGAACATTCCATTTCTTTGCCTCTCTAGTTGCTTTCACTGCATGTTTTGGGTCATTATCCATCTGTACTGTGAAGCACCATCCTGATGGTTTTGTAGCATTTGATTGAATTTGAGCAGTATAGGTCTGTACACTTAAGAATCCATCCTGCCACTTCCATAAGCAGTCACATCAGTAAACAGCAGTGACCTAGTTCCATTGTCGGCCATACATGCCGATTGCATCTTGAGGTAAACCCTTGGAATTTATGTTTATGAAGATGTCTCTTGATTATTGACATCCACAATGATACAACATTCCTCTTATTTAAGTAACATATTGTTGGTTTGACCACTGCTATCTCTCTGTTAGGTTTTTTCTTCAGCCTAATGATGCCCCCCTTCACTTGCATCGACACCTCTTTGGACGACATATTGAAGATTCCCATGAACAGCTACCAAATGCATATTCAACACTTGGAACCAGACTTTTTATCTCATTGATTTGTCATGAAATAATATGGAAACAGATCACACCTGGCCATGAAACTGCTCATCGGCCAACTGTTCATTTATTTTTGAGCCTGTAAATTTTTTTTCTGAAACAAATAGCCCACTATGTTTAAGGCAGTGGTTCTTAACCTAAGATTATTTTTTGGGGTTTGCTGGAAAATCTTTTATTTTCAACGCAGTATCTCGCTACAGTGATATGGCGTTGTCATTATCAGCTAAATCGTCAAGTGGTTTTGTCAGAGATTGTTTACATTAAGTGTTCGTTACCTAACTATGCTTTAAATATAAACAGAAAGTAGAGACATTTGAACTGTAAAAGCGAAAAAAGAGCTGTTGATTTTTACAAAGTTAATTCATTTATGGTCAAAAGTGGTAGGCATAGAGTGCTTAAGAGCTAATTCTAAAAAACATATTCGGAGTAGCTGCAGAAGTAGCAATGTAGCATGTGTTTGCAAACATTTTGGACAGCTGATTATTTTAATATATTGTTCTGTATTTTTATTGGTTGGTGATCTAATATTTGCTGTTATTGTCACTACACTGTAACCTGCACTTGTTATACTTGGGTCAGTTTCAGTCTCAAAACTAGATGTGGTTCAGGTCTGTTCAGACAGAACATTCTCAAGCTTTATTCAGATTCAGACCAAAATTTCAGGCCCCATTAAAGCTAATGCCTGTAGATGGGTTTCACCAAGCAGAAGCAACTAAATGCACAACAACGGTGTGTTTAGTGCTCTTACCTTAAGCCAAAAACATTAGCTATGCCTTTTCAGAAAAATAAATAAGTAAAATAAACAAACACATACCCTCCATACAGTGTTCTACAGATCGGCCATATGTTCCACCAGTGCAAGAATTTAATTGTTACTTTATGATGAAATGCACTATTTACAACAGCTATATATGCATATTTATAGCTGCTTTGGCTTACACTTGGGTGTCCAAGTGAAGCCCCCCCAAGGTAAGATGTGCCCCCACCCTCACCTGCCCAGTCTGGATCATTGCTTACCTGGAATTTATTGCCCCAGAATTTTGTCAATGGACAAGAGTGATATATGCATATACATTAAGTTGTACAAGACAAGTTGTTAAATATATTTGATTAAGGAGGGTTTGTGGAGTGAGAACATTTAACTTTGATACTTTAACTTTGAACTTTTATAGTACTGTAATTTGTCTTTTCTCATAGCTTGAAATAATTACAGATAACAGATTGACAAAGACTAAGACATTTTCACCGTTAAGTCTAATATTTATAGCGTTATACTTTAATAACCAATTTCTGTGAAATTATTAGACATGACAGATGCCAAATTGTTGGAAGTTTTGCCAATGGGGCACCTAAAAAAACTGGTTTACTGTTGTTCCACTTAATTTCCCCTATGTGTGCGTAGATTTATAAACTATCTTCTTGTACATGATAAACTTACGCACCAAACATATGGCTTAGCTTTATAGTAAGTAAATAAACATTGTTCTTATGGGAGGCCTCTTCCCTATTTTCCCCTACATCTGAAGCAACATATTCTTTACTTTGTAGAAAGAAAGCTCACGTTAGACCTTCTCTCTAAATAGTACTGGAGGAGCCTGTTAATATGCTAGCTGAATGCGTACTTTAATGTGGGCCAAAACAGATATGTTGTAAAAGAAAGAGGGGACAGTTGAAATAAAAATGTGGATAAATCATAATGTTCAACATATTTTTGTATTGTATGTAATACGGAATGTCCCGCCCCTAAATAAAAATAGCCAGTCAGATGTTAAAAGTGTAAGTAGGAAAATGCCCCCATTGTTGTGGAGATTCTGTTTCTGTAATCGCAGAAAAATTGGAACTTTTTTTTGTGCGTAACGTGACCAAAAACCACCAATTATTTTTACCAGTGATTTAAAATAGATTTTGAAACAGCCTTGCTATCAGTTTCGGTTTTATAAGTCTCTTCCCTTTCAACTATATAGGAGCATGCAGCAAGGGTTCAGTCCTTCATTGACATATGGCAGCAGAAAGTAGCAACTCTGCCATCCGGAAATGGCACGTGCTCGCATGTGCCACTTAACAAATGGCACCCCCCATCAATAACTGTTAACGAGTGGCACTTGTCCCTCACGCCACTCGGTTACTGGCACTCGCCAGTGGCACCTGCCACACCGAAACGGCGCGTGCCGCTCAAAACAGACACCTACCAACAGCTCCTTTGAGTAAAGCGGTGGCTCTGGACAGCGGCTACTCGGCTACGCCAACTAGCAGCACATCGTAGTACCACCATCGACCATCAGAACCTGGGAAAAGTGACAAAGGAATGTCCATCTGAAGACTTTGTACAGATAGTCTGCATTTCGTTGGTTCACTAGTTGTAAGCAAAATAAGACATTTTAGCCAAAGGCTATGCGACTATAGCAGTAATACTAGCTTTAATATAGACTCTGGGCTTTTGTCATGAATTATTTGTTGTGTTATTCATGCTAAATATAAATGCTGTAAGGCCATTTATCAGCGTATTTATTAAATAACACATGAGAAGTGCAGGCTTGTGATCTTGTTTTTATGCATGAATTTGTATAATTTAGAGATTCCTCATCAGCGTCTACAACGGGCAGGCAGTGGCACCTGCTGCTCAGGAGTGGCACTTAACCAAAAGCCAGTGGCATTCAATTGATGCTCATGAGTGGCATGAGTAGCCATCCACACTGAAAGTGCAATCAAAACTAAGTTTGATTTTAAACATAAGTATAACTAATATAATTTTACTAATTAGTTTTCGTGTGTTCATTAACTGTTTGCTGTTAGTGGCATTGGATGTAGTTTGTACAAGTAATATTTAATTACAAAAAAATAAATAAAAAATATTCATAACACTAATATGGAATTACACTGGGTTTGCCTTAGCTTTGACGAAAGCGCAAGTAAGTTCACATTGCTAAAAGTCTAAAGGTTACTCAAGTGCATGTTTTTACTTTAGGTATAAGGTAATTGGTACTGGAACTTCTTAGGTGTCACAACATCTGTTCTTGTAGAGAAATAAGCAGATTTGTCTCCCAAGACTGACAGCCTAATCCAAACAACCAAGACAACCAAAGGTGTACCACACAAATAGTTCGTATATAACGTTATATACATATAAATAAATATATATATTTCCATATGGTCAGTTCCAGATAGCTGACATATTCCAATAACAGTAAGAGCGTTTAACATATTCACTAAAGCTACGTAATATTATTAAACAATATTAACACATAGGTTAAAGAACACTTTGTATCTCAATGGTACATAGATTAAGAGAACGAGTAGTGATGTCAATGGAGTCTCTGTGTGTGAACGGTGCTGTCACAGCTGCAGACAGAGGTCACTTCTTAAACAGTGGGTGCCACTTCTAAATAGCATTAGGTAGTATCAAAACTTTGCATTTTTATAGTTTTAAGAGGCAGATGCCGATGGCTGGCTGAGCTCGGTAAAGTTAGGTTGATATTGGATATTCAGCGGATATTCGCGTTTCGCCCCTCCTATTGTTCACACACAACCTCTTAAAATTTTATGAAATAACATTTTCTAAATCGTGGTAAAACAGACAACAAACTACAATCTTTATATTTCGCCGAAGTACCCGATCTTTCCATTTCGCCAAGTAGATATAATGAAAATAGGCGGACTCGCTGCAGCGTTCGCCTAACACGGTAAGGGACCGTCTGTAAAGTGTGGGTACTGCGTAAAAACGTAGAACATCCACATACATGAGCAGCTTGTTGCTGTTGTTTATAAAGACCTGAAAGCCACTGAAATACGAAGATGATGTGAAAATCAATACCTGACATTAACAAGTATACACTTTTAGCAAATTAAGCAGTCTAAAGGTGTATGCAGTGGACTTACAAATTGAACTGAGACACACTGAACAAACCTACTGCAAAATAAAATAACTTGTACTTAATTAAACAACATAATACAAATAACATACAAGCTTTGGTTTGAGACACACCTGACAAACATACTACAACCTTTAGTTTGGTAAAATATGCCTTGACTGAATTTTAATGAATATTTTATAGAAATAAATCGCAATTATATCACAGCCATATGACTTACAGATCTAAAATCACTTGTAGTGTACAGAGACACACCTGACAAACATACTACAACCTTTACTTTGGTAAAATATGCCTTGACTGAATTTTAATGAATTTTTCCTTGAAATAAATTACTACTGTGTCATATCCATATGACTTACAGATCTAAAATCACTTGTAGTGTACAGAGACATGCCTGACAAACATACTACAACCTTTAGTTTGGTAAAATATGCCTCGACTGAATTTTAATGAATTTTTTCTAGAAATGAATTATTACTGTGTCATATCCATATGACTTACAGATCTAAAAGCACTTGTAGTGTACAGAGACACACCTGACAAACATACTACAACCTTTAGTTTGATCAAATATTCCTCACCTGAATTTTGATTAATTTTTTTTAGAAATAAATTGTTATTGTGACACATCCATATGACTTGGAGATCTTAAATCACTTGTAGTGTAGAGAGACAAACATACTACAACCTTTACTTTGGTAAAATACACTTCGACTGAATTTTAATGAATTTTTCTGGTGTGGCTGCTGCATTGTTTCACTGATTTTTGTTTTTAAGAGATTTTCAGAAAATTATTATTATGCTAAAATTTTAAAATGTTTGAATTCAAAATTTGCTGGTACTGTTATCACACACTTTCTTCTATTTGGCTATTTATATAAAATGTGGAACTTGTAAATGTTGGCTCCATGCAGACTGCTTTGGAATGATACCAGGTGCTGTTCCTGATGAGGAAACAACATGGCAATGTGAAATGTGTGAAACGGATGTGTAAAAAAAGTAGTTCAGGAAGATATATGTACTGCGAAGTAAATATTTTTAAAGTAGAAACATTGCAACAAATAATTTTTAATTTTTTACTGTATTGTTAGTTTAGTGTTGTGTAAGTTATAGTCAGCTGTTCAGCAATTCATACCCCAGAATATATTTATTTTAATTCTGCACATCTTTGGATATAATGATGGCAGTTTGTACTTAATGTAGACTGGATACACTTTTGTCAGTTTTATTTCTTTGTTTTTTTAAGATGAATATAATTTTTTGTCAGATGGATGTGCCTCAGCAACACTTCATTCATGATATAAAAATGACAATCAAACTACTGTATGTTGCTCATGTGCGACAAATTATTTGTTCCAGAAAAAACTAATTCTGCCACAATATGCTAATAAGGTTGTAGTTTGCTTGAGAAAGGTTTTCAGGAAAATTCTAGTAGGACTGCAAAACATGTCAAAGTTAAAATGTATTGTCCAAAATTAAAATGCCCACGGCGCAGCTTTGCATAACATGCTCCTAAAACTCCTTATATATATATTGCATGTTTTCCAAACCAAAGGTTTATGAGATGTGCGTAAGTACACTAAAGGTGATTGTAAATCTGTAGATCTGTATGTCAACAGTTTGTCAGAATAGTCATAATTATTAGAAATTAAACAATTAAAAATATTAAAATCTTCAAATTTATATTTTTTTTTATAGGTTTGCGTTATTTGTTAAAACAAATGGGTGCTGCGGAAGTATACATGCACCGACCCTCTTTATTAGGGACCATCTGACTCTCATAGTCATCAGAGGAAGGTGTCAGTACATCGGCAAGCAGGCACAAACTAGGCAAATTTACAATCAAAATCCAACAAAACAGAAGAATGGTTAAAGCAAGAGATATTGCAGAACAAGAACATGGTTAAGAAATGCACTCAGAAAGCTGCAACACTTTGCAAGGCAAGAGACCAAAGTCTTTACATTTAAAACCCTTTGTCTTGGCTGTAAGCATATTTTGGCTTGTAAAAACACAATATAACATTCAAATTAATACAAACAAGCACTACAGTCAGTGAAGTAAAATGTAATAAGCATTTCTTATGTTTTTATGTTATTGTGAGCTGGTTAGAGCAGCAAAGTTTGGTTCCCAAATTCTCCTTAATGTCCTGAGACATGACATGGATTGGTTCATATCCAACAACCAGCACTCCTGATTTAATGAAAGACTAATTAATGAAACCGGCTAGTGGATGAAAACTACAATTATTACTTGATGTCCACAAGGGTTTAGAAACCCCAAGAGGGTTTGGAATGTTTGGAAATTTGTATTCATCCTAATATTTATGTTTTTCTTAACATTCTTAATTGCTTACTGACCAATTAAATAGCTTTTTAAATACATTTTTCTCAAGTGCCTAAAACATTAAATTAATACTGTTTGTTATTCAGTCTTAGAAATGGGCCACAAGTGTGTGTGGTAATAAGTGAGTGGAGTCAGAGCCAGAGCGGGCCAGTCCCAAACAAGAGTACACTACATAAAGTGAGGCTCCCAAAGCCCAAAACATTGGGTGAATCTGGACCACAGGATTGGCATTTTGGACAGGTATGAGGAGCTGGTCAGTGGTGGAGGCTGGCTGAGCAGGACACTAGAACCCCTGGTGGAACAGAAGAGTGGAGTGACACCAAAAATCTCACAAGCCTGAAGCTTGATAATTTCCAAAAAAGTTGGGACGCTGTACAAAATGTAAATAAAAACAAAATGCAATGATGTGCAAATTATTTAAACTCAATATTTAATTGACAGTAGTACAAAGATAACATATCAAATGTTGAAACTGAGAAATGTTATTGTTTTTTGAAAAGTATTTGCCCATTTTGAACATGTTGGGACAGAGACAACAAAAGGCCGGTAAAGTTGTGAAATGTAAAAAAAATAAACCTGGTGTTTGATTGGCATCAGGTCAGTAACATGATTGGGTATAAAGAGCATCTCAGAGAGGCTGAGTCTTTCAGAAGTAAAGATGAGGAGGGGTTCATCACTCTGTGAAAGACCACACAATTAAATAGTGCAACAATTCAGGAATAACGTGTCTTGACATAAAATAGCAAAGAACTGTTGCTTTTCATCATCTACAGTACGTAATGCCATTAAAAGATAAAAGAAATCTCTGTATGCAAGGGACAAGGCCAAAAACCGGTATTTGCTGGCCATGATCTTTGGGCCCTCAGGCAGCACTGCATTAAAAACAGACATGATTCTGTAGTGGAAATCACTGCATGGGCTCAGAAACACCTCTGAAAACCAGTGTCTGTGAAAACATTTCATCACTGCAACCACAAATGCAAGTTAAACTCTAAAACACAAAGAAGAAACCGTATATAAACAGGACCATAAACGCTGTCACCTTCTCTGGGCCCAATCTCATTTAAAATGGACTGAGGGGAAGTGGAAAAGTGTCCTGTGGTCCAATGAATCAAATTTCCAAAATTACCAAAATTCTTTTCCCAACTTTTTTGGAAATGGGGTGCTCAAAAATACTCAAATCTACACCTAAAAAACTATCACCCAGCAGGGTTGTAGTTCCACCACACCTAGTATTCAGATGCTCTTAAAGACGTTGATAAAAAGTGTATGTTCTAAAGTATGTGAGATCAGGACTGGAACTATGCACAGAAAGTCACAAGCAGGGTTGGGCAGCCATATAAGATGGAAGTGATTCTCTGGTGGCCATAAAAATGTAGAGGTACTTTTTAAACCTAAAGTTGTAAATAGTAGGGTCAATTGATGTGTCTTAATAAATTAAAAGTGATTTTAGCTCAGCATGTCAAATAGGTGAATAGGATTTTTTAAGAAGAATAATTAAAATTGACATATACACACACACACACATTTTCTAAGCTGTTTATCATTCTGGGTCGTAGGGGGGGAGGGGGAGCCTATCCTAGCAGTCATTTGGTGAAACGCAGAAAACACCCTGGACAGGTCGCAAGTCTGTTGCAGGAAATTAAAATCCAATCAAAGAATAAATTTAGTAAACTAAAGGTTGAAATACGTTTGTGTCATGTTCACTGCAAATCAGTGTACACTACAACTGTATCACAGTATCAATTTATTTCTAGAAAAAATTCATTAAAATTCAGTCGAGGCATATTGTACCAAATTAAAGGTTGTAGTATGTTTGTCAGGCGTGTCTCTCTACACTACAAGTGATTTTAGATCACTAAGTCATATGGATGTGACACAATATCAGTTTATTTCAAGAAAAAAATAATTAAAGTGTGTCTCTGTACACTATAAGTGATTTAAGATCTGTAAGTCATATGGATATGACACAGTAGTAATTTATTTCTATACAAAATTCATCAAAATTCAGTCGAGGCATATTTTACCAAACTAAAGGTTGTAGTATATTTGTCAGGTGTGTCTCTGTACACTACACGTGATTTTAGATCTGTAAGTCATATGGATATGACAGTAGTAATTTATTTCAAGGAAAAATTCATTAAAATTCAGTCAAGGCATATTTTACCAAAGTAAAGGTTGTAGTATATTTGTCAGGCATATCCCTGTACACTACAAATGATTTTAGATCTGTAAGTCATATGGCTGTGACACAGTAGTAATTTATTTCTATAAAATATTCATTAAAATTCAGTCGAGGCATATTTTACCAAACTAAAGGTTGTAGTATGTTTGTCAGGTGTGTCTCTGTACACTACATGTGATTTTAGATCTGTAAGTCATATGGATGTGACACAGTAGTAATTTATTTCTAGAAAAAATTAATTAAAATTCAGTCGAGACATATTTTACCAAACTAAAGGTTGTAGTATGTTTGTCAAGTGTGTCTCTGTACACTATAAGTGATTTAAGATTTGTAAGTCATATGGATATGAAACAGTAGTAATTTATTTCTATACAAAATTCATTAAAATTCAGTCGAGGCATATTTTACCAAACTAAAGGTTGTAGTATGTTTGTCAGGTGTGTCTCTGTACACTACAAGTGATTTTAGATTTGTAAGTCATATGGATGTGACACAGTAGTAATTTATTTCTAGAAAAAATTCATTAAAATTCAGTCAAGGCATATTTTACCAAACTAATATGTTTGTCAGGTGTGTCTCTGTACATTACAAGTGAATTTATATCTGTATGTTATATGAACGTGACACAATAGGAATTTAAATGTCATAAAAAATCAAAAAAAGGAATGTATTATCAAACTAAAGGTTGTATTATTTTTGCAAGATGGATACCTGTACACTACAAGTGACTTTAGATGTGTATGTCTTATTGTCGTCTCACAGTAGCAATTAATTACATATAAAAATTATCTCTGCAATTCAACTAAGGCAAATTTTATCAATCTAAAGGTTGTAGTATGTTTGTCAGATCAGGTCAGATGTATACTTGTTAGTGACAGTTATTGATTTTCACATCATCTTTCTATTTCAGTAGGTTTAAAGTCTTTATAAATAACGCCAACAGGCTCCTCATGTCTTTGAATGTTTTATGTTTTTAATCAGTACCCGCACTTTACAGACGGTCCCTTACCGTTTTCGGCGCCTACTCCAGCGATTCCGGCTATTTTCATCAAAAGTACTCGGCCAAATGAAAAGATCGAGTACTTTGACGAAATATAATAATTGTAGTTTGTTGTCTGTTTTACCACGATTTAGAAAATGTTATTTCAAAATTTTTAAGAGGTTGTTGGTGAGCGATAGGAGGGGCGAAACGCGAATATCCGCTGAATATCGAATATCAACCTAACTTTACCGACCTGGCTGTCTGTTATAAGTAAATGGCAAGTGCCGTTGGCATTTGGCTAATGCTTACGGCAAGCCGTTTTAGCCTAAAGTGACACCAGCTGGTGGTGCTATGATTTGCTGTTAGCCTAGCCAAGTAGCCACTGTCTAGAGTCACTGCTTTACTCACAGGAGCTGTCGGTGTGTGCCTGTTTTGAATGGTGTGCGCCGTTTATTGTGGCAGGTGCCACTATCTAGTGGCACGAGCCAGGCGGTGAAGCTGAAACTTCTGCCAGATGCCAAGGGATTGAACCCGCTCTTGGAGCCTTGGGCATCAACGGAAGGTCAGGCATCTATGTTAGTGTTGTAAAAGATGATGATTCAGATAGAAGAAATGTATAATGTGAAGAAAGCTGAAGAAACCAGGCAATTAATTGTGGTTTAAACTATTCTTTATGGTCAGAACATAACAAACACTTGCCAAACAGCAAAATATTTCATAAATCTGTCATGGGATAGTGGGGGAAAGTTTCCCAGGTTAGCTGTTTTTACCAGCCCTGCTAAAAAAAAGGACCATTAGAACCCATTAGGATTCAGACGTAATGGTTTTGCTTTCTAGTGGGAATTGGCTTAATGGTTTCCAGTAGACACCACTAGTTTCCTGTAGAAGACCTTTAGATCTCATTAGGAAACCATCAGATGCATTTACAATCAGCCACTGGTTACCTGTTAAACCATTAGGATCCTTTACATAGTGATATCAACCCTTTAAAAAGCTAAGCACGTTACAAAACCATCAGGAACCAACAGAAATGCAATGGTTTCCATGGGTTTTTCACTAGGGACATTAATGCAGCAACTCTCTCCATCCTTCAGGTTCCCTTTCAGTATTATATTTTTCACTTGGGACAACTTCAATTTGTAAAATAAGAAGATATCAATAAATAAGAAATATCACGATTAATATAATAAAGTAAGCAATATCACGATTAATAGATGTCTTATAGAGGTAAAAATGATTCATTCGTAAGATTCACTGTACCACGACAGCAAAGATAAAATGAACAGACTGTTAAAAATAGAAAGATAAAATTCGAACATTATATGTACATAAAACTATACAACCAAGATACATAACCTACCAAGGAGAACACACACGATTGCAAAGGTTGGCGGAAAAAGGGGTAAACGTGATTGGTTGAAACCGTTCACAACGCTTTGTGGGATATGTAGTTCATTCCGACATTAAACATGTTAAGTACACAGTCTTGTACCTTTGCCTTTTTTTTGTTTTGTTTTTTTTTAACTCCAATTTAACTTGTTATAATGTCATGAATAGGATTAGGATTTTTACTTCCGGAACCAGAGTCGCCAAAACAGTCGTCACTGTTTAGCTTTATCTGGGGTTTTTCCCCTAGAAGTCATATTTGCAATGTGAATGAACTTATTATTGAATTTAAAAAAAAGGTTGATTCCCGGGGCAGTACCCTGACTATTACGGTGCTCTTTTTTTGAAATACCCTCTGATTCTCTAACGGCCATATTTGACGTTGACGTACCGTTGCTTGCTCCACAGTGGTTGAACGGTGACGTTTTGTTGTTGTAGCTGCGTTCACACCGCTACAGAGAATTTACCAGCAGCCACGTGTGTTTCTCCACGTGTGTAAACTTTATTTTAAACATGGGAAAAAAGCGTCAAAATGCAGAACCACTGGATTCCCTAATGCCAGCAAATAAAAAGAAAACCGAAAGCGAGTTTAATGGGACGGTCTTTAAATCCATGCTAAAGGATCCTAGCAGTGCATTCAAAGGTAAGTGGAGGGATAGTGTGAGCGAATTCGCTAACCTAACTAAATAACACGTTCATGGTTATTTTGCTTTGGAATTTCTGGTAGTTGACAGAGTAACACAATTTAAACAAAAATGACACTCATTATTGCGTATTCAGCTGTCCATTAAAATTGTTAGCAATTGGATTATCGTACTGTTAGCTGTGAGCTAAAGGTTACGGGAGCCTGATTATCTGATGAACTGCGCTCGAGTGACCTAACCTACGTAACTTAGCGTTACCGAATATATACTTAGAAATGTTACATACAACTAGGGTTACTTGTCCAGGACAAAAATCCATTCGTGGACATACAATGTCTAGGAATCCAAGCACTTTCGTATTTAGCATTTCTTATTAAATGTAAACCACTTTTTATCCATTTAAACCGTTTAAAAACCCGTTTCCGGGAAAGTTGGGACATTTTGTATAATGCAGTAAAACAAAAATCTGTGAATTGTTTTATTCTCTCGAATTTTTGACAGAAGTACAAAATGACTTCTGATGTTTTGGCTGACCAACTTGACTGTACTGTAAAAATATAAATAAATTCAGAATTTTATATCTTCAACGCACTCAAGAAAAGTTGCGATACAGGGAAAATAAGATTGAAAAGTTGATAGAATATTCAAGTTACACCAACATGGGTATAAAAGGAGCATCCACCAAAGGCTCAGTCTCTGCAAGCAAAGATGGGTCATGGTTGACCACTTTGTGCCATGAGAGAATTGTGAAACAGTTCAAAAAGAACATTACTCAACAGAAGATTGGTTGGACTTTATGATGCTATTTCTTGTTCTTTTAAAAGTTTTGTATCACATTCATTGGTGTTATCACACTGTTACTTCTTGTCTTCTAGGTTTAGAAATCTTCATAAAGACAGCCAAAAAACTCCCATGTGCCAACCTTTATGATGTAGTTGAAGGCTACATTAAAATCTCAGCCGAGTGTTCTGAAATATTGTCATTATTGGAGGGAGATACCCATTCTGAAACTGAGGTAAGTTTCCTGACTGGGGTTGGGGGGGCGGAGGATGTAACAGTGCTGTTGAGCAGTGTCTTGGTAGACTGCACTCTTGGATAGCTCCTGCAAGTTTAACCCAGAATTAGACTTTCTTTCTGTGCACTGATGTCTAAGTAGTGACAGAGAACATCTTGAGTTTGTTTGTACACACCATGGACATGATGAAGTCAAGCCTGAGCGTGCAAACAATGAAGGCCAAGAAAGTGACAGATGTAGGCCATGCCACAGAAAAGTGTATGGATCTTGAAGGGCTCACTAGAACACAGAATATTCAAATAGCCCTGCTGAAGGAAGGCACTGAGGTAGGCCAAGGGGCAAGTGAATTCACCTCCTAGCTTCTGAGAGCAGTGATAGCATTGGATGAAAAGCCTCTGGTAGACATGGCGCTGTGCAGCCAGCAAGGCGATGCAGATCCATCTGCCCACTTATTGTACGACTCCATTATTTTTACGTTGTAATGAGAGTTCTTTGCAGATCAGCTATGTTGAGGGTGCTCTACTGTTGTGGACAGAAGTAGTGTTCACTGATGCAAAGGAGGCTTAAGTGTTTATAGAGCATCATTTTGGTGTTCATTCCAAGACCTCATAGGACTGACAAGCCAGCCTTGTTTATTGTTCCTTTTGGTTTACGGATGGCTTGATCTTTTACTAGTGAGTACCATTCTGTCACTGCTCTGTTGTAGTTGGTTCTTTCACCAGTTATACCTGACCTTTTGATTATTGTTGGTGTGTTAGAAGTAGACAAGGAAAAAAGGGGGAAACTGTTAATAGGCATGAAGCTATCTTATGCTTCTTTCAGAAGGACTTGGTTGGAAGTTAGTATTTGGTTAATTAGGGGTCCAAGCACCTTTAGGTGCATGCAACCCTATTGCTTTTGCTAGGATTTTTCTTCTTCTTCTTCTTCTTCTTCTTCTTCTTATTAGGGTTCAAGCACGCAGTGTGTAGAACCCTATTGAAATTGTCAAGATTTTTCTTATTAGGGTTCAAGCATGCAATGCATTGAACCCTATTGGAATTGTCAAGATTTTTAGGGTTCAAGCACGCAGTGCGTAGAACCCTATTGTAATTGTGAGAATTTTTCTTATTAGGGTCCAAGCACGCAGTGCGTAGGACCCTATTGTTTTTGTTAGAGTTTTTCTTATTCTTCTGCTTCTTCTTCTTATTATTATTATTATTGTTATTCTTTTTCTCCGATAAAACGAATCACCCAGACCAAACCGTAAGTCCTAGAGACATGAAACTTGGTCAATAGGTAGTAGTCCCTCCCGCTACTCAGGTTCGCGAAATGAGCCCAATCTCCCTAAAGGTGGCGCTATTGCGCAACACCACGCGTTTGGCTCCATAATTCCTTCCCCAGATTTTTGCCAGACATGACATATTTTTTTCATGATTCCTTGGGTCCAACAAAACAACTTTGTAATTTGGACCATTAAGCTCTGCCTACTTAGATTTTGAGCTAATTTGCATAATATGTGAAACCTACTTTTGCAAACTAGTCCTACAGTTTTCATCCTATCCTCATGTTTTTGGTGTCAAAAAATTCAGAAGAGCCTGAACATCAATAATTATCCAGCACATTTTTAATTTTTTACTCAAAATGGCTGCCATATGCAAATTAATCCTTCTGGAAAAATCAAAATAATTCTTATTTAATTGAAAAATCTGTAACTCAAGAATCCTTCACCTAAAAAATTTTAAACTTGACAGGCTTATTCCTAAAGAGACTCTGAGGACACCTATCAATTTTTGTGTGCATAGGTCATTAGGGGGCGCTGTAAATGCTATGTAGCTGTTTCTCAGCATCCGTACCTCCGATCAAGTTGAAACTTTGCATGTACCATCTATTACAAAGACTATAAGTGAATCTTTCAGGACACTTCGAAATATTTAAATTTATGGCCGCCATCGGCCATAAATTGGCCAATAAGCTTTCAGCAGCCATTTGACAGGCTTACCGTTGGCCAATCCTTATGATACTTGATATCTATCTCTATCTCACCATCCTCTAACAACCTGTAAAGTTTAAAAATATTTGGCCTCTGGGGGGCGCTATTACTGAAAATCAAGTATATCTTGTATAGATTGTCATTTTTGGTCAAATAGCTTAGATGCCCTCATGCAGTGCAGTGTTCCAAACCATTTTGTCATTAGAAGTCTATTTAAAAAGTGCTTAGTTTTTTTTCAATCGTTAACTGTTTGAAATTGGCACTTTTCGAACTAGTCAGTGGCATTTGAAGCTACCTTCTCAAATCTGGTCTAGAAATACTCTGTAGCCTCTCTAGGTAAATAATTATCCAGCACATTTTCCATTTTTTGCTCATTGTGGTCTCCCTCCATCACTAAATCATTGCGGCCATAGCATTGCTAGCTTAAATTGCTATAACTCATCAGTCATTGGTCCAATCTTCTGAAAATTGTAAATATGTTTATGAATTGAGACTCTCATGTGGCTTGCAAAATTTGATCCTGATTGGCCAATAGGGGGTGCTTTAGCACTCAAAAACACCTAAAATCTTTAAAAATTTTATTACAACAATACTACAAAGTCTACAGATAAATGACAGGTGTCTTTTGATTCAGTTCACTGTTCTGAATAACTTTGTAATTACATGTTATGTCATAAATTGTACTCCTTCTCTGGTATTTTGAATTATTCATTTAAAGACTATAGCTTATTATACCAAGGTCAAAAGGTCAATCTGAACAAAACTCGGTGAACATCTTTTGACAAAGGTCCATGATCGATTTTCATAACATTTGAAGACCTTTGGACCAGTTTTGACCCACTTTCACTGAGGTCCTTTATGCTTAAAGGGCCCTTATGGGTCCATTGGGTCTGTTTGTATCCTGCTTATCAAAGCCTTTAACATGGAGAAACTAAATACTTTGCAAACACAACAAAGTCAGAAATGTTACCGTTACTCATGTATTCTTTCAAACCTTTGTAGATCAGTAAATTGAAATATAAACATATATTAGGTTTAAAGCACCCTGCTCCTAGTTCATGACAAATGAAGGCCTGTTGATAAACTCTGATTTCTTTTCGGCCTCTCTGCCTCGAAGGCCCAACGTGCGTTAGGCCTTATTAGGCCTATTAGGCTCAAAGTGCATAAGAGCTTCTTGGGCTTATGCGTGCTTGGACCCGCTCATTGCCGCTTGCGGCTATATTTAGGGTTCAAGCATGCAATGCATTGAACCCTATTGGAATTGTCAGGGTTTTTCTTATTATTATTTTTCTTCCCTAAAACGGAACGCACAGCCCAAACCGTAAGTCCTAAAGACACCAAACTTGGTCAATAGGTAGTAGTCCCTCCCGCTACTCAGGCGCAAGGAATCAGCCCAGTCGGCCACAAGGGGGCGCTATTGCGCAGGTCAACGCGTTTTGGCCTATAACTCCTAAAAAAAGATTTTTCCTAGACAAGCCATATTTTTTTCCTGGTTCCTTGGGTCCAAACAAACAACTTTGCCATTGGGACCATTTAGCTCCGCCCACTTAGATTTTGAGCTAATTTGCATAATATGCGAAACCTACTTTTGCGAACTCGTCCTACAATTTTTGCCCGATCCCCATGTAGTTGGTGTCAAAAAATTCAGAAGAGCCTGAAGGTCAATAATTATCAAAAACATTTAGACTTTTCTAAACAACATGGCTGCCATATGCAAATGAACCCTTCTGGATAACTTCAAAATAATTCAGAATTAATTGAAAAATCTGTAACTCAAGAATCCTTCAGCCAAAAAATTTCAAACTTGACAGGCCATGTTATTAGCCTATTCTGAGGTAGCCATTCGATTTTTGTGCGCATATGTAATTAGGGGGCGGAGTTAATGCTACATGGCTGTTTCTCAGCATCCGTACATCCGATCTAGCTGAAACTTTGCAAATACCATCTGTTGGTCAGACTATAAGTGAATCCTTAAGGACAATTTGATTCATTGAAGTATATGGTTGCCATCGGCCAATCAGCATTTAGCAGGCTTTTGACAGGCTTAACATTGACCAATCATCATGAAACTTAAATGATCTCTACATTTAGCCACTTTCTAACAACCAACCAAGTTTCAAAAGATTTGGCCACTGGGGGGCGCGATTCATAAAAATTAACATATTATTACATATTATTATTCTTTTATTAAAAGTTTACTTGAAAGTCCTTGTGTATCATATTAAGTATGTTATTCCAAACAATTTTGCCAATGCATATTTATTACAAAACTGCATAGTTTTTTTGTAATTGGTAACTGTTTAAAAAGCCTACTTTTCGAACTAGTCCCTGGAGTTTGATCCAATCTTTTCGAACTTGGTGTAGAACAATTCTTTGGCATCTGTAGGTAAATAATTATCAAAAACATATTGACTTTTCTACTCAGGGTCGTGTGGATCAATCAATTAATTACAGTGACCGTGGCATTGTTAGCTTGATTAGCTATAACTCAACAGTCATTGGTCAGATCATGTCCAACCTTTAAGGATCTTTACATATTTGGACTCTAATGGTGTTTGCCAATTTTGGTCCAGATTGGCCTTTAGGGGGCGCTTTAGCACTCAAAAACAATTAACAAATCAATTAAAATGCTATTACAATGTTATTACAAGGTCGACAGATAAACAAATGGTGCCATACGACTCAGGTCACTCACCTGAACAACTTTCTAAGTACATCTTCTGTCACAAATTGTACTGTTTGTCTGGTATTTTGGCTTATTCATTCGAAGACTACATTATACGAAGGCTTATTATACAAAGGTCAAAAGGTCAATCTGACCAAAACTTGGTAAACATCTTTGGATATGGTCCCTGATCAAGAATCATACCATATTGTGGCCTTTTCACTAATTCTGACCCACTTTCACTGAACTCATACTTTACTTTAACCCTATGTTTCAACTTTTCATCTTTCTCAACTTTACTCATATTTTTGCCTGTAACTTTTGATCAGAGTGAGATAGAGACAAAATTCCTTTTTCTGCTGATTCCTTGGGATGTACTGACACTTTTTGCCCCAGCCCCTTAGTTTTTGAGCTAATTTGCATAATGTGAAAAACCTATTCTTGTGAACTAGTCTCAGGATGTTTTGCCAATTATCATCAAGTTAGTATCTTAAGATTCAGAAGACACTGATCCTCAATAATTATCAAAAACATTTTGACTTTTCTACTGAGTGTATTGAAAATTAATCAATTAACTACTGTAACCATGGCATTGCTAGCTTGATTTGCTATAACTCAACAGCCGTTGCAGTCACATCATGTCCATTCTTGGTTGATTTGTGCAACTGAAGACTATAATGGAGGATGCCAAGTTTGGTCCAGATTGGCCTTTAGGGGGCGCTTCAGCACTCAAAAACACTTGAAAATCAATTAAAATGCTATTACAATGTTATTACAAGGTCTGCAGACAAATAATTGGGGCCATTTGACTCAGTTCAGTGACCTGAACAACTTTCTAATTACATGTTATTTGAAAATTTGTACTGCTTGTCTTTTATTTTGGTTTATTCATTCAGAGTCTACATTATACAAAGACTTATTATACAAAGGTCAAAGGTCAGTCTACTCAAAACTTAGTTTACAGCCTCGTATATGGTCCCTGATCAATAATCTTACCATATTGAAACCTTCTGACAAATTCTGACCCACTTTCACTGAGCTCCTCACACCATTACTGCGCCTTATGAGTGCATTAGGCCTCACTGTGGCCTACATCAAATCAAAGGGTAAATATAGAACCAATCCACTGTGCAAGTGCTACTATGTGAGAAATGCTGCCATTAGACATGTAGTTTTGACATCTATGTTGACGACCTCTTGGATGTTCTACAAACCGGTGTAGATCAGTACATATGAATGTAAACCCATAATGTGTTTAAAGACCTCTACTCATTGTTTAAGGCAACTTAAGATCTTTTGATGAACTGAGTTCCTTTCAGTTCTATTCACTCTGCTTATGAATAAGACCCACAGCTTGAGGCCTTTTTAGGCCTAATGGGCTAAACGAAAAGCTTGAGGTCTTTTTAGGCCTAATGGGCTAAACCTGCAGAAGGGCCCGTACTGCTGTTGCATGCTTGAACCCGCTCATTGCCGCTTGCGGCTATATTTCTTCTTCTTATTATTCTTTTTCTGCCCTAAAACGGTTTGTGGAGAACACACCGTAAGTCATCCAAAGACCAAACTTAGAGGGTAGGTGTAGATTCCCCCCCACTACTCAGGCAAGTGAAATGACCCCAGTTGGCCTGATGGTGGTGCGGTGTAGAGCAACATTTTACCTTTTTGCCCATATCTCCTGAACCATGGGGGCTACCCTCAAAATTCTTCTTGCTTCTACATAATCCTTGCTTTATTCTACATCAAGGCTCCACTGCATGTTTTTAGCTCCGCCCCCATATTTTCCAACATAATTGGCAAAATATGTGACATCTACATTTTTCTACTAGTCTGAGGTTTTTCAAGATATCAACACAATATTGGGCTCAAAATTTTCAGGGGCGTCTGGAGGTCAAGAATTATCAAAAAAATTTGAATACTTTTTAACAGTATGGCTGCCACGTGCCAATTAAGCCCCTCTGGGTTTGGCTTAATTCACATAAATGGCTACAGATCGAGACTGCTTTGGCCAATTCACATCAATCGTATCAGTCCTGTACCTCACATGATTCTGTGGAAGCCCACCAAGATTGATACCGATTATTCAATAGGGGGCGCTATAACAACCAAAAATCTGTTTCTCAGCAACCGCTTGGCCAATTGAGCTGAAACTTTGCGTGCTGTATCCATGGCCTAATATTTACAGGACAACTGAAGGACAACTGAATCATTGGACAAATGTGGCTGCCGTTGGCCAATAAGCTTTCAACAGGTATTTGGAGGGCTTAGCATTGGCTAATCATCACAAAAATTATATCATGTGTCCACATAGGCAATCTCTAATAGCCTATAAAGTTTGACCTCAGTTGGCCATGAGGTGAGCATAAACAAGAATAAGTCCTATAAATTTGATCATATATCAAAATAAATCAATACATATCATTTCTTACACTGAGAATGACATTTTATCAAATCCAAGTCTTTTAAAATTCTGAAATCTTCTTTGATCGATCAATGTTTGAAAATTGAGCTTTTCGAACTGGTCAGTGGATTTTAAGACTATTTTTTCAATTTTGGTCTTAAAACAATCTGTGGAGGCCGTAGGTAAATAATTATCAAAAAAAACCTTGAGTTTATTGCAAAGAACATCCGTAAGACACCAACGGATTGACTTATTGGGCTATAGATTCTTTAGTTTTTAGGTGATTGTGATAAATCTTGGTAAACTTGTACAATACCATTTTCTGAGGAAACAAGCAAAGTTCAATTTAAATTGATTGTCTTAAGCCCCTACAATACTGAATCTAGTAGGTAATTATTAAAATGTCATTATATTCTTCTATGAATGAAATTAAGAAAAGAGAATGGTTTCAAATTACACATCTCATTAGCATCGAAAACATTGCAATTGTATGTGTGTTCCAAAATTGCACAGGAAATGTGGAAATTTGACTTAAATCCAGGTTGGCCACACAATTAATAAGGGTAATATCTTTTCTGCCCAGCAGAGGGAGCATCAGCATTAAATGCAAATTATGACTTCAAATATACCTATGGTCGTAGTCTTTGCAACATCTATCTTTCGGCAAAGGAACTTTCTGAATTTTATCTATTCCACCATGCCTGACAATTTTGCAAATGCAAGTCTTTTAAAAAACTCTTGTTTTTCTGTAAATCATCAGAGTTTGAAAACTGATGTTTTCATACTGCTTGCTGAAATGTTTTTGCAATGTCTCAAACTTGGTCTCTAAACAGCTGTCAAAGTCTCAAGATCAATAATTATTTAAAAATCTTGCCTTTTAAGCACAACGTTATTGCAAGTTATGGATCAGTCTGTTCGGTCCAGCCTATTCAGAAACAAGGGACCACAAATTTGTCACTTATGCTCTGATTGTGACCAAAAATGATATGTACATTGAAAATAATCAGCTGAGGAAACGTATGAGATTTGGCTTGAATTGGCTTAAGTTGGCTCTTACAATGCTCAATATACTGCCAACAATCTAAAATATAGTTATTACTGTCTAAGAATAAAATAAAGACATGACTGTTGTTTCAAATTATGCATATTAATGAGAATTAACACTTTGCAAATACGTTTAGGTTGCTTAACTGTATAGGAAATCATATCATTTGATTTCAACAAATTTTAATTAGTGCAAGAGGTGTTTTATATTTCTCTAGCCACCAGAGGGAGTCAAATTAGCAACTGCAAATGTCAATGCTGAACTAATTAATATAAAATATACAATTAGTGGAAAGCTTTACTGTATGTCTTTCAGTCAAGACCATTTCTGTATTTAATGCTTTCCACCGTGCCTGAAAATTTTGCAAGTCTTTGCAGTCTTTTAAAAAACTCTATTATTTTTCTGTTTTTCTTGCATTGTCTCAAACTTGGTTTCAAAACAACCATTGAAGTCTCAAGATCAATAATTGTTTAAAGAATCTTGCCTATTAAGCACAATGTTATTACAAGTTATGGAATAATCAGTTCGGTCCAGCCTATTTGGAAACAAGGGACCACAAATCTGTCACTTATGCTCTGATTGTGACCAAAATCTATTTGTATATTTATAACAATCAGTTGAGGAAACCTATAACATTTGGCTTGATTCTGCCTATGTTAGCTCTTACAATGTTAATCTAAAATGTAATTATTCCTGTCTAAGAATAAAAACAATAAAAACATGACAATTGTTTCAAATTATGCATCTTAATGAGAATTGTCACTTTGCAAATATGTGTAGGTTGTACTGTACAGGAAATCCTATTATTTGATTTCAGCAAATTTTGGTCAGAGCAACAGTTTTTCTCTGGCCACCAGATGGAGCCAAATCAGTAACTGCACGTCATTGTTGAAATGTCATTGTCTTTAAGCGAAGAGCATTTCTGAATGTTATGTTTTCCACTAAGCCAGTTTTGCAAATACAAGTCTTAAAAAACTTTCAGTAATATCACAGTTGAAAAAAGATGGAGAATAGATGTTTCTTACTAATTCTTCAGTTCAAATCAAATTTAAAACAATCATATTGAAAATATCATGACTTAAGCACAGTGTGGCTGAAGATTTGAATAAATTGGTGTGAATTGGCTTATTCTGCTAAAAATACACCAATAATTGTCTGAATTTAACCAAATTTGACATAAATATACAAAATGACAAATTAAGAGTGTATTATGATGATTTCATTTGGAATTGTACTTCTCAGTAGTCACAGTAATTGCAAGGTGTGAACTAATTCCCAAAATGGTGCTAGGTTCCTTATTGCTCCGTACCAATAAATTCTCTAAAAAAAAAAAAACAGGTTTGCTGTGGGTGTCTTGTAGCTCACCATGAAAGCATCTGCCTTTGAAGATTAAGTTCATGGGTTTGATTCCCTGTCACTGATGTTGGATGGTGCTGTAGCAGTTGTTGCGAACACATGCTTAATTATCTTAATCTTAATGAAGGGTGTTTCTTAAAAATCTGACGATTTGCTGCCTTCTGTGTCCAGAGACATAAAATTTATTTATGCTGCTACTTTGTCCTAAAATGGTGCGTGGTTCCTTGTTGCTTCCTTTCAATAAATTGTTTCAAAAACTGCAATTTTGCTGCAGATGTGGCTCGCCGTTTGAGCCTCCGCCTTTGAACTCTAAGATCGTGGGTTCAAATCCCTGTCGTGGATGTTAAAATGAGTTGCGTAGATTGTAGAAGATGTATCACCTAGTGGGCTTAATCATAGGAAATGGAGATCTGTCTTAAAAATCTAAAGATCTGCTGCCTTCTACGACCAGGGGCCACTACTTGACTCCTCGATGTTTTCCTGGTGCTTGGACCCCGCAGATTGCCACTTGCGGCTATATTTTATCATTATTTTTTGTTATTGTCCATGTTATTGCTGTTCTCTGGCTTCTGTGATTGAGTCGCTGGCTATGCTGCCACAGCACAGCTTAAATGTCTTCCACAGTACCATGCACACAAGCACAACTTGCAGCTTTCCGAGCGCATATTTATAGGTAGCTCAATACAGAAAAATCCAGGTAGGATGTTTTGATAACTTAAATCTCCTTATCAACAAAAAAAAAAAAATCACTTTTCTGTTTTAAACCACTGAGCTGAAAATATTGGATATCGGTATTGACCCAGAATTCTCATATTGGTGCATCACAAAATTTTATAAAGAATCCTTGCTTTTTTATTAACAATCTTTATCTTAAAAATCCTTGCTTCATACTTGTTAAAGTATGTATGTATGTACTTGTTAAAGTAAAGTATGTATTTACAGTCAATTCATGATGGCACCCTGTCACCAGCATTGAATGAAGCCACCATTACTGTAATCTGCAAAGAAGGAAAGGATCCCACTGAAGCAAGCAGTTATAGACCAATATCTCTCCTGAACTGTGACCACATAATATTAGCTAAAACATTGGCATTGAGGTTAAACCAGTTAATAGGAAAACCTGTCCACCCTGACCAGACAGGCGTTATTCCAAATAGACTTTCCTTTTTTAATCTGTAGCACCTTTTCAATTTAATTTACACTCAACCTAGTCATCTTGATGTAGAAAAGGCTTTTGATCATTTTGAGTTGTTTTCCCTTTTCAAAGCCTTGGGGAAAATGTGAATTGGGTTGTAGATTTAAGTCTTGAATCAAAACTCTGTATCATAGTCCCTCTGCCAGAATTAATGTGAACAAGTTGCTCTCCCCATCTTTTCACTTACGTATAGGTACTGGTCAGGGGTGTCCTCTCTTACCTTTGCTTTTCAATTTGGCCCTAGAACCCCATTGCACAGGCTGAATCTGATTGAACCTTCACATCTATGGTTATGGATCAGATCATACATTAAGTCAAATCTGACTCCGTGCCAATGATCTTCTCCTTTAGATCACAGACCCTCAATCCTGTTGTTTTTGAAATAATCTCTCATTTTGGCACCTTTTCAGGTTATAGAGTCAGTTGATTCAAAAATGAGTTAGTGCCTGTTAATCTATTTGAGATGTGCAGCACTTCCTTTTTAAGACAGTGTCTAACTGGTTTACATTATAAAAAGCTATCTGTCATTATTCAAAGCCAACTTCCTACCTCTATTGTCTGTTCCTGTTTCTTTGGCAGGTAGAGTTAATGTAATAAAAAATATTTTCCTCCCTCAAATTCACTTTTCCAGAATATTCCCATCTTTTCGTCTTTAATTAGCTAGATTCAACTATTACTCCCTTTCTTTGGGACTACAAGGCTCACAGAATTATTAAAAATAAAAAAACACACAATGGGAGTAGGATTGGGGTTACAGATTCTGGATTCTCTCTGGGAAGATGCACTGGAGTGTGTACACACATACACAGCCAATTCAAGGCACCATCTTACACAATTTAAGATCTTGCAAAAGCTATGCAAAATTGGGACTACATAAAATCTTCCCAGACTTCTATGTAATAAATGTCATGCTGCGGAGGCAGCATGTCTTCACAGTTAAATTCTTTGTGCAAAATTAACACCTTTTTGAGTGGATGTCTTCCACTGTCTTTCAGAAATCCTGGACAAAGTACTGTACCCAGACCCACTTTTCACAGTGCTTGGAGTGTCTCAGTGTCTGAGCTGTCCAAACTCAAAAAAACTTCAGTGGCAGTCGCTACCCTATGCTCTTATTACAGCTAAGAAACTTGTATTTTCCTCCTTTCATGATCTTAATTTTCCATCCGTTAAATAATGGCTTAATTAAACGATTAGACTGTTATGCTTGGAGGAAATAAGGTTCATGCTAGGTGACAGAGCTGACCAGTTTAACACAATTTGATAGCGTCTCTGACACTTAGACAGCGCTAAACTATTAATTGACAGATGACTTTGCGGTGTATCAGCACAGTATTGATATGACTTAGTTGGAGGTGCCCTGGGGGCTTGGTGAGTGGGTGTGTTTTGTTTTTAATATTTATTAATCTACATATTTTATTTTTGTTTATTTTTTGTATCTTTAAGCCAGAATAACAAAATTATAATTGTAAGTACTGTGTGTTAGATTTTGAGGAATAGTGAAAAAATAAGAAAAGAATGGGAAGTAAATAAAGTAAGTAAATATGTCTTGTCTGACATTACTGAGAATATTTGTAGTAATGGTCCCAAGAAATTAGTATTTGTACTTAGTAGCAGAAAAAATATATTTTTAAAGACTTGCATAAATAAATAATATTACTGAAGCATATAACCTCTTTATTTACCTTTCTGAAGCTGACACACAATATGTTTAGAAATGGAATAAAAATATTACTTTAATTTGTTTGTGCTATAAAAATCATTGTGCTGGTACCATTTTCACAGATTTTAAACTTAAGCAATAGAATACAAGAATGATGTTCTCTTTAGTATGTGACCAATGGGCTGCAGGTCAAATATTATTATCTCATAGAAGTTGTCTAAGGTACCCATTTTCTGTCAAGTGGAAACGTAGTGACTGTTAAAAGAAAGTCAAGCGAGTCACATCATAGCAACAGGTGGAGAAATGATACTTTTTTGTGAAAAACTGATACTAGTAGAATGCTTCTTAGCCAGTCAGATTGTGTTGTCAGAAGCAAAGGCCACCACTCACTGGACTTAAAGTACAGACATACAGTACAAACTGCAGCCACTATATCATTACACTATAGGTATAATGCATCGCAGTGAAAGCACCAGTGAACATAAAACTCACGTTCATTTTTATATTCTACTTGTGTGAATTTGATGGAATAAAACAATCACAACCTCTTTATTTTTTTCTCTTCACAAACTCATTATTTTCAGCTAAAATATACAAGACAAAAAACACTAGGCTAATAACGTCATCTGAGGTGACACACAATCCTATACATGTTGTGAGTTGAAGTAATTGAAAAACAAGTTGCATGTGGAACATTTGATTGATCCAGCTATTGGCCAAACTAGTATAGTGTTGTTTACATATTTGCAGCTAGCATTTGTAAAACAGAATCTTTTCCAGCTGTTACTGCTGTCCTTTTCTTTATTTATATGTCTGTCCTTTATCAGTCTGTAGTTCTTCAATATACATTTTAAAAGTATTTAATGTAAATTTTAAATCTGCTCTGGATATGTTAAGCTTTAAAATGAATGTTTCATGGGTCTTCACAGTTGTATTTGATGCCATATACATCCTGTCTTAAGCACTTCAAGGACTGCATCTCTGTCTCCTGAGCTTTTTGTGAAATTATTATTAGAATAATTACATAGACTACAATAACAGGCCTAAAGGCAATTTTTTTTTGATGGCTAGCAAGACCCTATACCCTATACTTTACTACGTCTGTCCACATGAGATTCTGTACATAATATATCTGCCAAAAACAAGAAATATATTAACTGAAAAATAAAATTTTAAAAATACAATATTGCAATTTGACCAAAAAGTACATTCTCCAATAAATTAACTTGACATGTTATTAACATGAAACCAGCTGATTTAAAGTGAAATCATTTTTTTAATGTTGTTATACCAAGTTAATATTTCAGCTCCATTCACTCATTCTGTAAGCAGGTGCTCAACTCAATGTCTAAGATGCAGTTTGGAAACAGTCAAAGTTATCAAGCACTTGTACATAACCATTCAGTGCAGCAGAATGTAAACTTGAATACTATTTTGATAATTGCAAATTTTTTAGATTGATCCCCTTAAAGAGTTTGCCAGGGTAATGTGAACTGGCCTAGAAGTTATTATGATAGTGCTATTAGAGAATTATTAAATAGGGAATTTTAAAGAACACGTTTATAGAGGTCAGCAGAATCCTTTAGTGTTGTCAGGTTGGTATTTGTGAGAGTTTGGAGGGCATTATTTACCTTCAGTGGTAGTTAAGGATGCAAACTGGAATGAGACATGCTCTCTGTATTTCACCTCCTGAGTCTGACAACGCACCACTTCAAAGAAATCCTCAATCCTTTTACATAGATTTACTGTTTGTGCTGTGGTTAAATGCATACCACTAGTGATTACATGTGCATCAGTGCTCAAAATAGGGTGCTAACATCAGTAATCATAATATTTCATTCGTATTTCAGGCAAATGTAATAATAACTTCATTTTTGGGTAATATATATGTCGTTAATATATTGGCTGCTAATAAATATATATATGTGTAATTGTGTTAACCCAAGCTTAATCCATGAGATAATCAGATCTGGCTTGTGTCAATATATCCATTTTTTTTTAAACTGACTTTCATAAAACAAGGCCCAGGCTGCTTGTAGTTAAGGCTTTTATGTTGTTTTTCTTTTCTTGTCCAGTTGGTGCTGATATTTCAGAGTTTAGAGATGATTTTCCTGCGGACAGCAAGTGACCTTTCTCATTTCAGCATGGTGGGCTCCACAGTTGTGAAGAAGATTGTCTCAACACACATGAAACTGCTGCAGTCCTCTTTGTGTTCAGCGAATCGTCAGTAAGTTTCTCTGCTCCAATTCAACTGCATACCTGTTAGGGCAGTGCTCAATTTTAACACAGACATTTTGCCCAATAATTGCAAATAATTGATTTTGCCCAATAATTGCAAATTGAAGCAGAAGCACACTTCCTATAGAAATAGGGAAAATGCCATAGTCATAGACTGATTTGGAATACTGAACTACTTCTCTGAGGCTGAGTATTGTCAGCAACTTCACAATATGATGCGTATCACAAGACAAGCATCACAATATGATACGATACAATAACAAAAGATACTAGATGTACAATAGGTGGTTTTAGACATGATTTACCATAAATCATTTGTTTTAAAAACTACAGTAATAATAAATATAAAACAGAGCATATCGCCACAAGCTTATCTACAATATATTGCTGTATTGATATTTTGAACACAGCCCTAGTCAGTGCAATATGAGTTTCTATGATTGACACACTGTTAAGGGCTGCAATGACAGAATGGATCAAATTATCTTACATGTGCAAGCATCCAGAATGATGTCAGAACAGATTAGAGTGCTTCCATGTGGAGGGTTTGGAACCCAGCATGTAGAGCAGATGACTTGACCACTCTGCTACAGAGCTAATTACAGATCTTGTAAAAATACAAAACATGATGGCTGTTTCCACTCCCAGAGTTGTGTACAAAGTGTGTGAAATCTCAGATAATGAGCTTTTTAAAGAATTAAATATGTATTTATACATTTTTAGCAGGTCTATACATATAAATGTGCCCTCAAAGGTATGACATGGTCCTTAAAGATCAAGGGAAGCTAAATCTGTGTTTTCTTTTCAATTAGGTTAATCTTGTTCTTGCATGCAAACAGTAAACATTTACTACGTATATCCTTTGAGTAATGTTTCAATGACCAATTACAAGGCTGACGTCACTTGTCCCTCCCACACAAAACAGTTTAAAGAAACTTGGTGAGCTAAAGATAACCCAATATAGCCAAAAGTTACCTAGACCACCTATCTGTAGCTACCTGTCACCCCTTAGTTCATTAAGTAGTATATGAACATATCTTTCACGTGTTGTTTCATCCCTCCCTCCATCTGCATATGTTAGATCGTTCCTTCGCATGTTGTTTCATCTGTTCATTTGTTTGTTTGTCCGCCTACCACCTGTTCATTTGTGACTCTTTTCATCTAGCTGCCGTTACGTAAAAGCCAGATAATGATTTTAGTTCTTTATGAGCGGAGAGCAGGCTAGGAGTGTTGGACAGAGAGCTATCAATCAAACTGCTCGTTAGCCATGCCCATACAGTTCACACATAGGTCTGATTCGCATATTTAAGCCATGGTTCATATTTATATCTTAGATTTTTCATCCATGCTTTGCTGGATGTTTAGTATATAACTTAAGTTTAGTCTCATACAAACAATTTTAATATTTTACTCTATGTTCCCTGGGATTTTAAGGTCCAGTTGTGTACCTAGGTATATTTCTTAATTATTCACTATTTCAGGACAAACGTACATATTTATACCTTCCATAACTTTTTTAATAAAGTAAAAAGAAAGGCTGCAATTAAGTCAGTGCAACTTAAAAAAAAGATACAACTGCAGTAGGAATATGGTGCATTTATGTTTCCTAACTGAAGGTTCTGCAGAAACAAATCTCCCAAAAAACAGGGTCTGAACTTGCTGTACACCCAGTCAGAGGAACATTATTATTTATTGTTATGATGCTGTATAATCATTATCTATAATCATAATTTTTAAATTCTCTTATTGTCATTGCCATATTCAGTAGCTTCATCTAATATCATGTTTTATGTCAATATCTTGCAGTTTTAATGGTCAGTAACAAAAACAACAACAAATATTTTTGTTTATAGAGCCCTTTGAGCAAAACTTCATGAATTTTGAAGGATATGTGTAAGTGGACTGTTGTACAGTTTAGATTTGAAACATGTACTCAACTAACCATGGGCAGTTTTATGGGTTTTGATTTTGTTTCACTTTGTGTTTTATTGTAATGTACTTCCTGGGGATCATTTGAATAAGCCAATCATAATAAACCATTTGGCACCTTACACACAAGGCAGAGTTAAACCAATCAGTACTGAATCAAGGCTGTATGATCAGTTAATCTAACTATATTAGTTTGCTACTAGATCAATGTGTTTGTGCAATAATTGATTTGTTTTATTTAATGAGAATCTGACTGGGTGACTGGTACTGCCAAGCATCCAGAGCTGCCAGAGTCAAAAAGTCAAAGCTCTCTGGTCAGCTCTGGTTAGAATCTCGTGTCAGCTGTCCTCATGTACTTGTTCACAAAAACTACACTAAACATTGATGTTTGAACAAGTTTGTTTTGTGTTTTTGTATGCAGGTTTGTACAGCAGTGTCTCCGCTTGCTGGCAGCAATGGTGTCCCAGGGTGCGGACTCTGCACGGGAGATCTTCAGCAGTTTGGTCTACACTAAAACACTCAGCAGCCTTGCTCGCATTAGAGACAAAAGTGTGAGCTTTTCAAGTGGCTGAAATCTTAATCATCTGCTCCTATAGGTTTAAATTCATGTGAACCAGCTTTCTGGTACTCATAGCAGGAGAGTCCAGTTTTTTTTTTTTGGGCTGGTGTGACTGAGGACTTTCATTCTAGCAAAGCAGGAGAGCACCTGATTTGTTGGTGAAGTCTGAGACCAACTGATTAAACAAGTAGAATCAGGTGTGACCAGATTGTTTGGAATGAAAACCTGCAGTCATACTTGCCTTTTATAGTTAAGATTGGGCACCTTGCTCTAGAGATGCTCATCATTAACAATATATGCAGACAGTGCTGAAATACGCATATCTTTGTTAACACAATTGATACACTTTTTGATAGATGACTGATAGCCAAGAAATGGGATAATGGGAAACCACTGCATTGTGAAACCCTTTTAGCCCTTTTAGACATCCAGTTATGTCATTAGTTCTGTTTCAAGTGTAGTCTATACCTTAGCCCATTGCCTTAAAACTTACAAGCAGTAGAAATGGCTGCTTTGCCAACCGTGAACAGGGTTGGGTAGTAATGGAATACTGAACTGCACAAATCAAGTAAGACTTAGGGTAAAGACATTTGTTAGTTTTGCAGGGAACATAGCTCACAAGCAGCAGTGTTAAACTGGTGATTTGCTGGACATTCACCCTCTTGTTTAAAGTGTGAGAGTCACACAGGCACCCGTTTAACCGAAATCGTCCAAAGGAACTGTAGGAAAAATGTAGGAACAATACATTTATAGTGTCTGGAATACAACAACTGTCTCTCAAAGTATCTTAAATTATACAATGTCAGAGTACATACTATATTAAAATATACAGTAAGATGTTTTTATTTTTTTGTGCATGTTTGTTTAGTGGACTGGACAAGTTATCACAACACTGTGACTGTGTGACTGGTCCCTGTTAATTACAGCACTGAATAAATTGCACCACTTTTATTAATGTAATTTAAATGTTTTGTGTGAATCTGAAGGGCCGACCAGATGTTCGCATGGCCTACATTCAGTTTGTCCTTTCTTTCATGATGTGTGGTGACAGCTCGCTTGTAGGACACATACTGGACACCAAAGGTATTATTATTATTAATTGGAGATCATTTACAGTGTTTTGTAAAAATCCCTCCAGACTAAATGGATCCAACCATTTTTGCTTTTTTTTTTGCTTAGATTTCTTTTCAGAAATCCTAAACACAGGATTGAAAGAAGACCGAATCTCAATAGTCAGCCTGATTCTTTCCACCTTACAAACAAAAGTATGCTTTTTTACCAATTGGAGCTGTCTACTAAATGCAATGCATGCTTTATCTTTTCAACCTAACTTTTCTGTTGGTCTGCAGGTTGTGCACAATACAGCTATCAGTAAGTCACAGAAAGTGCGTTTCTTCAGTGCTTCTACTCTGGCTCAGATAGCTTCTCTTTATAGATGGAATGGGATTCTGGATACCACCACCTTTCATAGTCAGGTAAAGTTTAAATCTTTAACAGTCATATGCTTTTGTATGCTCTCTCTCAATGTCTATAACGAACATCCTTGTTGTTCTGTTTGTTAGGAGGTGAATGAACAGGAGGGAGGCAGACTCCTTGCGCGAGACTTGGTTCATAACTTCCTTCTTGACGTTTGCTGCTCTCATAAATATGGTATAAGCTTCCATGACCCAAGTCTGGGGACAGCCATGAGGTGAGTGGGACCACAAACAATCATTGCTGAGGTGCATAGCTCTTGTACTGTGTGGTCGTAAACTTGAATGTATTGCATATTCATGACAAATTCTTGATTGTTTGTGGTTCATTGTAAATTCATTAACAATCAGTTCTTAGCTTTAGGTGTGGTGCTGGGTAGACATAGCATTGTACTATCCTTATTTTACGTGTACAAGCCTGAAAAGGACACTGATATGGAACACAGTCTCGGCCTGTGCATTTGATTATATGGCTGTCCGAACTTATCTTGACATTCAAAGTAAAAGGCCTGAAACCGTAGTAAGTAGGTTCATTCAGAAATATTTTAAGTTAGGTTAAGTTGAAGTAATTAATGAAGAATATGTCACATGAATGTGTTACAAGTTGAAATTTTTTTTCAAAGTTTTTAAGCTACCTATGTGGTATTAAACCGTTTGTTGGAAAGTGAATGTACATCATCGTTAGTTTGGTTCTAGCACAACATTGCAAATCCCATAGAGGCACCCACAGAGATTAGCATTATTGTATCAGCTGTACTTGGACAAACAAAGACTACTTACATAATGAAAACTTTAAAGTTAAATATTGCTGTCATATGAAGTGTGATTTGCACATGTTCATGATTATAAGACCAAAAAATTAAGCTTACTAAAATATGTCATGCTTAATTTAATGTTGGAATGCTTGTGTAGGCTGTGGAGATGCCCACAGGCTGTCCAGCTCAGAGTACAATGTTCTTTAAAGACAGTAGTGCATTTTACTTCAACCCAAGAGAGAAGTTTGGACCCTTTGGTTTCAGTGTTTGGAATTTAGGGTAGAGTGAACCTGCTCCTTCTTACAGCCCAAAACTCAGCATTTGCAAATCTACTGTCAAGTAGGAGAAAGTGGGACACAACCTAACCATTTTTTAAATATTTTTGCAACATTATGTTTGTATGCCATCAAACTAACACATGCTTCAGATGAAAATGTAAGCTTTGTTTCAAGCACCTACCATTTGTTAACGATCCATTTGAAAAGGGCGGGGGCCGAATGATTAGGAATTCTGCATCTGTTGTCTAAAATGGCTGCTTGCAGTGTTCAGCTGCATTGTGAAGTTTTGTTCATTTTTGTAATTCATGATCATACTTTACTGTAAACAACATTGCCATTCTGTGTGACTTTCATGAAGGCCTGAATGTCGTTTGAGCACCTTGAGAGGTTTTAAGGATGTATTTAGGTGCTTGTTAACTTTTAGTGCTCATTAGCAGTGTTAGCCTTGTAGCTCCAGTGCTGAGCTAAAGAAGCAAACATGTTTTGATTGATGGACTACATCTGTAGTGAGTGGAAATTATGTAAATTAGAACCATTCCTTTAATTGTAACAGACTAAAGGGCTATTTTTAGCAGTTAAACTCGTGCAGACATATTCAGTGTAATTACATGCTGTTTGAATCAATTGAGCTTTGCAGTTTAAATGTGCAAAAATATATGCATCAAAATAATTTGATTAGTGAGTAAATCTGTTGTTGAATGGATTGGTAAAATAAAGCCATGCCAAACACTGACAAATTTATGTCGATTCTTGGATGCATCGCGATGCAGAACGTGGATGATTCTAAATCGATTCACAATTGTCAAAAATCGATTTTCTAAATTTTACTTGGTAATGTGATTTGACGGATCGCAAAAGGCAGAACTTGGAAGTGCAGCGTCCAGACAGTCTGTAGCATGCACATAACAAAAACACAAATGGATGAGTGAGAAATCCGACCGGCACCCTCTGCATTAAAAGCTAGGAGAGGTCAGGAGTCAACAACCCAAATGTTAAGAAAAGCCATTTTGTCCCTTCAAAAAAAATCAAACCACCTTGGGAGCCACAATATTGAATGTCCAATATGTCTCAGTATGTGCTTATGTACTAGTGTAGGCTAAAAGATATAAACAAAAGTGTAGACTTACTTTGCTCTGCTTTAAGCTTTAGCTATAGCCGCTTTCCTCCCATCTCCGACAGGAAAACTTTTCCTTAAACGTAGAATAGTTTCTAGTAAGATGTCTCTCAACGTTCGGCTGTTTCACAAGGCTGAAGTCAGCTTCTTATTTGCCAGCTTTTAGTTCTCATTTTCCCATTCCACCTTGAATACTGCCTGAGGTGCCGGAATGTAAACGTACACGTTTCCACACATATGTACTTGCGGCCAACCAGATGACCATCGAACAAGTGATGTCAAAGCTTCTGCCCAATTTGGAAGCGAATTACAAAATCTTTTGCAACTTCTATTGCCAAGAATTTGCGTCCGTTCTCAGTCATTGAGAACCAGGGCTTTCGCGCTGTGTTGCCCACTTGGACCCGAGATACAGTGTCCCGTCTCAAAGATATTCTACTGACACAGCAATCCCCACTCTCTACAATGAGACCAAAACTGAAGTTATGGAATCACTGAAGAAAACGAGTAGGATAGCTGTAATATGTTTTGCGTGGACATCCATTGCCACAGAATCTTATTTCAATGTAACTGCACATTTTATCACAGGTGAGTGGCAGCCTGCATCTCATGTGCTCCAAACAAGAGCAGTGAATGAGAGCCTTCCAGTTCACTTGCCACATCGCTTCCATTTGTTTTGTTAATAAGATATTGGAAGTAAAATTCATTATGGATCATTACAAGTACTTTGCTTTAAAAGTACCAAGTTGTCACACAGTGAAAAAAAAAAGATGCTTCAAGATAATCGTTTTATAATCGCATCGCAGCCCTCTGAATCATAATCAAATCGTGAGGTGCCTAGAGATTCCCACCTCTAGTCAAGACTGAGACCTGGATGCGTTGAGTCCAAGTCAAGACCAAGACTTTTTAGTAGTTTAGTCTAAATCAAGACCGACGCTTGGAGTGGTTGAGACCGAGACAAGACAGAGAGCAGATGAAGATTTTTTCAGAATATAAAAATTAAAAGAAAGGGGAGAACTTTAATTAGTTTGTGGTTCATTGTAAATTCATTTGTTCATTCATCCAAATACTCAGTATACATTGCATGTGTTAGTAAGAAAAATCAGTTTTATAATATATTTTTTAGAATGTAACATTAAGTAATATATAGCCCAATATATGCTAAAATATGCATTTTATTGCAATATATGTAATATTGCATTGTAAGTGAATTAAGCAAATGATAGTGAGGTTATTTTCTGTCCACTCTCCAAAACTTTTTCAGAATCACCATCTTAAGTCAACTGAATATAAACCAAACAACAAACATCCATATTTATTGAATTAAAACATTCCGATCTGCCATCATGGAAAGGTTCAGTTAGATCTTTATTAAAACATGTACAGCATGGTTCTCTAATTAAAATAACCTGTGGGCCAATAGCCAGGTGGTCTTCTCCAAGAGAGGAGGTAGTAAAAAAAGTAGAGAAAAAGTGTCTCATTTTCCATGTATAAATTTTAACTACATAATTATTTATAATTTATTTATAACAAAAATATTTCCACCTTACACTGAGACCAAGACAGAGTCAATATGATGTCGAGACCAAGACAAAACTGAAACCAGACTCAAATACTACAACACTTGTTATCTAAATGTCTGGTACAAGCTCCAAATCACGATGGCTTGGCTAGAGTTGCCTATAAAATATTGTAGTGTATTCTTACTTACTTGCACACTTTAAATTCTTGTACATCCCAATTTAATATGACATAGAAATTGTAACTCTTCCTCAAAAAACAACGTACAAAAAAGAAAAACAGTTGTTTACTTGCATCATACAAATATCGGTCACAATCACATCAAAGGAAATAGGTATTTAAAAACAAAGCTCAGATGCTTCATAATAATTCAGGAGTTATTTCGTTATTTCATTGTGGTGGTTAAAACACTCAAGGGGGCGATAAAGGACAAAACAGAGTGCGATCTACCATTATTTCCACAGCCACTACAGCTAAATCTGGACAGTCAAGGAGAATGAGCTACTTTACCTGTTCTATATTGATGGTTATATAAGTGAACTATTTTCATATGAAACTCAACTGCTTGCCTGCTATGTCAGAGATATGCGATATACTTTCTATGCGATATAAATTTCTGCACCATTCTTTCTTAAGAATCTGTTATGTTCTAACATTCTCTCACATACACTGAGAGAATGTGCCCCTATGTGACTGACATGTAGTGCATTCAATTTGTCTTGAACAAATCTGTTAATTTATGGCAAACTCTCAGAAGTGATAAATAACCTGAAATGGCTCTTTGTAAACTGATTAAAACTAAGATTAAGGCGTATATGAGTCAGAATATCTTTCCATTTAGAAATCACTATGTTAAATTCCTTTTCCCATACTGGCAGTAGTATTCAGTGGATTTGTCATGTTTAATTTAATACACAGAAATTAAATGTTTGCTAGTAAGGCTGGAGCTTATCAGTTTCTCTTTTGTGTTTCAACTGTGGCCTCATGTTAAAACTGAATTGATGTTACTCCTATTTAGGAGCTAAAAATATTGTTGAGGGATACCAAATTCTTGCGTAATTTCATCAAAGGAGTTTGAGATGATCGAGAGGTTCGAGAGGTCACAGCAGAGGGATCACCGGATGGGTCATTGGATCTTTAAGATTAATTTTTACTTTAGTCCAGAGCACTGTATAATAATTTCAATCAAAAAGACATGTTTTTCAGACTTGAGCCTTTAAAGGGGAATTCCACTGATTTGTCAAAATATCTGCATAATTCAGTCGTTAAAATGTGAACAAAGTCATTCAGAATGGTTTGTTGTGAGTTGCTCCGTTCTAGAGAAAATTAAAGTAAGAATTGTTCATGGTGGGTGATAGACACCAGACATCTGAAGAGTTTAATCCCTCTAAAAGCTCCCTTGCAGTTTTTCTGCATGAAAACATTACGAACAAGTTGCCTGATGTCTGAGTTGTTGTTGGACGATAGTTTTTAAAAAAAAATGTTGGCCTAAAATTTAACATCAGAGAGGTACATACAGAACATCAAAACACAAAATCCCTCCTCCCCCCATATACCATTACTGTTTTTGGATAGCAAACAAAATGGATGTATTTGTGTTATAGACATTGTGAACCCTGGTTCCTATCACCACTGTAAAGAAATCAGAGTTGGTAAATTTCTCTACAGTGAAGTATTTTCGAATCTGCTTCTCAGGAATTGAATTATACAGAACTTTTGAAATGTTATCTGTTTTTTAACTTAACTGAAGTGAATCATATTAGATTAGACCTGATTTAAAATTGTATCAGACATGAAGTGAACTGTATTGGGTCATTAGTGAAATTAAGTATGAAGAATTGTTTTTGGTTTAACTGTATTTTTTGTGTTTTCTGTTTTTAACTAAAGGATGCAGCCTTGCTGAGTCAGGAGGAAAAAGAAAACGCTAAAATATGGTAGTGTTGTGCTGCTGTGAGTCACTCTGTCAGGCCTTGAAGTTATTGGCTGCTGAACAGAAATATTTGGTGGGCCCCTACATGGCTACCTTTTTTGGGCAGATGGTTATAAGGGCTCCACATTTAACATACTTAGCGCAGCACTGGGCACATCACCACTATAAGTGCATAATGCTCAGTGGACAAAATATTAGTCTCATGCATCGTTTGTTCTCTAATAGTTGGTAAGAATTACACCAGTCTTTTAAGCTCGTCCCTTTTTTGCCAACTCTTCCACTAACTTTGTGTTTCATATTCAAATAGAACACTTTGTGCCTAATGTCTTAGCGGAATACAACATTCAACATTCATAACATTTCACACACAAATTATGACTGAAATGTGCACATAGTTTTTGGAAGAATTATTTAGAATGGACAGGAAGAGACAGGTGTAACTTACAGGATTGATGCTGTTATTAAGCTAAGAGGACGTGTAACCAAGTATTAGAAAATAAACGTTGCATGCACCCTTATTTTCTTTCTGAAGAATTTATTTTTGAAAGTGACTCACCACAATTTTATTGCATTGTCATTAAAAACTAAACTCTGGCTGTGAGTAAAGACACTTTTTTGCTACACACTGAGCTGTAGCAAAGAAGTCTGTAACTGACACAGTGTCACTTGCACTTTGTCAAACCGCTTATTTCACTAAATGCATTTTAATCATTATCATTATTTTGAAAATGTGAGTGGTGGAGCAACTGTCCAGTCGTACACCATAAAGAGCCAGTTTGACCTTAGGTGACCTTTCACATTTGTGAGCAAACTGTAACACTTATTCACATTCCAGTAGCACTTATCACATTTCATTCTCCACACACTCACCCAACCAGAGGGAAAAGCTGAGCTCTCTGTCCCAGCTAGGCATGTCCCGTTATACCGTACATAGGGTATACTGCAATATTAAAGACATAAGATAACATTATTTTAAGTATTGCACCAGTAGTGTATCCATATCAGCACTGATGCTGGCAAGTAAAGGCAGTAGCGGTATCGACAATGGGGATACTGATACCTATGGCTGACACCCTGAAGCAGTTCCTGATGTGCGCATGTGCTGATGTGTGCGTTTGCGCCAGTAGACAGAACTTAACAGCATGGCAACGGTGTGGGATAATAAGAAGCAGTGAAAATGCTTATGGCTCAAATCTGTAACAGCAGCATTTTGTGGCAAGAAGCACGTTAATGGGAGCCCCTTACCTGAATGGCTGAGCCAGGCTCTTTCAGTAATCACTGATTTGCCGCTGTGTATTCACTTACGGTCTGGGTCAATGTTAGTCTAGGTTGTTACTGAAGGAGCAGAAGGAACAGCCGGACATAGTCATTAGCGAGGTCTTATGGCCCATTGCTTCAACCAAGCTGGAAAAAAACGCTGAAAGTTGCTGCTGGCATATATTTAAGGATAAGGTATCATTATTAGAAGGGAAAAAGTGCTATCGGTCCAGTTATTGTGGACGCTTCAAAATACTGTCACTGCATTTAAAAAAGCTGCCTATTTCACGCATAGACCAGGGACACACGGCAGCCGTTCTCTAACAAGATTGTAGCCACAAGTATTTACACTTGGTAGTTAAATGCATCTCCAGTCTACGCTAATCTGCCTGTTATACAGTAAACAATCACCAATTGTTTATCTTTTAGCCTTTTCCTGTGTCGTGCTAAAGAAGGTTGCTGTGTTTGTCCATATTGCTATTAAGTGTTTCGTTTCATCCAGTCCCCAATCATGTGCGTCCTCCATGCTTATCTTTCTAGCAGGCACAGATCACATGCCCAGTGACGTATTACATGGAGAGGTGTTTTGGTCGTATTAGGAGGGGTTTTAGTTGTTGAATGTGTCTTTGAGAGATGGATTTGTTTAACATTTGCTGTAACGTGGCTCAAATGGGTCTCAGACCACCTCCTGAAGTGGTTTGAGCGATTGGATTTGTATCTGTTTTAAATGCATCCTGGGTGCATTTGCATTTTTATGTGGCCTTACCCAGATATAATCCTGATACTCAAGACGCAAAAAATGACCAGGTGTATGTGTAAGTCTATGAGAATGTCTTGTACTTCTCACAAAATGGGCAAACTGTGACAGTGTGCAGGATGTGTTCCACTTTTCAACAGCAGAATTGACCATTACTAGTGAGTGACTTTTTGTTGCAGGCCAGAACAGAGGGCCAATTAAATAATGACATTTGATTTTCATGTGCAAGATACCTTCAGTTATAAATGTGCTCAAATAAATTTAGTCGTCCAAATAAATCTCACGAATAAATTGCAATTGGTGTGTAACAATCTTTAGCTAGCACATCAGCTAACAGATGTTCAGAGGAGGGACTGTGCTAAAACCATAGGTGGCTGATTCTTGTTCTGAGTTTAGTTGGTGAAGATTCAGAGCTTATTTACTTCTAACTCATAAGACATACTTTTTACTAGGCCATGTTGCATGATTAAGCTAGATGTATAATGTAGCTAGCGTTACTGTTCATTGTCCAGAAGCCTCTGAAAAAAAAAAAAACATAAATGCACTGTAATTATTATTTCTTCCTAAGCATACTGTGTTTTTTTGGACAATATTGTGATATCATACACCAAAATTAAAAGCAAGGTAATATTGTGATACTAAATTTTTTCGGCACATGCCTAGTCCCAGCCCTGCTGTGAACTGCTTTGTAGAATGATGTCAGCAGTGTTACACAGGCATTATACAGCTTGATTTCTGCCTAGAGCTGTGCAGTGAGTTGTGTTTTTATCATGATATGAGTTTTTGCCAGTGCACACACAGGTACATTATAGCAGAATGGAACTAAATTGGAAATAATAGCACCACTCAAATTACGTTTCTGCACACAGAATCAGAGAGAACTCTTTTATACTGTAAACTTGTACACAGGTAATGTAATTAGAGTTAAACCACAGAGAGCCAAAGCAAAAGCATGAGAAAACTTCTCAGCTTCCTGGCTTATTGCTCAGAAATAAAAATTATGAAATGACTAGGACTACCAACCTATAAAAATGCAGAGACAGACAATGTTAATTTTTTTGAGCATTTCATACAGTTCTAATTGCAGTACTCATGATCCTTAAAGTCACAATGATGTCCTATATTTTCAGAGCTGGAAACATTGTTCTACTGCAGTTTGTGGTGACCCTTAGGCAGGCTGCAGAGGATGACCTGGTGGCTGAGCTGCTTGTCAGTATTCTGAAATGTAACCCTGATATTCTGCCCCGGTACTTCAAAGAAACACAATTCTCCTTCACACCACGCATGAAAGGAGCCTGGCTAGACAGTATTGCACTGCTGAAGAAGGTGAGTTATGCATTAGCTAGGTATGGGACTTGTACTCTTTTTCTCATTAAATTTTCTTTCTTCCGTTGTCTTTCATTTCTCTCTCTCTCTCTCTCTCTCATAGATTTATCATGCCCAGCCGGAAGTGTCCCGGGCGTTCCAGTTGCAAGAGATGGTTCCTGTTCCCCGTTTGCTCAACATGGTTCTAGTCACTTCCTTGCCTCCAGTTTGCAACAAGACCTTCTTCACTCAAGGCCTCAAAGTAAAACAGCAGCAACATTTTAGGATTGTGAATTAGAATTAGTATTAGAGTCAAGGTTTAATCCAGCACAATATTTAGTCTCGATTTTCAGAGATGTTGCTCGGGCATGTTTTAATTCCAAACATATTTATTTTATATATATATTTATTTATATTTATTTTGCAAATTGAGTAACCACAAGACAAGATGTCTTGAGGCAAAATTAACTGGCTTTTATATTCAGATATGGGGTATGCATCCAATCGCACTGCCTTCCTGAAATTCATTGAGGCATAGCTACTGAATGCAGATGTCATTGCAAACTCATGACTAGAGATGAAACGATATTAAAATTTCATATCACGATTATCATGACCAGAATTATCACGATTATCGATATTATCGCGATATTGTTCAAAAGCGTTGAAAAGTAAATTAAATAAATAAATAAATACTGATACACAAACTGAAATTTGTTTCACCATTACTATTATTATTATTATTACTGTTGTAAATTATTATTATTATTATTATTATTATTGTTATTAGTTGCAATAATTAGGGATTTCCCTGCATAGAGAATTAAATCTCCACCAACTCTGAGGTGGGTCTTAATGTAAAATTATTACTTCTAAGAAGTGTTGCACTCGGGGGATTTCTGTCCTAACTGCAACTGCAGCATTATTGTGCCGTTGTGGCGCTGTACCCCTAATCAACACAGTGCACCAGGAAAAACAGCCAAAATCACAGAGGAATTGCATGACCGTGCTGTGAGCTGCAGACAGTGTAGCACTCACACAGTGTGTCTCCACCTGTTGAGCTGCTTCTCTAAAAGCATTTTAAAACTAAAACATAACTTAAAATTAACATGCATCTGAGCTGTGGCAGAAACATTCCTAAAGTTTAATCTCTGAAACTCTGCTTTTCCCAAAAGCGGCACACAGCGTTTACTCGCGCAAGGTCCTGTCTCAAAGCACACTATCTTCCCTGTGTAGTGCACTTCGTAGATCATGAAATAGCAAATCCTTTACCCAAAGAGTGCGTGAAATGTTCGACTAAGTCATCTATAATCAACATTAACAACAGGTTACAAATTCCCTATTTAAAACTCAACTGCTTGTTAATGATGATCGTGTTTGTTTGAAAAGTAGCGCACTATGTAGGGGACACGGTGATTTGAGACGGTGTTATTCTCTTCTCAGAAAGTAAACACTGCCCCCCCCCCTTCACCTCTACACACGCGCACACACACACACACAGAGCTGCGTCTGAGAGATGATTCTGCCTTTGTTTGACTCTGTAAAGCGAGTTTTTCACACCGCGGTAATTTTAACGATACTTTAAAGTTTAAACGGTACTACTAACCGTCATTAATTTTACCGCGGTTTACCGTGAAACCGGTTACCGTTTCATCTCTACTCATGACTGGTGCGACTTGTCAAAGCTAGGGTTAAGTTTAATGCAGTTCTAATACAATAGGTCTAATGTGGTATTTGTGCCAGTTGTAATCGTATATGATAATGATCTAATTAATCTATGGTTTAAGCTTATTTTGCTGGACTTGAAATTGTTTCTGTTAAGTAGAGATCATCTTAAGTTCATGATGCCAGATTTGTGGTAGCTGATACCATTGAAATTGCATGTTTCTCGATGCATGATTGGGTAATGCAGCAGAAACAGAAATCTCTCTCAGCAGACTCTCCTTCCTGGAAAAAAAAAGACTTTGTGTGAACATTTTCAATAGAAAAACAAATTCAAGTACTTATTAGTTATATTACTATTATTATTATTGTTATTATTATTGTTGTTAATGTTATTTAAGTAATCGACATTAAGTAATACGATTTTTAAGGATACTACTAGGCTTGCACACTGCTAGATACAGGAAAAGGCAGAATGCATAGACACACACAAACACCACTCTATATTCACCGAGGCCTCATCTATGTATGTCCGAATATTTTTAAAAACTTTGTTTTTTCTTGTTATTTCTTCACTTACACCAGCATTGCTTTCGAAAGTCTCTAAGTCTCTATGTCCTCATAAATGCAAAAACAGCTCGAAAACACTTGCATGAGCATGCCAGGACAGTAGATGTTGTTCATACACTACAAAAAGAACATTGTGCGCATGTCCACTGTGCAGTATATATAGCGCAAAAGAACACCAAACAACCGTCGGTTTGTTTATATTGCCACGGCCACACTACTGTCTCTGAAATGTCCAAACAGTCCTGTTTTTTAGAATGATGGAATTGGAATTTAATTCAAATCTCACTTTGGTTAATGATCGTCAAGTCATATTTTTTTTTAATCAATGAGGTATTTTTAATATTTGCAGTCGTGGTGATACTCTATTTATAAGATCTGGGCGCAGAACATTACATTCTCTCTGTCTCTGCACTGTGGTTTAATAACAACGTAAATCCAAATTCAATTATAAACATGATTTTAACTCCCAAATCTCCCCGACATTGCTGAACACACCAAGCCGTCAGTCATATTTCGGAGAGAGTTTTCAAAAAGTTGTGTTTTGCCCATCCTTACAAAAACACTGAAAATGGAGTTTTCATGAATCTCCACCCTGAAGAACGTTTTCAAAAATCTATGTTTTGTGTAGATATAAGGCCAAAACATGCAAAAAAACATTCCAAAAATATCCAGATACAAATGGACAGGGCCAGAGTGCAAGAAGTAATCAAGATTTACTAACATGGAGACTGAATTTAAGGTGGCCTGTTTCTCCTCCTAAATTTGACAAGTTATCTCCTTTACTGTCATTATTTGCATGTTTCGGTTGTGGAAGCAGCCTGACTAATTTGAAATGAATTTTCTTGTTGAACAGTTGCCCAATGTGGTGGGACAGCATGCTACCCTGTCTGTGCTGGTGTTTATCCTGAGGAGAGCTCAGAAGAATATTGAGCACAGTCTGAAGAGACCAGCGTGGGACGGTTTAGACACGTACAGCCCCACTTCCATGGAGGAGTTTGTTCAGCTTTACAGAGAAGCATTGAGTAAAGTAAGAGAATTATTTTTACATGCAAAGAAACAGGAACATGTGTACACCCAGACCTGATGTCTGTTTTAGAGGAAAAACATTCTAAAGGGAAGAATAGAGTGGTAATGTCTTAATGCTACATTCTGTTATTGCCACAGATTTTACCAGATGTCATATCCATTGTGTCAATGTGGCAATCACTGTCAAAGAAGGAGAAAGAGGAGGGTGAGGAAAGCACTGGTGCAGCTGGATCAAAAGCACAGGATGAGGTTAAAACTGAAGAATATGGTAACAGCACTATGCACTTCTATGTACTACTTTCAGTGGGTTTAACTGTATTCATGCTGTGAAAATAGTATCTTGCATGTGCAGCAGGTGAGCAAGATCCAACACTGATCCAGTTCAAGGCTCTGCTGCTGCAGGTGTTGCGTTTGTATCATAAGGTTGTACCACACTTCATCAGCCAGAGCAAATTTGACTTCAGCAAACTGCTACAAGGTGAAGCTTTTCTCTGAGTCTCTATGTTAATTCTACCATAGAAACAGTGTCTTTTCATTCCCTACCTGCTTTATTAACCTTGTAATCAAGCCGAGTATTAAGGTGCAAATCAGTCTTATTGACTCTTTGCAGGCATTGTGTCAGAGAAGGAAATGAGGAATGAGGTCCCTCCTGTTCTGCAGTACCAGATCCTGCAGCTTGCTCTGGAGCTCCCTGCAAGCAAGTTCTCCTGGTTCCGTCTCCAGGTCTGTTGGCCAGCAGTGAAATGTGTAGTAACAGGGTGCAGTGTGTGGTTCTGCTTTATTTTTTATCACTGCTGTGATCAGCAGAGTTTATTTTGCCACCTATGTTTAGTCTTACTGAAGATAAATCAGTAATTTTTACTAAAATCAAATGATCAGAGTTTGTCATATCTTATATGTGCTCACTGCCACTTCAGAAAGTAAACCTACTTTATACCTGTAACCATGGGTGACATTTGTGGCGTATGTCAGGGAGTGCAAGCGATCTCAGCTGTATAAAACCTAATTTTAGCAAATAACCTATATTTATCAAAATATAAATTATGTCCTACCTTAGTGAAGTACAAGACTTCCAGGCACAGCATCAAATGCACTGATTGTTTTTTCCAAGTTCATGCAAATGGACCATTCAGTATTCAGCACTGCAGTGTCAAACAGTCTCTTTTGACTCATAGTGTTTCTCATGTAAGTTGTCAGTTGATGCAAGCAAGAAAAATTCCTTTTGCATGATGCACTGCTAATTGACACGGTCAAAGCAGATTTCTTCTGATGGCATAGCATTGAACCGGGACAGCTCTGAACTCATTGCCTCTTTGGGAAATCCATAACGACGATAAACAAATGCCAGGTTGGTTTCAATGAAACTTCTAGAGCTGAGAATGCTGTTCAGTGCGATTAGGCTTTCCATGTCATTTCCCTGAAACAGATCAAGGATGGACACATGGGTCTTGGTAGTTGTTTTGAGTGCACAAGTCAACCATGTGCTTCCAGAGTTTTGAAAGTCGCTGTCTGCTAGCAGAGTAGAGACTGCTAGCTAGGCCCTTGAACATGGCGTAATTTAAACTTGATGTCTGCAGTACTCCTTTGCTCCCCCCAAATGTTGCCCATGCCTGTAACACTTAAGTTGCTAGTGTAAGTTGTTAGTTCATTTTTTCCACCACTGTTGTCAATGTATTGGCAAGCCAGTCGTTATTGACTTCTGTAGAGGCTCCCCACTTGCTGTCCTGTCACAGATACATTATACAGTATTTTTTATCATTTTTGGGGGGTTTAATGCATCTTGTTCCTAGCATCACCTCTCATAGTTTTTGCTTTTATAAGCCAGTGCTGCTGTTTCTTTGCAAGATCACAAAGCAGCCATTCTTCTGAGTAGTGAGAAGTTTCTGGCTGTGTATATATGGTAAGCTGTGAGGTTCATTAAACAATAAAATGCAAAATACTGAGCAGTCTGGGGTAGTTTTGTTTTCACAATGCATCAATCAAAGGGACCACAAAACAAACCACAGACAAACCATGCTGAACCACCTCTGGAGTTCTTTTGTAAATTTGGTTAGAAAGGCCTAAATTCGTTTGACGTGCATGAAAAGTGGTCTTAAACCACTTGAAAGAGTAAAAAGAGCCACGTGTGAAAATATGTTGCATTACATGCTTCTTGCATCTTCTTTGTAAATGGTTGTATACACTAATTCTAAGTTTGATAATGTATGCTTTCATATATGTATAAAATATATTCAGGTAATACATATTCTTTGTCAGAACAAGAGACAATCTTGGTCATCAGATTTTGCCATATTTATATCTACAACATGCTATATATTTTATTAATTTTTATTTATTTAATCTTTGTATTATTATTTTTTTATTTTCTAATTGGTTTATGTTGGTCTTCCTTTGTGTTGACTCTCAGACTAAATGCTCCTTTTTGTTTTTTTTCTATTCACTGACTCCACTCTGATTACTTGTTTCAAACTGTTTCTCATTACATAAAGGGTGTAGTCAATCCAGAGCCAGCACGAGGGGAAGGTTCTGTTTTCTATCAGTTATTGAAGATGTTTATCAGCAGTAGCAGCAGCCAACTGAGGACCTCAACCAGAAAGCTTGTTCTTAAGGTGAGCATAAGGGGAGCTGAGGTTAAGGTTGGAAATAGCTGATGTTGTGTAACTACCTTAATGGCAATTTTGTAACTCTGTGCATTACTATAGCGATATGTGATGTGTAAGAGTAAAGGTTATTTAGTATGTGGAGTGTTTTTGTTTGTATGCTCGTTTGTATGAGTGTGTAAGCTTGTTTACTGTAGCAAGTTTTGCTGTTCTGTTGTCAGGTGCTGAGAGACAGTGGTGTGTTTGAGCATACCTGGAGAGAGCTGGAACTATGGGTAGATCACTTGCTCCCTTTGGAGCCATCACAACAGGAAGAAGCCATCCAGTTTTTAGACCAGGTGCCCCAATAAACTTCTGCATTACTTTCAATAACCACACTGTACCTCTCTCACTCGCCCTACATCAAACATGTTCATAAGAATGATTTTGTGTGTATTTTGTGTGCAGGTTTTGATGAAGGTTGTATGTAACCCATATGAGTATGTGGATAAAGTTGCTGCTATGGTGCAGGAGGCTGTGTGTCTGCAGGCTGAAATGAGTGGGCAGAACAGAGGGACAGGCACCTTGCCTATATCTCACATCAACGGTGAGCCATCTTACACATTTGCACATAATATAGGTCAGATCTAGTTTCAGAATGCTTTTTGGTGTTCTAGTTTTGCATTACAATAAATACTTGTTCTTGGTTTCTTGTATGATTGTTGGCATGATTTTAATAATCCTCAGGATATTAGACAGCATCAGTCTTCAGCATACATGAAGTTCAGAAGTCTTGACTCTTGCTGCTGTCTTAAAGATAAATTAGGTGCGTTTGCTATCATGGATGACAGGGGAAATGGCACTGAGAAGACTGGGTCATCCCTCACTGATGATGTACTCCAGACATTTCCTTTCAGTGCCATTGTACCAGCTGTGCTGGAGGCACGGAACAAACTGCTAGTGAACTTCAGAGATGAGAAAGGTAGTGCTCTGGACTATTTGTATTTTTTATCTTTCATCTTTTTAAAAATATTATTATACATTGTTACAGTAAAAAAATGAAAAATGAATCATCAGTCTTTCTATCCAAGCATGTCTGCTATAGTTACCAGAACATGCATGCTCTTGTAGTGTACACTACTTTTCTTTAATACAACCCAATTTTAAAGTGGGACGATATGCGAAATGCTAATAAGAACAGAAAACAGTGATTAGTACATTATAATCATTGTATTAAACTGAAAATAACAACACGATATTTGATGTTTTATCTTTTTTTTTTGTAAATATATTCTTGTTCCAAAAAAGTATGCCTGCAACATTTTCCAAAAAGGTGGGACCGGATAATCTAGTTTTGAAGGTTTTGGCTGTTCTTCAGTTGTACAAGTGTTAAAGCTGCTCAACCATACTGTCCCTTCTTTGTTGTATTTTGCATTTCATAATGCACCAAATGTTTTCAGTTGATAGTATTTTAACGACGTCACATGAAGTAACATGCCATGGATTGGAATTTTATGATCTCTGTAGAAATTCATGCTATACTGATCCAGTCCACCAGTGTAGGTGCTCTTCTTGTAGCATTTTCTGGAGACTACATCTAAAGTGTCCACATATCTTTTCATGTTTTTTTTGTGCTCATTCTGATCTGTTTTGCTTTTGGTCTTCAGCCACCTGCAGGGTTGTAGCATCAGTAATGGTGATGAGACAGGCTCTAATAGAGCACGGTTAGAATTACAGCTTGCCTACCAACATGGCGATGTGGTCTACTTAATGATGCAGTCGAATACTATGACTAGGTGACCGGTCTGTGCAGGAGTGCTAGTCTAGCACCTTCTCTCCCTAATTACACAGCCATGCTGTCATAACACATGCAGAATGTTTCTTAGTAGTATGTTAAAATATGCATGAATGTCCTTAAAAAGTGTCTCAAAGGCAGCATATGTTGGTCCAAAAATCTTTCAGCGTTAGTGTTGCCTTTACTGTTGCCTTTACTGATGTGCAAGTTACCTATGCCATGGCTTTTGAACTTTGAGTTGTTAACAGTCTGGATGGTCCTTTACTTCTTTGGTCTGGAGAACACAATGTCCATTATTTCCATAAACATTCATCAGACCACAATGCATGTTTCCACTGTTCATCATTCTGTTTCAGCTGAGCTCAAGCCCAGAGAAGTTGGTGACATTTCTGGGTGTTGTTGACATTTAGTGTTTTTTGGCACAAGATTGTATTATTGTATAAGTATTCCCGAGCCCCTGTGGTGATATCCACCACAGAAACATGCAAACTTTTAATGCTGTGCAATCTGAAAGATCGAATGTTACAAGCATGCAGTTGTGGTTTTTGGTGTGGCTTTCTACGCACAGAGATTTTTCTGGATTCCCTGAAGTAGTAGGGAGTCCGTCTGAGTATTTGCTGATGCATGATGAGTGGTGAGCCTCGACCATCCTTATTCATAAAGGACAAGCCATTTTTGGATGCATGATTTCATCACATAATTTAAAGAAGTTTTCTGAACTTTTTAAAAGCGTTTCTAGTCTTAATTGCTCCTTTCCCAATTTTTCAAACGTGTTGCCGGTTTCAGTTTCAGAATGGGCATATATTTACAAAAGCAATGAAGTTGCTTAGATAAAACATTACATATCCTTGCACTGCTTTGTTTAATTACAGGTAAATGTGGATTTATAAATCACTGCATTCTGTTTTTATTTGCATTTCACACACTGTCCCAACTTTTGAATTTGGTTTATAGTTTTACTAATTGACACAGTCTAATGGTTCTTTCAAACAACATATGATTAATTAAACATGAATTTTGTTTTTTAATTTAGTATTTTTAATTCTCGTGAGTGCAGATTCTGTGCCCAGCTTTGGGCTTATGTGACATGTTTTTTTAATCAGTTAAGCATTTGTACTTATTATGCTAGTATAAAGTTGTATAGTACCTAAGTTGTGCTGCTGTTTTGCAGCTGTACTGTGTGACTACACGTGTGCAGTGCTGTGCGACGTCCTTCATTGTCAAAGGGATCCACTGACTCTGTGTTTGACTCTCCAACACTATGATAAAGAGCTTCTCTCTGCTGAGAACTCCAGACCACCTCACTCCTGTCTTGCCTCCTTCTGTCTTTACTACTCTCACTGGCTTCCCCAAAAGCCTGAGGAGACATGGGTAAGGTTTACTGGGTAATTTTTTTCTTATATTCTTTTGAACATTTAAAAAGACCAGCCAAGCAGCCATGTATATTGCAGTATATAATACATTAGTTTTAAGGTAACATAATGATCACAGTAGGCCAGATTAATAAAACTCTACAGTGACAGCAAAATGTGTGGCATAGTGTCCTAGGCAAGAGTCAGTTAAAATTGACGTGTAAATGAGGTCATAAATATTCAAGACCCACACCAAGTGAAACTCCAGTTGGCTGTCAAAATGCTTATGATGAAATAAACGAAAACAAAATGAAAAAAATAAAATAAATTCTCAGAAAGAGCTGTTTTAATGAAATAAGTCTTGGCGAATAACAGCAAATAGTTTGGTAAAGATGCTTTTTACTTTTAATCAAGAAACAAAGTTTCTTTATCAGAAAATGCTGTTAATATTAGAAAAAAGTAACATTTGAAAGTCGAATTACAACATTTTAAAATTCAACTCATTGCTGGAATTGTATTTTGGCATGTAAAATTACATTTTTCAATGGTACAGATTCAAGACTTTTTCCAGTTAATAGTAATTTTTTGTTGTATACATGAATTCAAATGTGGTAATTGTTTTCCCACACAGTTAAAAATTAAATTGACATGCTGAAATTCTAATTAAAACTAGCTTTTATATATTTTTTTTACCGTTTTATTTTTCATGACCTCAGGGATTTAGTTTACACATGAAAATTTGTAAAAATGTCATTTTCACATGTGCAAATGGAATTCCTTTGTGAAATGCATTGTAAATTGAAAGACAGGATTAAAAGTAGAAACTGCTTGCAGTAAAATCAGTTCAAACATGTAATCAGACTTTCAGCATGTCAAATTACTTAGCATTTATTTGGATTACAAACTAAACCTACGTTCTGTACACAGGAGGGGGTTTGCAGAACATTTTACACAGAAACAAGAGACCGTTTTAAGTACAGACAGTTGAAAGTGTGAGAGGAATCTGTTAATAATGTGTTCCTCTGTAACACCTAAATTTGCATTTCTTATGGCAAGAGTTACATAATACATAGTCCACCTGCATTTTATTGGGTAGGCCTGTGAAACCTGTGGCTGTGCCCCTAAATAGGCTGCCACATTAACAGAACAGTGCTGTTTCCACATTAAATTAGGGAGAAAAGAAAAGAGAACGCGCATCAGGCATCAGTGTCCTCATAGCTATGAGGTTAAGATTGAATCTGGGGCCATATTACAGAAAAGTCTCAAGTCTGAAACTTATTTTTTCTGCTTAGTCAACAAGACAGTTTCAGTTAAGACTGAATTTAGGACAGACACTATCACAGAACAACAGTTCTTAAGTTCATAATCTTATCCTAACTCCAGATAAGAAAACAGCATTACAGAAATATCTTAACTAGACAAAATTTCCTAAATTGTGTCCTAACTTTAAGACAACCCCAGAGGTGTCTTAACTTCTGTTTTAACCATCTGTTTCTATCATTTTATGCAGTGACAGGCACAAAGTTCACTATAACTAGCATAATGACGCTACATTTATCTACATCGAAAATGGTGCTTTGACTTATGAGGGTTTTTTTTTTAAAACAGCGTTTAAACGCTGCAGACATGATCTTTACCATCCCCTCTTATTACCTTTGTGTGTTATTGTTGATGAAAACTCGTCAGATAACATAGTACAATGATGGTAGTGAATGATGAGGAGACAGAGCTGAGTGTGTTTCTGTTTATTGGAAGGAATGACAGTAACGTGGTCAGCTAAAGCACTTGGGAAACTAAACTGGAGACGCTCTGGCAAACATCGCACTTTAGTTTTGTTTGACCTTTTTTACCCCAGTACCGGTAGCTAGCTGTCTGGCTAACTAACTTGATTGTTTTGGTTACGTGTATGCGTTTCAGCCGTGCATGTATGATCGGTTGCTTGGTAACAGGCATGACAGTTGATTGTCAACTTTGATTAAGTAAGTTAAGATTTCCTGACTTGACGTAAGAGGCTGTAAGATAAGATCAGATTCCTGAATAAAGATAAGATTTGCCTTCTGTAATATGAATTTGGGAAAAATCTTATCTTGACCTGTCAGATCTTAAGACAAAAAGATAGGAAGTTTCTGTAATACAGCCCCTGTCTTCTTGTCTGTTACAGTTGTCACATTGCATTGCTGCTGCCCCACCTGCTGTGGGCTTTCCTGCCTTCCTAAAGACGTGCTACAGTGAAGGACCTGATGCTTTCGTCCGGGACTCATTTAAGCCAGCCCTGGAAAGGTCTATGTCCAGCCTACAGCTGTCCCAGGTCACTGGTGCTGTCACTCAAGTCCTGCTGTACCTCAGATCTTTTGTGGATGCTTTCAGCGTGGTATGCTTCCTTCTCACCTAAATCTTTGCTGTTTCTAGAGTTGGACTAAGTGCCTGTGGCTAAACTAAACCTAGTCTGGAACTGGACTTTGGAATACTTTTTCAACTAAAATGTTACCTGATGATTTACAGGCAGATATTTAATAATACACTCAGCACTAAAATTTTAACAAGTAATGCTTATTTTCAGGTCTATAGCTGCTTTAGACATGGTAATAAAATGTATAAAATGTACCTAAATGTATTACATTTCTGTATATGGACAAAATTCTACCCATTTTTGCCACTAGCCTTGAGTTTAACTAGTGATTTGAGAAAACATATTTAAATATATTGTTAAATATATTGTAGGATGATTTTTGATTCTGTCTTACACAGACCTGCATTTAAAGGACTAAGAGAAAGAAAACTGTCATCTTTAAAGTGGGAGAGCATTACCTGGTAATCCTACCTGAGTATTACCTGGTAGATAGATACAGAGACAGATAGATAGAGATAACAGAGCGAGCTTGGACCACAGAGAGAGCTTGAACCAGAGATCCAGTCTCTCCACATAATTCACTTCTCTCATGGTTCCTTACACACTCTCTGCCTCTCTAACCTCTGACCAAAACTCAGAACTCAGAGTTCCTTCCCCTTTTATCGGTGACCAGACTGTTATTGTTCAAACCCAAGAGCTTGCCAACACGATCTAATCAGAAGCGGGGTATGGGTAGGCAGCACCTGAAGAAGGCATGGTAGAAACCATTTTCATTCTGCAATATAATATTGGGTAATATTAAAAGCCTAATCTTAAGGTCATTCAAGTTGCTTTTAGTAATATGATACTGAATTATAGATTTGTTTTATTTTGGTATAGTTTTCCAGCACTTTCTTTGCTTCAGGTGCGCACATCAAGCAGGTTTTTGTCTGTCAATTTCATCAGCAGCTTTTGTATTTCACAACATTTCATTTTGTTATGGAAAGAGTGGTGGTACATGCTGTCGTTACTGTTTGGTAAATTTTAGTTATTTTTGTTAGTTAATGTTAGTTATTTTTTATGTCTGCTGGTGTAGCTCCCCAAAGGCCAGGCAGCTGAAGTGGTGGGTTGTGTATTAGAGGTGTTAGGCGCTGTGCTCCACAACCTGCGCAGCACAGCAGAGACTCCCCCCAACCAGCCTGAACCTCAGGAACTAGACAAGCTTTCTCTAGAGATGGACTCTACATGTGCCCAGGAAGCCAACAAAGAGCAGGTGGGTAGTTCACATAGCATGTTCATAGACCAAAAACCACATTTTAAAGCTAGCTAATTTTTTTTTTTCCTTGCATTGAAAGAAGTAGCATAGTAATGGGAGGAATAAACACTAAAATATGGCGCCTGTACACTGCTGTGAGTCACCCCATTAAGCCAGAAATAATCATTTAAAAGTTTAAGTAAGCTTTTACATACAAGCAGTATGCACCGATCAGGCATAACATTATGACCACCTCCTTGTTTCTATGCTCATTGTCCATTTTATCAGCTCCACTTACTATATAGGTGCACTTTGTACTTTTACAATTACAGACTGTAGTCCATCTGTTTCTCTGCATACTTTGTTAGCCCCCTTTTACCCTGTTCTTCAGTGGTCAGGACCCCCATGGACCCACACACTAACACACCACTACCACATCAGTCTTACAGCAGTGCTGAGAATGATCCACGACCCAAATAGTACCTGCTCTGTGAGGGTCCACTGACCACTTTGATCTCTGCCCCTCTCCTTTACTTTATGCTTAATTTGTGCTAATTTTCAGGTTCAGTCCAGAGACCTGAATTGGTTAATCTGAATCTGTTTTCTGCTGTTTGGCAGGTTTTGCTTTTTGTGTTCAGTTCAGTGTTTACGCACCCAGTTCTACAGCAGTGGTTTCTGGCAGTGGAGCTAGATGTGGTGCCACACCACTCCTTGGAGGTGGACAGCGTAAGGCAACTGTGTGTCCAACTGACGCAGGGTGTCCTCAACCTACTGCTTTCCTTTGCTGAGACCCTCAAAGCCCTCAACGCCCTGGAACTCATCAGCCCTTACCTCTCAGCCACACAGCAAGCGATGCTCAAAGAGCTGCAACACAGTGGCAGGTATATTCTCATAGCACTCGGTTGTCAAGATGGTTTCTCTTGATTAGCCGTGGGTAATAAATCTGAGTATATAGTAGCAGTAGATTAGAAGAATCATGTATGCATTGTAAGGGTTGCTGGAAGTAGACAGTGAATGTGAGGAAGTGATGTGAGGTAGAGTTGTTCCTCAGAGGAAAGAAGATGGAAGATAAGAAAGCTGTGAGACAGGTTCCCATGGCATCAGACATCTCAGCTGCTGTGTTTGAGCTAGAACTTGTCTGAACCCGATGGGACCCAACTGTTCATGTTGAATCTGGTCGGGTTTGAAAGTTGTTTCTCAGATATTTATCAGGCTTGGACTGGGTTCAAATTGCATGTTCAAATAAGACAGAAATTTGTTGATCCTCAGTCGGGTTTGGCCTCAAAACAGATTAGAGTGGGTCAGACTGGGACAGAATTTTCTCAGGCTACATTTGGTTACAGCCCAAAATTTCAGACCCAATTAAAACTCTAGTTTTCAGGGAGATTCCTGTATGTCACAGCTGCTGTAGCTCAGCTACAGGCTGGTGGAAGTGCCAAACCATGGATGAGAGTCATACTTCTTCAGTTGTATGCATTTGTGTAACAGGAAGAAATAAACAAACAAACAAACAAAAGTGAGTAAAATAGGTCATATTGCTCAAATTTGAGGTCTGTGCAGGACCGTTTTTTTTCTGTCCTGCCTTCGCCCACCTCCTCAAGATTTCATACCGCTTCTGCCCATGCAGTTTCGTCAAAGTGAACTGACATCAAATATCTGTCATAGTCTGTTCACAAATACATTAACCTCAGCTAAAATAACACAGTAGTCATGGTCATCAGGCTGACTTCACCAAAGTAACTTCACCAAACGCCATTTATTGCCAGTAAACACTAAGCACGAGTTAAACCACAGAATGGTTATTTTTTGTGTTTGATCTGTTTTCCTGCCCGCTCCCACGCACAACACTGAAAATTAGCTTTTGGACCAAGAAGAAGAACCTCTGTTTTGCCTGAGTGAGTAGAAGAAAGTTACTCGACATCCAGTCTTTTATGTCTTTAACGCAGTACTTAATCTGTTTAAGTTGTGAGTTTGTTATCTGGTTTGGTCAATATATACAATTGTCATCGGCGTAGCAGTGGAAATTGATGCCGGGTTTAATGACAATGGTACTCAGTGGTAGTATATATAATGTGAATAACAGAAGTCCTAAAACAGCCTTGTGGAACACCATACTTTATTGTTGTAAGAACAGATGATTCACCATTTACATGTACAAACTGATAGTGATCAGACAGGTAAGATCTGAACCAGGAAAGAGCTATTCCTGTTACTCCTACAATTTTTTCTAGACTATCTAGTAATAGATGGAGTGATCTATCATATCGAATGCCACACTAAGATCAAGCAGAACCAGCAAAGACACATTTTCTTTCGTCAGAGAATAGTAAGAGATCATTTACAACTTTCACTAGTGCTGTCTCTATACAATGATGAGGCCTAAATCTAGACTGAAATTTTTCATGGATGTGAATCCTATGCAAATAGGAACTAAGCTGTTGTGCCACAGCTTTTTCCAAAATTTTTGATATAAAGAGAAGATTTGATATAGGTATATAATTTGATAGCTTGCAGGGATCAAGATTAGGTTTCTTAATCAGAGATCTAATTAATAGTTTGAGTTTTTGGTATATAGCCAAGGCCTTGAGGAGGAAACAAATTTAACTAGCTTTGTAAACTAGCTAAGTTTATTGAAGTAAGGTAAACTATTCTAGCCTCTCTACAGTAGTTACAATGTACACCAGATCTGGATTAGCTTTGTAGGGCCGCAGGTTTGTAGAGGTTAACTGTGCGTTTTGATTTTTTTTGCCCGAGTGTTTCAACTTCATTATTGAAGAAATTCATAAAATCATTGCTGCTGTAGGATAATTTTTATTATTTTCAAGAGGAGAGAAGTTGAGTGTGCTGTAGTAAGCGCCTTTATATATTCTATAAGGCTGTCCTTCCAGGTGGACTGGAATACTTCTAGCGTAGTCGGGTGCCATTTTCCCTCTAATCAGCAGACAGTCTGTTTTAAAGCTTAAGTGCGATCATGGTACCATGGGGCAAGCTTTTCCCCTTTTTCAGCAGGTGTCTCAGAGGGTGTCTCACTGAGTGAGACAAAGCTGTTGAATGGGAAAGGAGTGGTGCTCTCATGGGAAACCTTTAGCATTAGCATTAGCTTTAGCTTTGCAACTATGCTACCGAGAGGCCACATATTCTGCTGCTGGAGTCAAGGGCAAGCTAACTTTCCCTGAGGCACCTGAAGATTTTAACAGTCTGAGCCCTGCTGACTAGCCCTGGTCTTTTCTAATTTCCGGTTGCACACCTCTAACTATATAATCTTTTCCATCAAGCACAAAACTAACTTACACTTCTCACAAATGAAGCTAGTAACGCTGCTGTCATTAGTGACCTTTGCTACAAGTCACTTTGTTAAATTTCTGCTAGATCTGCCCTGGTCAATTGTAAGTACTATTATTGTGGAAAGGACGTGCCAAGGAGCAACTGCAGTGTGCTCGTACTTTTTCTGTAAAGCTGCTTTGTGATAACACCTGTTGTAAAGAGCACAATAAACTTTGACTTGACTGATTCCATAATTTTTTCCAGGAGTTGTTGTGCCAACAGTAAAATTTGGTAGAGAAGGGATAATGGTCTAGGGCTGTTTTTCAGGGTTTAGGCTTGCTCACTTACATTTAAGGGTAATGTTAATGCTAAATCATACAGAGACATTTAAGACAATTAAATGCTTCCGACTTTGTGGTAGCAGTTTGGGAAAGGCCTTTTCCTGTTCCAGCATGACTGTGCCCGTGTGTACAAAGCGAGGTCTAAAAGGACATGGTTTGACGAGTTTGGTATGCAAGAACTTCAGTGGCCTGGACAGAGCCCTGACCACACTTGAGTACCCATTGATCTTCAGGATGAATTGAAACATTGATTGCGAGTCTGACCTCATAAGTTCTCTTTTGACTGAATGGGCACAAATTTTGACAAACAAATTCCAGAATCTTATGGAAAACCTTCCCAGAAGAGTGGGGGCTTGTTATGGTGTACAGGTTCAAGTTCAGGTGCCTACACAGAGCACTCACCATGTACTTTTCCACATAAAAATCAGGCTTTCCTGATGCTATTGGTGAGGTTAGTCTTAGCTGCCCTGAACATGGTCCTGCCACCTGATCTGTATTACATGGTTTGGACAAGGGATGTGGGTACTCGATTCCTCAATTAACTGTTCAAATAATGTGTGTATTCTTTGTTCAACCCATATCTATTTTGAAATAAAAATCAGGTAACAGAAAAACTTTTTTCATTTTAGTCCCTGAAAACAGATGCATTTGTTTCATGGAAAATGTGCAGTTAAGTCATGAATTCTCAGCTTTTTTGTTTTCCATTCCCCATTTTCTGTTTTTAACCATAAAATGTGAATTACAATCGAAAAAAAATATAAAAAAGGTCTATGAGATGGACTATTGTAATTAGTTGCAGAGCACTTCCCTAATTTTGACTGGACTCTTAGTTTCAGTGAAGGGAAACATTAATTCCCTGGCATACAGTGACATTCTAATAACTGCGTACAATTTTGTGGTAACAGTTTGCAGAAGGCCCTTTCTTGTTTCAACTTGACAGTGGTCCTATAAACAAAGCAAGGTCTATAAAGAAATGGGCCCCCTTTTTATGCATGTGTTAATCATAAGCAGTTGTCAGTACCACAAAACCGCTGTAGGATGAATATTTTTGTTTGACACACCATTCTCAACCCCTCAGTGACATTAGTGTGTATAAAAATGCCCAAATGCTGTTGCACCTGAAATGCTTGTGGCAGCACAACACCCACAAGCATGATACTAACACTGCTGTGCTGAGAATGATCCACCACCCTGTTCATATCTGGTCAGTGGTGGTCTTCGACCCTTTCCACTGATGGATAATATGAAGGGTGTCTGGCAGATGGGCCGCAGTCAGTAATTTTTTGCTGACAAAGTGCACCTGTACAGTAGGTGTAGACAGAAGCCGGTGGGTGTAGGCACAAGGTAGTCTTGACAATTTTACGAACAAATTAATATTCTATATATGTATGTGTGTGTGTGTGTGTATATGTGTATATATGTATATATATATATATATGTGTGTGTGTGTATATATATATATATATATATATATATATATATATATTTTTTTAATCAGCATTTCTCTTTCTGATGCTAGCACTTCCATATTAAGACCAACTTTTGTGTTCTCACTAGGTGCCTTAATGAGGAATCCCAATCTGTTGAAGCCTTCCTGGCACTGTATGACTACATGGAGCCATCCAGTGTGAACGAGGTCCTGTCTGCCCTGCTGCTGCTGCCCCAGAGCAGCCTACTGGCTGAGGGTGATAAGCTCAGTTTGTATGGCCATGCTGTGCTGAAGGTTCTCACAAAGAGCTCAGCTCCACCAGGGAAAATCACCCTATATCTGTCTTCAGCAAACCTGCACAGCCTAGCTACTTTGTACACCTCCTGCCACAGTGCTCAACTAGAAAATGTTCTGCTGCAGGTAGGTAGAGCAAATCTTGGACTTGGAAGCACTGCTGCCCTTGCAATGTTATAGTGGTTGTCTTGCAGGGATGTGTTTCTGGCCTTGAAAGTTAGAGCTGCTGTGTGGTATAGAAATTCTAATTGTTTCAAAAGAAAATTAATGATAAATGTTTTTCCCTTAGGTGCTGCAGAGAGAGCCTTGGAGTGCTAAACTTGTCCCAACTGATGTTCTTCTCCACTGCCTTCAGCAGTGCTCTAACTTGAACCTGGCAGCACTGTTGGTACAGAACTGCTCCACTCACTGCTTGAGCTTTGAGCTTTGGTGCCTGGAACAGTCTGACCTTGCAGACATCACAGCTGTAAACAACAGCTTTCTCTGCCTGCTGACAAGCTACATTCGACAAGCTGTCACTCTGGATCCCTGCAGACCTACAGACAGTCAGTATAAAGAGACTAAATGCAGACCTGAATATTGTTTTTGAAAAAATGTTTTTGCAGAATTTATGTAGTTCTGTGAATATTTAGAATTGCTGTTATAAACATGTTTTATGGTGTTTTTTTTCAGTATATTGGTGAGGGTATTAATAATATTTGTTCCTGTTGCAGTTCAAAAGTCAGTCCTGCAGATGTTGGCCAAAACTTTCTTGGCTGAGTTGTTGAGCTCAGCGCTACAGGTGGAAGCTGGTGTGTCTCTGGACCAGTGTATAGAGATCCTGTCCAGCCTTATCCAGCTAGGTGATATGGCTCCTGAACTCTACCAGCTCATTAGTGACTTACCTGCCTACCTTCAAAAGCCAGAGAGCTATGAAAGGTAACCTTGTTTTTAAGCAAGGCTAAGCTCTACACTTTTTATTTTTATCTAGGAGAATAATTTATGGGGCTGTGAACACATTTGCGATTGCGGTTTACGGGGTGGAAAGTGAGCTGATGATGTGAACTAGGATGAAAAAACAGTTTTCTCAATTTTTTTTATTCCAGATTTAAAATGTACCCTTTATGGCCAAAACTATGTGGACTGATTGTCACAGCTATATGAGCTTGTTGGACATCCCATTCCAAAACCACTGGTGTTAATGTAGAGTTGGCCCCAGGTTTGCGGCTAAAGTACCATCCACTTTTGGGGTGTGTCTGTGTCAATTTGTGTTCATTCAGTCAAAAGAGCATTTGTGAGGTCAGGCAGTGACAGTCGACATTCCAGAGGGTCTATCCCAAACTTTAAAACTTTAAAACTTTAAAACTGCCACAGTAACACTACACACTTCAGTGTAAGACAGCCCTACTCTGGGAGTTTGAGTGGTCTGCCACTTTGTGGCTGAGATGTTCTTGCTCCTAGATCTTTCCTTTTCATAATAATAGCACTTACAGTTGACCAGGGCAGATCTAGAAGGGCAAACATTTCACTAATTGTTGAACAAAAAATGTATTGATAATGTCAGATTTGAATAATTTCAAATTATTCTAGTCCTACCTTTTGTGTAAAATGCATTTCTGTCATAGATTTTGTTATTATGCTATTATTATTAGAGAGGCTCCAAGAACAGTTTGTTTCATCAGTGATGTGGTTTCATGTGTGGTGGTTTGTCTTGATTTAGGTGGCAGCTAGCAGACTCCATCACTGCGAAGCTGGCTGATACACCAGAGCAACTGCACTGGAGAAAATCTTTGCTCACTGCTGCTTTCCACTGGCTATCAATAACCTACAAAGAGCAGAAGAAGCCACAGTTTACAAAAGAGGAGGCCATGCTAAAGAGACTGAAAACACTACTGGTGTGTAGATCTGCTCTGTTTTCATGTTACATGTTTTTCAGGCACTGTGCTGTCAAATGTTACAGTAACATTATTATTTTAGATATTTTATTAGGGTGATAGTTGTCATCTTGGTTCTCATCACTCATCTTGGTTAGCTTTGTCCACGTAACCTACCTCTCACAGGAGGGTTAAAGCCATTTAAAAATCGGAGTGTACTGAGATTCACAACATTTGTATGTCATATACAGTGTGCAGTTGCCCAAATAAAGATTTATTTATTAACAGCTAAATTAGCAAGTCTACTACCACTGCCTAGCATGACTGACCAGCTAGTTTAAGGCAGTGGTGTGGGCTCCAGTCAAATGACTCGGACTTGAGTCAGACTTAAGTCACAAATTTGATGACTTCAGACGTAACATGACAAAATCAAAACACCAATGTCTCGGACTTTGATTTGGTCTTGAGCCTTATGATTCACAGACTCAAGGCCCAAAATGGAAGAAACCTGGAGAGGTGTCTGGCTGACTTTCTACAGTTTGTTACTTTTTATGTGAAGGGATTTGTTTACTGGCATAAACAGAGGTGTAAGAATTCAAGCTGGTCTCCATAAGCTGGAAACAAATAAATCATAGATGGCATTAATAGCATAAGTCCTTGCTCAGGATTTCAGTTCCTGTCTTATTAGACTAAACATTTTCCTCTTGGTAGTTAAACAAAAGAAACAGAGCTAGGCTACATCTGAATAACAAATCATATCACCAATCACTGTTAATTTGTCACAATTGTCAATCAAGTTGGATGATTTAAGTGTTTGGGGGGAAAAAACAAGCTGAGCATTGCTTTTGAAATGCAGGGAAATAGTTACATTTGTCTTGCGATATGTTTTATTAATTAATTTTCTTTTAATGTGGAACCTTAGTCCATGTTATGAATCAGCTCTTATATATTGCCTGGCTTCAGAATATTCTATGTGCATGTATCTGCATGTGATAGATATTTTTTCCCACCTGTTGTTGTGCTTTTTAGCTGATAAAGCTGTGATAAAAGGCAGCCCAAAAGACTTTTATATTGTGATTCATTCTAAGTAGGTAATTCGTTATGACATTGGACTCTGTATTGGTGAGTACAAAAAATATGTACTCATACCTCTGCTTGGTCCGAAAAAAAATGGTATCAGTGCATCCCTACAGGGTACATCACAAATTTTCTCCATTTTGTTTATTTTTCACTGATGGCAATTTCATATTCAGTTAATCATATTAATTACTTTTTTAATTTCAGAGGAAACATATTCTGATTTGTGCTCTGAGGAGGGGTCTTTGCTTTCATTGTTGCAATTTGACAATGTTGCTGATACTTTTTTGCTTCTGCAATCACACCTTTGCTTGCATCCTTTGTCCCAAGTCCCAAGTCAAGACAGTCAAGACTCAATTTAAGTCTTGTGTACAGGTCAGTCACAAGTCGAGTCTCAAGTCAAATGCCAGAAGGAAAGTGCTGCAGCACTTAAGATGAAGGGGAAAATTAGAATATTAAGCTGATGACAGTACACTTCTAGTTCTGTGATTATTATTGGGCCATCTTGCATGCACAGCATGTTTAAGATCTACGCACAGATTTCAGTGTTGCATGCAGTTTCTACTGAAGCAATGTACAGGTTTCACAGGTCATGAACTACCCCTTTGAAAAGTTGTGATTCAGTAATATACACATGGTGTCTCGTAGAAGTGATAATCTGCTTATCTACTTATGTAAATGCCTGTTTATGTGAATGCGAACGCAAATACTACAAAGTTACCCATTTTGTTAATATGTGTCATGTGTAGCTAATGTTGTATGTTTGCCTGTGTATGCTTACAGATCTCTCCAGAGAATGTTAGAGCTGTGGACTGGAATGTCTTTGTTAAGTCAGGTCTAAAGTAAGCAGTTTTTGTTGTTTATAACCTTTAAAACTAAAGAATCTTTGAATATTAACATGGCGTAATACATCTGCTTATAGTTCATAATATTTTTTGTTTGTTTTTGGTCCCTTTTGTAACATTTCTTTTCCCAGGTATCGCTATCAAGATCAAGGCTTCTTGGTCACATTTAACACTTTGTTGGAGCTGGTGTACAAAAGTGTAAATACTTCCAAAGAGTTGCTCTCCATAGAAACTCTCCACATGATGGTCACTAGTCATTCTCTGTTCTTGCCCACAATGCTGTCCTCCCAGAACGAGGCAGACATTATTCCTGATTGTAAAGGTAATAATTTCAACCATAGGCTACTCAGTATACTAATCCACAAAAAAAACTCATTGTATGTTTGTATTTTGTGTTCTGCCAAATATGGATATTTATCATGTTTAATCTCTTCTGTTTCATTTCTTAAGAGGCACTGGTATCTCTCTTGCTCACCTTGGTGAAAAAATGCCCCGAGGTCTGTAACAGCAATCATTTTCCTGTTCTTCTCGGTGCATATGGAGCTACACTAAATCCTACAGGTAAATGAATCAGTCCTGTAACAGTGCTGCAGTAAATGATAAGCACATGTGCACTAACACCCGTCTAGCTTTAGGATTAGTTTTAAAGATCAGATTCAAGATTGCGTTCTAAATGACAGTGATGTAAAGCATACAAGGAAGTCTGGTTGCATGAGCATAGATGAAGTCAGATTTGTTGATGGTGGTCAGTTCCAGAGGCCTCCTGCTACCGGGAGTTTCACAGCAGAGTACTTAGCAGGATAGATCATCTGAGTGGTATTCCATCTGAGAGTGGTACAGACAGGGATTTTCCAGAACCGCATTGTTAACGAAGCAGTGACGGGATAGATTAAAGAAATAAAGAGCAAGAACGGTTTGGCATACAGGGTTCTCCACATTGTCTCACCAAAAAAAGGACAAAGGAAAAGAAAGGAAGCACAGAGTCTTCGTATGGAATGTCTAAGACGAGAGTCTTCCACTGTAACAGTACTTCCACAACGTCTAGTCAAGATTTATTTCTATAGCGCTTTTTACAATGTGTCGTCTTAAAGCAGCTTTGAGGAAAATCCAGGTCCAACCCCCATATGAGCATGTCAAGGGTGACCATGGCAAGGAAGAACTCTCTAAGAGCAAGGGGAAGAAACTTTGAAAGGAACTTTTACTCAAAAGGGGAACCTGTCCCTGTCTGGTCAACACCAGAGAGCACAACAATAAAACAACAACAAGAACAATATATTTAAAAAAATAATTTTTACCACAAAATATATATACAATGTTGACTATAGAGAAAGGGAAAGAAACCAGCCTATCACTGGACAGATGTATTTAGATTAACGAGTGATAACCCGACCTATGACCACTGTTAGAGGCCTGTCAGGGTGAAAAATAAAAACAAATATCTATGAAAACCAGTGACTGTTACCAGTGAAAACCAGTTTCTGCTGTTGGGAGCATATCACAGTGAAAATGAGAGTGAAAACATTAGAGACTACTGTTAGAATCCTATCATGACAATATATTAGTATGAATATGTGAAGAGCTCAGAGTATTGTGAGTCAGGTGAAACATATAGCGTATGATTAAATAGTTTTGGTCTGTGCAGGCACCAGTATCATCAGTGGGGCATGCGGATGTGTGGCTTTCTGCACAGCAGGAGAGTGATATAGTAAACAGTACCACCAGAAATAGTACCACAGCGAAGTGATCATTTTTACCCTGCCCACAGCTATCAACCACCACTAACAATAGGAGCTGAATGAAGTCAGATACATGACATAGGCTACTAACTAACCTTCTCTGCAGTTTAAAGAAACTGTGAGTCAGAACAAAAATAGCAGCAAAACACTAAACTACCAAATACTAAAACCCATCTATGACCATAACTATATAAGGTATAAATTGAAGTGATGCATCAGGGTATGAATTCAACTGATAGGAAATAAATCTATTTAACTGCAAATCCATGTACTTTAGCTACCACTGATCAGCGTTTACTTCAGCTAGTCCTGATCATTAGATATTGCAAACATGTTTGTAATTTCTCAAAAGAACCAGCAAATTTGTATTATTGCACATGTAGCTAGCTAGCTTTAAAACAGTTTTGACCATAGTAAGTATCATGTTATAGCTAATTAGCGCTATTTCAGTGCTGATAGTGAAAGGAGGTATGACTTGCTGGGTGAATAATTACTTAAAAATTGTTTTGCGCTTCTACAGATCAGAAACTGCTACAGCTACTGCAAGAATATGAGAAGAAAAACATTAGTCTGGTTAAGTTTCAGTAAGTTTATTGTTTTTTCTTGAAATGTAAATGTATGTGGTTATGTATTCAGCCACATTCTTTGTTTCTGGTTCACTTTCTTTAGGTATGTGTTGCTGTCAGGCCTCACAGGTAAAATGTGATTCCTAACTTGCAAGTATGTATATTTAGGTGTTTGCTCTGGGGTCCTGCAGCAGTGGACTACCAAAAGACACGGAAGTGCTTGGGGCTATCACTATGGCAACAGCCCAGCTCGGAGCAGCTTTTGGCCCAGCTGGCTGCAGACAGGATGCTAAATACTGTTGCCTTCTTTCCACTACACCGTCGCCTGGTGCCACAGGTATTTCACTGTCTAACATCAACACTTGTGTTATTCCACTTGTGCCCTCACTAATTGAGTAACTTCTGAACCAACTGGTTGGAGTAGTTGGATAAAACTCAACTTTAGCAAAGACACAGTTAAACTGACGAATGCCTGTCGAGTGCCATGCACCTGGATGTGGAAAATATGTAGAGGTGAATGTGAAAGCCAGGCTGGATACCATCCTTGAAAATATCCTCCCCCCCCCAAACAATTCTCTAGCAGTAACATTAGTGATCTGACTTATTTCTGAGTTTGCCAGCTTGCAGAAAAAAATATTCAAAATATTCAAAATTTGTCATCAGACAAAAAAGACAAGTCAGCAGGTTAGCTTCCCAGCTAGAAAGGTACATTACTTCAATTTGCCTTATTTTCTCTTTTCTGATTATTTTGTAATTAATTTATATTATCTGCCTCCAGATTTGATCACCATTTTTCTTCAAATACAAAACTTACAGATATTGCTTTTATTGTATTTTTTTATTATAACTTAATTTCTAATGAACAGTTTTCTCTTTTTTGAAAAAACTTCAGCGCTTTCCTGGACAAACCTAAGCTTACAAGTGCCTTCAGCAAAGTTGGTTTCATATTACTGAAAACAGTGATTCCAAACTGTTGAGTGGTAGTGTAGAAAAAATGGGTGACATGTTGCCTGGGTGAGTGGGAGACATGTCACTCTCCATCGATCTCTCCTTCTGCCTCCCTCAACCAGATCTTTTTCAAGTCAAGTCAAGTCAGCTATATTGTCAATACTACAATATGTACAGGACATACAGAGTATTTAAATTGGTGGTTGAGCATCCTGACAGCCTGGCGGATGAAGCTGTCCCCCAGTCTGCTGGTACCTCTGTAGAAGGTGCACATGATGGGGGCTGGGGCTCTGGCTCTCCTCAGTTTGCAGAGGAAGTAGAGGTGCTGATGAGCCGTTCTGGCCAGTGAAGCTGTGTTGTTGGCCCAGGAGAGGTCCTCTGTGACGTGCACGCCCAGGAACTTGGTGCTTTTCACCCTCTCCACAGCAGCACTGTTGATGGTCAGAGGAGCATGCTGGGTGCACGTTCTCCTGAAGTCCACAACGATCTCCTTCGTCTTCTCAATGTTCAGATGGAGATTGTTGTGGCTACACCACAAGGCCAGGCGGCTCACCTCGCTCCTGTAGTTTGTCTCCTCGTTGTTGCTGATGAGACCCACCACAGTCGTGTCGTCCGCGAACTTGATGAAGAGGTTGGAGCTGTGCGACAGTGTGCAGTCGTGGGACATCAGAGTGAATAGGAGGGGGCTCAGTACACATCCTTGGGGGGCCCCCGTGTTCAGTGTGATGGTGTGGGATGTGTTGTTGCCGGCCTGTACTGCCTGTGGGCTCCCAGTCAGGAAGTCTAACAGCCAGTAGCACAGTGAAGTGTTCAGCCCCAGCCTGTCCAGTTTGAGAATGAGCTGCTGGGGGATGATGGTGTTAAGGACCAGGAGCTTTCCGGGCGTTGATCCTGCTGAATGATCTCCTCACACTGACTGGGGACAGCGTCAGCACCTGGTCTCCAGGGAGGGGTGGGATCTTCTGTGCAGGCATCATGTTGTCTGCCTCAAACCGGACGAAGAAGTTGTTAAGCTCATTCAGCAGACAGGTGGAGCTGTCACAGGTCTGCGATGGGGGCTTGTAGTCTGTGATGGTCTGTATCCCCCGCCACAGGCTCCGTGTGTCTCTGCTGTCGCTGAAGCGATGGGCTGTCCTCCTGGAGTACTGCCTCTTTGCCTTTCTGATGCCGCGGGCCAGGTTGGTCCTAGCTGCCCTCAGGCCCACCTCGTCTCCTGCTGAGAAGGCAGCATTTCTAGCCTTCATTAGCCTGTAGACCTCCCCTGTCAGCCATGGTTTCTGATTGGCCCGAACCGCGATGGTCTTGAGAAACTGGAGTCAAAGTATGTTGTTTTTTTTAAATGGATTAATTAAGCATGCTAAACATTTTTAATGGGCCAGAAAATACTTGGACAGGTGTCCATATATTTTGGTGCACCATCAAAGTATAATCTGTGTGTGTGAAAGCTAAACCATATCTGTGCATTATCATGTACAGGATGGTGATTTATAGACCTATGCACAGTTAGGCGAAATAAACTGGAGGAGCAGTCAATTTATTATTATTTTTTTTATAGCACAAAAGTTAAGACCTTTAAAAGGGACATCTTACCCCACTAGTGTGGTAAGCAGCTTACTTGGCAAATCTTGCTTTGGCATTTAGATTTTACAGGATTTACAGAATACACAATTTATATGTCTAATGATTTCAATATTTTCAACACTAAAGTATTGCTTTTTAAATTGAAATTGAGGCCTCTGTCAATGTATGTTGTAATAATTTTACTTAAATAAGCTATGACGAGTCAAATAGATGTCAATTCAAATTTTGTTTATTAATGGTGATTGCATTAGTTACACATTATTGCTGTTGTTATTTTGTGAGTTGTAGGCAGAGGTGTAAGTAATGAATTACATTTACTCTCGTTACTGTAATTGAGTACAGTTTTCCCTGTAACGGTACTTTTTGGAGTAGAATTAAATCATAGTACTTTTACTTGTACTTCAGTTAATTTTTAATGAAATGCTTTTACTTCGCTACTTTAATTTTCACAACGTTACAGAGTAAAAATAAATTATAAGCGTATTAGCTCAAACACCAATACGAACGAAGCGCGGTTAGATTTAAAAGATTCACCAATTAAAAAACAGCAGCTCTGGCAGGAAAAACTCTACAGAGATGTCCAGTTTAGTGGAGAAGGACAGTGGAAAGAACCAGCACACACAAGGAACAGACCGCGTCCAAATGGTCATCTGTGCTCATTTTCACACAAACTAAAGACAACTGCGTTATTATCAGCGGCCAAACATGAAACCTGCTGAGATCCGCTTTCAGAACTCGACTCCACCCTGAGGGAGCATTAGCTGAGGGAGCATTAGCTGAGCTAGCTGATCCGAGCTAAACAGGAACCATGTTTATGGGTTTCTTCTTTTTTTTATAATGATTCTGTTTATTACACTGGAAATCTGTTTTGTGTATTTTATTACAGTGCCTGTCAGTTATTTGGTTAACAGGTGTTGCCCACAGCCTGCAGTTTACTGCTTAGCCTGCAGTTTACCGCTTATACTGCTTATGTGGGGTAAAGCTGGGTAAATTGCTGATGTTGCTGCTGATTTTAATGGTGTAAATGTTTGAAACAGATATCAGTGAAAATATACAGTTTGGGAGCTGATGGACAGCAGGACTCTTACTAAAATTACATTATTAATTAAGCAAATTACTCACAAATTTTTAGTTTTTTTTTTTTCCTCTTAAATATACTTATTGAAACAGTTACATCCTCTGCACAGTCTTTCAGGGATTCTGAAATGCTTTACTGGAAACAGATAAACTAGGACATCTTACATAATCATCTAACCATGAAATGCATGCAGTTTAATGTAAACCTTGTTCCTTACACAGTTCACAGAAACGTGTGTAAATATTTAGTAGCAGAGTGTACTGTGATCAGTCTCAGCTCTCAGAACTTTCGCTTTAGTTTTTTTCTGTACAGATTATTTCCAGTGATGTAGCAGAGTCAGCTCAGAAATATGTTCAGGCTGTGACAGTACTTAAGTAATTTTTCAGCAGACTACTTATTTACTCTTACTTGAGTAATTTTATTTAATAATACTTTTACTTGCACTTGAGTAAATTATCACTACAGTAACAGTACTCGTACTTGAGTAGGGATTTTCAGTACTCTTTACACCTCTGGTTGTAGGGGTATGGCATCCATAATAGCAATACCAGTTTGAACAAAGACATAGCAGGTTAATGCTAATGCTCTCTAGCCTGTCAGTCTTCATTTGGCAGCAAATCTTAATGCTATTTTTGAGGTTAAAGTTTTCTAACTTGACTCTTCTCAAAAGAAAAGAAACATATTTCTCCTCTTAAAAGTAAATGTACTGTTGTCTCCACTACCCCTTTGTAATTATATACTTTTTAACAACTGTTCTTGCAAAACGTGTTGAAAATGCATAGATCACTATTACAAATGAAAAAGATGAATGCAGAAAGAAAGGTAGAATGTTAATTAAATGCTAAATTAAAAAGATTGGTTTTCCGTTGTTTTTAATAGTGTGACCTGAGAATGACTAATGTCTAAAAAAAGCTGGAATTGAGTTTCAGTTTAGAAGTGTAATAATAAAGAGGCCTTTTCATGTTTACTGTATTTACGAAAGGAATTTGCAGAAGGCCAGTATCAGCAGATCATGTGTTGTAACATGAACATTGACAGACAGGCTGAGATATGCAGGTGCTAGGTCATTTTGATCCTTAAAAACTAGCAGCAGAACTAGCGTTTTATCTTATGAACTTCATTGTGTTTGTAAATATATGCTCATTCTGAAATTAATGTCTGGAACACTTTCTGTATGAAACAACGCCATCAGCTTCTCGGGGTTTGAGCTCATCTGGGATGGACTGATGTGGAAATGTGCTGTGGCCTGATAAATCATCCTTTCAGTTCATGGAAATAAGGGACATCATGCTCTGGTCCAAAGAAGTAAAGGACGATTAAGATTGTTACCAGCTTAAAGTTCAAAAGCCAGGGTCTATTGTAGTATAGGGGTGTATTAGTGCCCATGGCATGGGTAACTTGCACATCTATGAAAGCACCATTAATGCTGAAAGATATATACACATTTCGAAGCAACATACACTGTTTTTTAGATGCCGTCATTTTTAGAGATGTCAATTTCTGCACGTGTTACAACAGCATGGCTGCATAATCAGAGAGTGTGGGTGCTAAACCGTACTGCTTGCAGTCCAACCTTGCTCGTATTGAAAACGTGGTGCATTTTAAAATGCAAAATACAACAATAAAGGCTGCACAACTTGTACAACTGAAGAATGAACCACTTTCAGAAGTGGATTAATTGGTGTCTTCAGTCCCCAAGCATTTATTAAGTGTTGGTAAAAGTAAAGGCGATGCAATCGAGAGGTAAACATGCTCCTGTCCCAACTTTTTTGGAATGTGTTGTAGGTATCATATTTGGAATAAGCATATATTTACAAAAAAAACTATGAAGTTCGTGAAGTGAAATATCAAATCATGTTTTTCTACTTTTTTCAATTTAATACTGTAAAGTGGATTTACAAATCACTACTTTCTGTTTTTATTGGCATTTCATGTACTATCCCAACTTTTTTGGAATTGGGTTTGTAGATTTGGCCCCATCATTTGATTAGGAGAGAAGGTCCTCACTGCTCGTAATCCAGCTACTGACATACTCAAGTTCTAATTGCAGGCCTGTGCATGGAGCTACTTAGCCTAATTAAAGTTCCAGTTTGGTTTATTTTTGCTTTGTCTCTGTCGTTTACAGCCGGTACCACAATACTATGATACTGTAGTCAATGACTCCTATAAATAATATATGCGAATGAAATAGTGTTATCAGAACTATTTTAGAATGTGTCACCTATAGAACAGATGCAGAGGGTTTAACACACATTCCTAATAGGGATCTTTAACAGGACAAAATATGGCCATAAACCCTTCCTCAGGCTGTCATCTCATCCGTTGTATTTTTTCCATTTAGGCTACGTTCACATTACCAGGTTGAAGTAGCACAAATCCGATTTTTTGCCCTAATGTGACTCAGATCTGATGTTTTCAGGGCTGTGTGACACGCAAATCTGATCTTTTCAAATCCTGAGCCACTTTCATATGTGGTCCTAGATCGGATATGTATCCAATTCACAGCCATGCAACCTTATTGTGAACGCTCAGATCGGAATTCATTCTTTTTTCCACTGCGTGTGCCCCATCATTCAGCGTTATCATGGCAGCAGCACCGAACCAAAGTTAAAGCCTGTAAATGGTGGAAAAGCAACTCATCTCCTAATAATGAACAGCTGAGAGCTGATCAGAGTTAATTATCTTCACAGGCTCCTTCTGCATGTTAGTTTGTGAAACATCCTGTCAGAGAGATCGGATTTGAGCAAAAAATCTGATTTGAGTAATGAGGGTTGTAATGTAAATGTAGCTTTAGTTTTCATGTGTTTTTTGCTAATTATTTCAAATGCATAATTATGAGATCTGCAGGATCATATTAACACAGTGGCAGAGAGACTGTGTTTGCATTTTTATTTGCATTATTATTGGTAATAATTTGTTATTTGTAATGACAAAACAAGCTGTAGCATTCACAACAGATAGACATCAATATAAGATGTGACTTTTTTTTTCATATTTAGAACAATGTAACTGCTTCATTGAACAGGCAAGTTATACTGTTCTTTACAATGTAAAAAGGACACCGTGTCCCTATGCTTTTCTATTTTATCCCTCTATCCATTGTTCACTTCTCCATAACCCATAGAAACCTGTTCATTTTGTCACTTCTGAAGTTTTCATTTTACATTAAGTTGAATTTGGCAAGCCAACTTCAAAGCTGAGTTTTCTGTTTCAGCCTTCTTACTGTTTGCCTGTTAACATTTGAGTTGCTATTAATGATTAAAATTTACCATTAAAGTTAAAAAGTACAAATTTATTAAACATGTTTATGATGCACAAAGTATCACATTCATTTATGCTTTGATTTATGATATATAATTTTGCTTTTGTTTTTTTTTTTTTTTAGGAGGGACAAGAGGTGATTTGCACAGAGGAGCCAAAAGGCACTCCAGATAAGCTGTGTCTGTATGACCCCTGCTTTCTTCTCCCTCTTTTCAGCTTCATTCTTCGCCCAGGTAACTCCTAAGTTAACTCCCTGCATGTGTTTATGTGCAAATGTGATTGATGGTATGTAGCACCGATAAAAAAGTATCAACCTTAATCTAGTTATCTGTAGTTTAATACACTTGTGTTCTGGGTAAGAGACAGTGTTTTTCACTCCTGCTCCTTGGAGGGCCAGCAACTTTAAGGTAAAGTGATTTCCTGCTGCATGGCAGTTGAAGAAAACTAAAAGGAATTTAGTTTTAAAAGTATTGCTTATGTTTTCTTTAAAATGTATTTAGCCTTTGGAGTCTTTCCTCATCACACCTTAGTTTAAGTCTCTGATCAGTGCCAACTACTGTTGGAATGCCTTTGAACAAGTGACTGATTTTCAGATCCTCAGGTTATTCCAGGATGACTACCGCTGTCAGCTCTATGGAATTTTGTGCCAAAAGTTTAAAATAAAATAATAAATTCCGCAAGCAAAATCCTAAGTATCAGAATGTCCAAAATATGTGGCAAATACTTAAAGTAAAATTAAACTTTAAATCTTTTTTAAAAGATCACTATTCATTGTCACGTATTCTGATATAAATGTATTATTTATTTTGCTAGTATTTGCTTTTTTTTCCTATTTTCTGATTTTGCTGAAATATTTTTTGCTTCTGAAATCGCTCTTTTGCTTCTGAAATCTTTCTTTTGCTTGGGACTTGCACTCTCTTTTGGTCAAGTGATTTGGAGTAACCTGTCTTCTGAATGTATAGCCACAGTCACTCTGACAGCGGTGATCTGCCTCGAATATGGCGGAGCATGTCATACTGAGTGTAGTACTGCCAGAGAGGATTGTGCTGGTGTGAGCAATGTTTGTCGTATTTATTAACGTAACATACGCTTAGGGTCATGGATCACGGGCAGTCATGTTTAATCACTACAGAAGGGAATAAAGTCAACCTGTCATGGTTGGCCGTTACGTTCTTGAGGTTACGAAGGCTGTTATGCCAACTTTTTTTTTTTTTTTATAAATCTGCGTTAGTGACTTAAACCCGGCTTTCTATTTTAGCACGCCACTTTACAGAGTGCTGGTGCTCCAGATCACTAGTGTCATTGCATTCATACAGTGAACTAATGTTAGGTATACACTTACCGACCATTTTATCCCTCTTTGTCCATTTTATCAGCTTACCATATAAGTGCACTTTGTAGTTCTACCATTACAGACTGTAGTCCGTCTGTTTCTCTGCATACTTTGTTAGCCCCCTTTCATCCTGTTCTTCAGTGGTCAGGACCAGCACAGAGCAGGTATTATTATTTGGGTATTGGATCCTTCTCAGCATGGCAGTGACTCTGACTTGGTGGTGGCACGTTAGTGTGTCTTGCACTGATAGGGGTGGATCAGATAGCAGTGCTGCTGGAGTTTTTAAACACTGTCCACTCACTGTCCACTCTGTATGATACTCCTATCTTGTTGGTCCATCTTGTAAATGTAAAGTCAGAGATGATAGCTCATCTGTTGCTGCAGAGTTTTTGTTAGTCATCCTCTAAGTCCTTCATCAGTGGTTACAGGACGCTGCCCACAGAACACTGTTCTAGCATCAGCTAGGGATGTGCATTCAGACTGATTTTGATATTCGAGAATCTGTAATGAACAGATATCAGAGTTAATGAACAGATATTTGGTTAACTGCCAGGAAGGAAAATCCAACGAAATAAATGTACTTTGGCCTAATATTTTTGCATAAATATTTTAGGTGATAACACTGGTGTTTTGAAGGCTAGTAAAACAGTAGCCCAAAAAAATTGCAACATGTACAGGTATAAATTTGGGCAATACAGAGGCTCTCTGGATGTTTACTTTTTGCAAAAAAGAAGAAAAGAAATAGAAATCTTTAGTTGTATAAGTTCATTGTTAATAAAATATTCTATGAATGATGATAGGTTAATATTTTAATATTGAAAAAGAAATCTGATGTTCTGATCATTTTTAGGGCCCTGTCTTTGAATCGTCCTAACCCCCCCATATGGCAGCCCTGGTTGTAAAGTGCAGAAAGGTTATTGCCACTGTCATGCTGAAATAAGCGTGGATGCCCCTGAAAAAGACATAACCCAGGACGCAGCATATGTTGCTCCAATATACCACAATATTCAATATATTACCACAAAATATTCCCAAGCCCATATATTCCCAAAGTATTCCTGAAGTCTTAGACTTTGATTTCCTAGATGCTCCTTTTACATCTAAGCATAATTGCATCACTTGTTTAAGACGTTTTTCTTTTTTTTAACTTTCCAATTTTTAAATTACCCTGTCCCAAATTTTGGAACATTTTGCAGGCATTAATTTCAGAATGAACGTGTATTTACAAAAAACACTGAAGTTTATAAGGTAAAATATTAATATCTTATTGGTGAGAGTGGATTTACAAATCACTGCTTTCTGTTTTTATTTGCATTTCATATACTGTTCTAACTTTTTGAAAACTGTGGTTTGTACTAGTTTGCTATCTGCAATGGCCCTCCACTAACCAGCACAACATAGAAGGCATGTTACATTTACCTGGCTAGGGATGGGAGGTGAGGTTAAAGAGTAAAGAAAACAGTTCCTATTCAGCTTATAACTGCTAGCCTTTTTACCTGTTGCACTTATAACATTAGTAAGAACTAATATAACAAATACTGAAAAACCAATATATACACTATATTGCCAAAAGTATTCGCTCGTCTGCCTTCATACGCGTATGAATGTGACATCCCATGCTTAATCCATAGGGTTTAATATGATGTCGGCCCACCCTTTGCAGCTGTAACAGCTTCAACTCTTCTGGAAAGGCTTTCCACAAGGTTTAGGAGTGTGTTTATGGGAATTTTTGACCATTCTTCCAGAAGCGCATTTGTGAGGTCAGACACTGATGTTGGAAGACGAGGGGTGGCTCACAGTCTCCGCTCTAATTCATCCCAAAGGTGTTCTATCGGGTTGAGGTCAGGACTCTGTGCAGGCCAGTCAAGTTCTTCCACACCAAACTTGCTCATCCATGTCTTTATGGACCTTGCTTTGTGCACTGGTGCGCAGTCATGTTGGAACAGGAAGGGGCCATCCCCAAACTGTTCCCACAAAGTTGGGAGCATGAAATTGTCCAAAATCTCTTGGTATGCTGAAGCATTAAGAGTTTCACTGGAACGAAGGGGCCGAGCCCAACTCCTGAAGAACAAGCCCACACCATAATCCCCCCTCCACCAAACTTTACACTTGGCACAATGCAGTCAGATAAGTACCGTTCTCCTGGCGACCGCCAAACCCAAACTCGTCCATCGGATTGCCAGACGGAGAAGCGTGATTCATCACTCCAGAGAACACGTCTCTCACGTGCTTTACACCACTGCATTCGACGCTTTGCATTGCGCTTGTTGATGTAAGGCTTGGATGCAGCTGCTCGGCCATGGAAACCCATTCCATGAAGCTCTCTACGCACTGTTCTTGAGCTAATCTGTAGGCCACATGAAGTTTGGAGGTCTGTAGCAATTGACTCTGCAGAAAGTTGGTGACCTCTGCGCACTATGCGCCTCAGCTCTGTCATTTTTCTATCACTATTTACTACCACTTCATGACTGAGCTGCTGTCGTTCCCAATTGCTTCCACTTATATAATTATAATACCACTGACAGTTGACTGGAATATTTTGTAGCGAGGAAATTTCACGACTGGACACAGGTGGCATCCTATCACGGTACCACGCGGGAATTCACTGAGCTCCTGAGAGCGACCCATTCTTTCACAAATGTTTGTAGAAGCAGTCTACATGCCTAGGTGCTTGGTTTTATACACCTGTGGCCATGGAAGTGATTGGAACACCTGAATTCAATGATTTGGATGGGTGAGTGAATAATTTTGGCAATATAGTGTAGTTAAGAGTTAGTGATGACTATAATCATTTTATAGTGTATTTTATAGTGGACAGTGTGAAGACAGCAGCGAAGAATAAGCCAAAGTGTAATGGCTGCACACTCACATTTTACAATCAGATAGCTTATCCACATTGACATACAGCTAGCTTATCCATTGACAATTGAAAAAGAAAACATAAAACAAAGGATCAGAATTGTATTCAGCTTAATATAGCCGATGCATCATCCATTAAAGTATACCTGAATTAGCTGTGATTCTGATCCTTCAGATCAGATCGGGGTATCACTACTACACTGGTCTCACTTTGTTTGTTGTTTTGTAACATGAGGCCTCTTCTCCTCCTCCTTCCCTCTGTGTTTTATCAGAGTCTGTGGTAGACTGCCAGAAGTTTGTGTCTTGTCATGCTCTGGGTGTCACTGTAGTGGCTCTAAGCAGCCATGATCATAAAATGAGGTCTGCAGCCTATCATGTACTATGTTCCTTCTACGAGCATCTGGAGGGAGCCTGCTTCAGAGAGAAAAAACAGGTAGATACCATACAAACAGCCACACAGACACCATACTTTTTGTCCCTATAAGTACCATGTAGGACATAAATCAGGTAATACTTTAAGGCCATCTTCTTAACAGTTAGTTCACTATTCACAAGCAATTAATAATGACATAATAAATGGAAACATGTTGTATGCAAGCTTAGAACTATGTTATAAATGTATTTACATGATGAGTTAATAAGATCCTCTGGAAATTAGTTTTTAACTGTTTGTTGAATATTAATTGCAATCTTTCAGTTGCAAGCATACTTAATGTCTTTATTTGGCATGTTAATTCTGAATATAAAGAGGTAATAATTATATAAACTCATAATGACCAAAAATCTCCACCGATTTTGCAAAATTACTAAATCATTCAGTGTTTTAGATGTGAACAAAATCATTCAGAGTAGAGGCAGAGAGCGAGAAGAACAGCGAGAACAACCCAGGGCGAATGGAAATTGGTGTCAACAACAAACTATGTGCTACTCCACATACCAGTTTATGGGATACGATAGCAAGGTAGTCTTTTTTTTTCTTTTTTTTTGTGGCCTACTTCAGACTGTCTGTTGTAATCTACTGGCTAACAGTGATATTCATGGCAACTAATTTGTTTCACTCACGAACATTTCTTACCTTGATTCCAGTTTCTGCTGGAGTGAAACTGCAGGTGTGTAAATCTGTGGATCAGTAGCTCTGCACTCAGACCCTTCTCCAAAACGTACAGGGTGGAGAGGTACATGCAGGGCTTTGTACGGAAAAAATAGTACCCAAAGAAATTGTTTTTTTCCTTTTAGTTTGGCACTATTTTACCATTATTAGTGTGACATATAAAAACTTACAAGACGCATGTAAGTTTACTGGTCATTTTGGATAGTAGATAAAATGGTGATATTTGTAGTGCAGACATAACAACGTCTGGTTCCTAGTACTACAATGGTGAACAATTTTGACTCAGTAAATTTCTCTATAAAGGAGCATTTCTCACCAAACTACTCTGAATGATTTTGTTTACATCCGTTAACTGTTAAATAATTAATTAATTTAGCAAAATCGATGGGTTCCCTTTTATTTAAGAAGCAGACACCTAAAGTAAAGTGTTACATATAAATACATAATTAAATATTACAGAAGGTTTGGAGAGTTGAGTGGCAAGAAGCTTTTGTTTGTGATGTCTCCAGCTGCTTTACCTGTTGGATACGGTCAAGAATGGGATTCAGAAACAAAACCTCAAGGTCTCATTTGTACATACCACCTACATTGCAAAAGTGGCTCAGCAGATTCTGAGGCCTGGTGAGTGGAGTCTTATTTTTGGAGCACTGTCATGTATGCATTAACTGGGAGATATTAGGATTTTGATTTGATTGATTTGCTTACCCTCAAAACTGTCTGCCCATCTACAGAGGAGCACTTGTACCTGGTGATAAATAGGTTTCTTTTGGGAACACAGTGTGTGGATCTCAACAGGGTTCCTGACTTCTTCAGACTTTTTTATAGCTTTGATTTGGAGGTAATGTATGATTATTTTCTTAAAGTTTCTTCAGTCTAAAAGAAAAAAACAGCCATTGTTTGTTGCCAACAAACTGACTGTCTCTCTCAGCATAAACTGGAGCGGGACTGGATGCTGAATGTGTTGGAAGAGGGCATGATGGACAGACTCAGCTTTAATCTGTGTGAACAGCAGAGCATCTATCACACACTTCTTGGCTTTTGCAGCAGCCCTCTTTGTGACCAACCTATCCAGGTACACTGCTCTTGCTAGGTTAAAAAAGGGAAAGTCACCTTCTAGACAAAAAAAACCCAAAAGTAATCCGAAAAAACAATGAAAAGCAGGAAATATGGATTAAGAATGCATTATGCAACTTTTACAGGTTTTAAATCTATAGTCTCAGGTGTCAATCACTGCTCTTTGATTTCTTAAATAATGTAGAATATGTTATTAAATTTAAGGTTGTTACATTATTTTACAGGAAAAATAACCCTCTGCTTACTTTTTGCAGATTCAGATTGTGAATATACTCAGAAAGAGTGCACGTGTCATCAGAGCAGCTTATGACCTCACTAAGGCTCATGGAGTTCTAACATGGATCATACAACTCACAGAAAAGAGGTCAGTATGAAATTGTCTTGTTTACAACAGGTTGGGGTGGGAGGTGTACTGGTATTAAAGTGAAAGCCATTATGAGGTTGTCAGTTCACAGTATAATTTACATTATGTTCCTGCAAAAAAAATCTATCCTAAAATTCCCTCAAACCTCTACAGGAGTAAAATGGGAAAGGGTTGTACCAAGTTGTGGATGCAGTGATAAGCCCACAAACCACTTGAACAGCATAAATAATTTGGTTGCACTTTGCACTACAGATTGGTAATAAGGGAATAACAGTATGATAATTTTGAAAATGTCATGCTAATTTTCTAAATAATAAGTTAGTAATTGTATTGATAACAAGTTGGAAATGAAATTATATTAACCAAACAATGTCATAATAAATTGCAAGTTGTTATTAAATAATAAGTTAGTATTTGTAGTGATAACTACTGTATACCACCCCATTTTCAAAAAGTTGGGATGCTGTGCAAAATGTAAATAAAAACAAAATTCAATAGTAATATTATTATTATTATTATTATTATTGTTATTATTATTATTATTATTATTATTATTATTATTACTACTACTACTATTACCACGGTGTTTTATCACCTCTTCCTTTAAAAACTCTCTGTAAGCATTTGGGAACTGAGGAGACTGAATGCTGTAGTTTTGAAAGTGAAATGTATTTATATTTTTTCTTAACATAGGAATTCAGCTGCTCAACAGTTCAGGGTCTCCTTTGTTGTATTTTTCATTTCATAGTGCGCCAGATGTTTTCAGTAGTGACAGGTCTGGACTGCAGGCAAGTCAGTTAAGCACCCAGACTCTTTTAATACCCATGCTGTTGTCATACATGCAGAATGTGGTTTGACATTGTCTTGCTGAAATAAGCCTTCCCCGAAAAAGACGTCATCTGGATGGCAGGATATTTTGCCAAAACATGTATATATAATGCATTAATGGTGCCTTCACAGATGTGCCAGTTACCCATGCCATGTTCACTAATGCACCCCTATACCATCACGAATGCTGGCATTTGAACTGTGCACTGATAACAAGCTGAGTGGTCTTTACCCCGGAGGACACAGTGTACATGATTTCCAAAAAGAAATTCAAATGTTGATTTGTTGGACCAAATGACACTTTTCCACTTCTCCTCAGTCCATTTTAGCTTGGGCCCAGAGAAGGCTGCAGCATTTCTGGATCCTGTTTATATACGGTTTTTACTTTGCGTTTAACAGTTTAAATTAGCTTTTGTGGCTGCAGTGCCAAACTGTTTTCATAGACAGTTTTTTTCAGAAGTTTTTCTGAGCCCATGCAGTGGTTTCCACTACAGTTTCATGCCATTTTTTAATGCAGTGGCTGCCTGAGGGCCCAAAAACACAGCCAGCAAATACTTGTTTTTGGCCCCGTCCCTTACATACAGAGATTTCTCCAGATTCTCTGAATCTTTTAATGTTATTATTTAGTGTAGATGATGAAGAACAAAAGTTCTTTGCTATTTTATATTGAGAAATGTTGTTCTTGAGTAGTTGCACTATTTGATTGTGCAGTCTTTCACAGAGTGGTGAACCCCTCCCCATCTTTACTTATGAAAGACTCAGCCTCTCTGGGATGCTCTTTTATACCCAGTCATGTTACTGACCTGTTGCCAATCAACCACCAGGTGTAGCATTACACAATTTTACCAGCCTTTTGTTGCCCACTGTCCCAGTTTTTTGGAACGTGTTGCTGGCATCAAATTCAAAATGGGCATATATTTTTCCAAAAACAATAAGATTTCTCAGTTTCAACATTTGATATGTTGTCTGTGAAGCATTTTCAATGAAATATAGGGTTTAAATGATTTGCACATTTATTGCATTTTGTTTATATTTACATTTTTCACAGCATCCCAACGTTTTTGGAAATAGGGTTGAAATAAAATGAAAAATATTGGTGACAAATTCTAATTACCCATAATGTAAATGTAAATTTTCCCGTTGATACAAAACATTTGTTGGAATAAGGTGCCCAGCATAATATCTGCTTAATCAACAAATCCGACACAATTCTTTTAAATCGAGTTACAAACCCAAGCACTGTGAAGTAGTTCTGCTGAAAATATGTAGTAGTCTTAGTGCTGTAAAATACTAATAAACTTGTTTCTATTTTGTTTCTTCTTCTTCTTATTATTATTATTATTATTATTATTACTCTTACTCTTACATCACGCATGTATTTTTATACTACATGTTTATCTTTCTTTATATAAATTTATCTTAAAGTTTAATAACAACTAGAAAATTAGCAATTAAATTTTTTTTTGTTGCCACTATTTTATTATTACATGTTATTAAAAGGTTAAAAAGTTGCCTTTCATACAAGCCGCTTGCGGCAAGCAGCAGTAGCAGTCACATGCAAACAGCAAGTGTAAGTTTTTGTGCTTGCCACATACAGGCACTATAGGCATGCCCAAGATACTTTATAATACTTATTATTTTTCTAATGGCTTACTTTTCTCGCTCTTTTGTTTGTCCTTTCTTGGGCAATGTAACATTACCTATTAAGTAAAAGGAGGAAGTACTTCCACTCAAAAAATGCGTCCAGCAGGCAGGAGCCAAACCTTAACTTAAACCTTAAAACCTAAGCTGTAGCACTTCGTAAACATGCAATCACAAGGTGCCTTGGTTAGCTACACTCTTAGCAAAAAGGGTTCTGAAAGGGTCCTATAACGTTCTGAAAAAGGGTTCTTTGATTCAGAGTGGAACCCTTTTTGGTGCTACATACAACTGTTTTTAAAGAAGAGTTGAAATTTGACCGTTACAGGAACCATGTATGCATTCAAATAGTTCTTTGAGTGTTCATGGTTCTATATAGTACTGTTGCCTTTACTGAGGAACCCTTGAAAAAACATTTATTTAAGAGTATACAGCCACCAATGAAATATTATAGAGACCAGCTGCAAGTGCAAAGCAGAATAGAGGATGCATAGGGAGGTAAAAACAAACCAGAGGTTGTTTTGTAGAATAGAACATTTCAGTCTTATATTTTTTATTAGGTTTTTTGGGCTTATAAAGTTAAGTATCATTTAGAATGAATTATTGTTGTTGTTGTTATTATTATTATTATTATTATTATTATTATTATGCCAGAACAAAAGTGAAATATTGTGACAAATTTAATGCATCATAATATGAATTGTCCGTCCCTACAACAGGCATACGTACCACTTTGAAATACTCGTGTTACGTTTTCAAATTCATTTAATTTTAAAAATGTCTGACTAATTCAAATTCACTTGCTTTTGGCAGGTGTCTTGATGGCAAGCTGTTGAGTGCTGTGATTGGACTGCTCCATTCCCTGTGGTTCACTAACCTAGGCGAGAAAGAGAGCAGCAGAGCAGGGGTGCAGAGCACCAGGGCAGCAGACCAACAAGGAGATGGTTCAGCCAAGTGCTTTCCTCTCCCAATTATCAGCGACTTCCTGTGTGCCCTGCTCTCAGTCATTAGACACCTGAGGTAAACGCTAGGGTTAGTGTTAAGGGGTTAACCCTGACCCTAACCTTAACAGGACTAACCGTAAACGCAAAGCTCCAATTTTATTTCAAAACCTGATCATTTATTTGCCCTGACTGCATACCTCTAAGGTTCTGTTACCTGGCCGTTGTTCTGGTCGTGGCATGCGCACTTTTTACAAATATTATCACCAGATTTACCATTGCATAGTTGTAAGTACTGTACTGCTGCCTTGATTTTAAAGCTGCAGTCGGAATGAGAAGAGAGTGGTCTTACCAAGTCCCTTTCCCTCGCCTGCACTCCAGCACTGCCTCCAAAGCCTCTCCCAGCAGAGGAGGCAGCTGTGCACATGCGGGCTAGCAATCATGACTAGATGTTTGTTTGATAAACTGTTGGGAATCAAGCAAGCAAAGTTTATTTACAGGTGTTGTCACAAAGCAGCTTTACAGAAAAATCAGCATTACAGAAAGAAATCCAGGTCTAAAGCCCCATGAGCAAGCCAGTGACAACAGTGGCTAGGAAAAACTCCCTAAGAGCAGGAGAAAGAAACCTTAAGAGGAACCAAGACTCAGAAGGGGAACCCATCCTCTTCTGGTTAACACCGGATAGCAAAACATTGTTATTATAAGGTATTGTAGTACACAACAGGGAAAACAGGTGGAGCAATGGTTAAATTGATTAGTTTAAGCAGCAGCAGCATCATTGGGAGGGTCAGTTTGTGAGGGTGAGGTTTGCACAGTGTTGTTCAGCATGAAGCTCAGTGGTGGTCAAGCCGGTCCAGAGGGCTGGCAAGCAGTGGGTACCCGATCAAGGCAGGCGAGGCAATAGCATCAGACGCACAGAATGGGAAACTGTTCAACTCGGCAAACAAAGGAAAAACACACAGAGTCAGTTCTGTAATGAGTGACTGCTCACAGATTACAGTATAAACAGAGCAGCAGAGACTCCATCAGGTCTGGATCTGACAGGGAAAACTAATTACCAAAGCCTTGACTATACAAGTAAGTTTTTAGCCTAGACTTAAAGACTGAGGCTGTGTCTGAGTCCCGAACATTAATAGGAAGATTATTCCAAAGCTGGGGGGCTTTGTGTGAGAAAGCTCTCCCCCACCAATGTAACTTTATAAATTCTAGGTAGTAATAGTAAGCCAGCACCTTGTTATCTAAGTAGGCGTGATGGTTCATAGTCGGAGAGAAGTTCACTCAGGTACTGAGGGGCGAGTCCGTTCAGAGCTTTATAGGTCAGAAATAGAATTTTATAGTCAATGCGAAATTTAACTGGTAACCAGTGTAGGGTTGATAGAACTGGGCTGATATGGTCAAACTTTCTGGCTCTTGTGAGGACTCTGGCTGCAGTGTTCTGGACTAGCTGAAGCTTGTTAAGGCTTTTGCTGGGACATCCAGACAGCAGGGCATTACAGTAATCTAGCCTTGAAGTAATAAATGCATGAACTAACTTTTATTATAATTGTTTTGCTACAACTTTTTCGAAGATCTTAGATATAAAGGGGAGATTTGAGATAGATCTGTAATTTGATAGTTTGCAGGGGTCAAGGTTAGCTTTCTTAATCAGCGGTCTAATTACTGCTAGTTTAAGAGTTTTTGGGATGTATCCAAGGCTAAGAGAGGAGTTTATTATTGACAGAATAGGCTTGGTTATTTCTGGCAAATTTTCCTTGAGTAAACCTGTTGAAGATTTTGCAGAAGAAACAATTTTAACTAGTTCATTTTCTTGAAGTAAGGTAAACTATTCCAGCCTCTCTGCAGTGACTATAATATTCTCAAGATTTAAACTGGTATTATAAGGCAGCAGGTTTGTAGAGTTTAATTGTGTATTCTGAATTTTCTGTCTAATTTTTTCAATTTTATCACTAAAGAAATTCATAAAATCATTGCTGCTATAGGCTAATGGCATCTGGGGTTCACTAACTGATTTGTTCTCCGTTATTATTTTTATTGTTTTCTATGAGAGAGGAGAGATAGGCTGAGCGTGCTGTAGCAAGTGCTCTTCTATAGTCTATAAGGCTCTCCTTCCAGATGGACTGGAACACTTCTTGTTAGGCGCCATTTTCGCTCTGGTTGTCTGGCAGTCTGTTTTAAAGCTCGAGTATGTTCATTATACCAAGGGGCGAGGTTTTTCTGCCTTACTATTTTACTTTTTAATGAAGCCACACTATCTAGAGTAGATAGAAAAGTATCCTCTAAGAACTTGGTCATAATATCTAACTCGGTAGGATTAGAGGGACAGCTGACAGAGCTGATAATTGAGGAAGGTTTCTGATAAAGCTAGCAGCTGTGGAGGGAGTTATTGTCCGCTTAACACAATAACATGGTGTTGAACGTACATTACCACTAAAGTGAATTTTGTATGAGATTAAGTAATCTGAGACTGCTGTGCTCTGGGGGAGAATGGCTAAGTTATCTATGTCTACACCAAAGGTCAGTATTAAGTCTAGGGTGTGGTTGTGGTAGTGAGTGGGCCCCTTTATAATTTGGGGGAAACCAATGGAGTCTATGATGGATATAAATGCCTTACTTAGTGCATCTTGAGGATTGTCAAAGTGGATATTAAAATGTCTGACAATTATTATTTTATTTGAAAACGTTATTAAACTTGATAGAAACTCTGTAAACTTCCTGTAAGAACAATGAATACGGCCCTGGCAGCCTGTAAATTGTAATTAGTGAAAAGGAATTTTTATTTGTTCCTTGCTCAAGTATATTAAGTAAAATAACTTAAAAGAAGAGAATTTATAGCCTACTTTCCGGCTCACGCTTAAAGCTTTAGTATGGGTGGTTGCTATACCTCCACCCCAGCCACTTAAATGAGGGCTATGCGCATAACTGTAGCCTGTGGGGGTGGCTTCACAGGGAATAGTGCTAAATAAACAGTAAACCACCTATGAAAACAAATAGCTGTGAGAGCACAGGCACACACGAATATCTGGGCAAACACCAAAACAATACGACTGCCCGGGCACATTACAGGGATATTTTAAACAACTTTCAAATAAAACAACGCTAACCAGTGGTGACCACCAAGAAAAAAATGATGTTAGCCTAACTGCAACATCGCAGTAACATGAGATAATGTAATAAAATCACATAAAACATAAATCAAGCAGGGGTAAATACCTGTCAAGCAGAAACATGGCTAACTCTGCATAGGATTTGAAGCCTTTCAGATCCCATAGCGACCTCCACCTCTGAATGGCTGCTCCAATGTTTACCCTTGTTCTTTTTCGGCCTCTGACTAATTCTGTCTTTAGGACTTGCTTTTCTTCATCTTTCTTCTGTTTGCTTGTCTCTGTTGTGTACAATGTTTTTGGCAAAGGATGGATGGGCAGTTTTTACTTGCTGGAGGTTGTTTATCTGCCATTGTGCTTGCATTATTATAAATATTATTAAACTTTTTCCTGTAGTAATCACGAAGCAGTAGTATCAAACCATTTTCTTATGACTCCAAGCCAGCCTACTGTTTCAAATATGTGCTGCGCTAGTTCTGGACGCGTTACGGAAATTATGTGTCAGAACAGTAGTTTGCCAGAAATATTTGTGTAATTCATCTGTAGACTGTAATGCACGCACATTCTAACACGGAACCATTTATGTATCATCTGATTTCTAGATTGCTAGTATTTGAAATGATTTAACTACAGAGGTGCAAGGGCTCTGGTGTCTCCTCTGCTGCAGCTTTGAGCTGTGAAGGAATGGTTAAGTTAATCCACCTAGCATGTATATGCTTGCAAATATGGAAATATTACAGTGCAATGCTAAAACAGAAAAAATCTTTTCAAATTGTATTGAAGTGTCCCGTAAACAGAAACATTTTTTCACAGTGTTGTGTTTTTAGGGGACCCTCTAATGAACCCTCCAGTTGATGCTACCAGTTGACTGTTATACTGTAACAGCTGTGTCATTGTGTTTGTGATGAATATTGTGTATTATATTTCTGGTCAGGAGTGGAGTGGAAATAAAAGAAGTGCAGTGGTTTTTGCAGACCTTGGGATCTGTGCTGAGACATCAGAAGATGTCTCTTGGTGCCTATAAGGATGCTGGCTGGCTAACAATGCACCCCCACAACCTTTCGTGCTCTGCAGCACTCAGGCTGCTTCACTGCTGGGGAACACTGACCCATGACAAAGCTTTACTGTTTGACCTTCATGACCTGGCCTACAAGCACAGCATTAGAGGACTGTTTGGTAGGTGTTCCCTTGGTTTTCTGTTTCTGTGGTGATATGCGTTTTTCAGCTACTCAGTATTTCAATACACAAGTAACTTTTCAGTGTTGGGATGAAGGATTCAGTGTTATGAAGGATTGTGTACTCTGTAGTTAATCCTGGTGATACTTCAAAGCAGGATCTCTCACTAAGCAAAAGTAAAAAGTGAGAATTGTCCAGTATGAATAGTCCAGTTGAAATGGTCCTTTTCTACTGTTGGCTAGTCTTGACATATGGCTTTAAACTTGCCTGAATCCTCTGTGGTCCATTAGATTTAATGCCAGTCGTTGCAGGACCAATAGACATTCCTCTTCTATGACCAGCTAAATGTTCAGGATATGCATCATATTGATTTTGTGTAACATTCCTGCCCTCACCTAAATATAAATAAATGTTTTTTTCTCAGAAACAAACAAGGAGAAATTACGAGGGAAAGTTTCTTCAAAGCCTTCCCAATCCTGTCTGGAGCATCTGCGTGAAGTTGCAGATGGACATCTAGATGAGTGCAAATCCATCCTGATGAATATTCTTGCAAACTGGGAGCCATGGCGTGTCCTACCCAATTCTAACCTTTGTAGTAGTGACTTTCCTGATTCTAGCAGTCTGATCTATGCAACTGCTCACACTGTCCTTAAATGGATCCTCAAGACTTTGTCTGAGATGAGCTATGATCAAAGCAACACCTGTGCCTTCTTGAAATGGTTGCAAAGTGTTGTTCTGTCCTATAAAACAATTGCAGATTCTTTGCTATCTGATGAAGCTATGCGAGTTGACCTCTTGAGACTGTACCACCAGACATGTGAGTACAGAGTGGAGGAAAAAAGCATCTCCAAACTGGACGCCGTTGAGCTTTTTACCTCAACTATGGTGCACTTGTTAGAGGTGGAACGATCCCCAGATGTTCTTCACACGAGTGTGATAAAGGCATGCTTGTACACAACTACTGATGAAGGTCCCAAAAGGGGTAAGGCTTACCCATAATCATATTTCTACTTTATTTTAATACTGATTACTTTGTTTGCCAGTGTAATAATTCATCTCTGTTTTGCTTAGAAGCAGGGCTGAAGTTACTGTCCTTGTACATTCATGAACTTTGGAGTGGAGCCAAGGTGCCTCAGCTGCTCCTGACTCATGCCAAACTAGTGACCAGAGACAGAAAGAAGTCCCAGAAAAGTTCCAAAAGTCCTGTCGTACACCTTTGTAAAGACATTCTCTCTGCTTTGGACTCTTGATAACTTGAAATCAAAAATGTCAAATATACATTAATGTTAACCTTTTGCATGTTTGTAAAAACCCATTTTAATATAAAGGCTAAGTATGACCTTGAACACAAGAATATTGCAGTGCTGGAATACATTAAACAATACAATAGGTTGAATTCATTATGAGAAGAAAAACCGGTTTTTAGTCATGTTAAATATTCAGTAACATTCCTAATGTAAAATTTGTTTGTCATTACAGCTCAAGACTTGTGTTGCTCATGCAATTGTTTACACTGGTGTGACATCTATAAACGAACCTTAAGCTTAAATCCATAATTTACATGAGGATTAAGCAAAGTGTGATTTTTGTTTTGACAAAATTAAATTAATTTTATTGGGAATGGAAAAAAAGTCTGTACTCTAACATAATGTCCAGAAAGGAGTTGGAGAGTTGGAGAGTTGGAGAATGTGGAGCATTTATTAAATGAAGATGTGCAGAGGTTTTTTGGTTTGTTTTTCTTGTGTAGAATCTAGCTCCTATAATGCTTTTGTCCTACCTGCTTGCTTACTTTGTAAAGTGCACATATGTTTTGAATACCTTGTTTGACATAGGGTGGACTATGTATTTGAATGTTATGCGCAGTATTCAGTTTATACTTTCTATTGTAGTATAACAGTATTTTTAACACAACATATTTTTGACCTGCCACTGGACTAATACGAATTAGTGTATTAAAATTGTTTGAATGAACATACATATGAACATAATAGGGCGCGTCACAAAAAAAGTTGTAATTGAATGAAGTTGTAATTTGCAATTAATGCTAATGCTTCCTCTGCTGGCCTAAGAATATATTGCCATTCCTAATTGTGTAGACAAGATGTGTTTGTCAAGTTTCCATATTTCCTGTGCAGTTTTAGAACATATATATAATTGCAAAGTTTGAAATGTTATTGAGATGTTTAGTGTGAAATCATTATCTCATCTTTATTTCAGTCATAGGAAGAATTGATGACATTTAATCAAATTTGCGTTAGCATTGTAGGGGCCTATGGAGACCAATTTATTGACAATTTGCATGCTCAATCTCCAGGCTATCCTACCAGACATACAAGCAGCTTGCAGTAGCTGGCAGTACTCTTTTTTATAAGTCCTGCTTAAGCCTGAATTAGTTACATTAACTTGAATAATGAATGAATGAATATTCTTCTTTGTGTAATGTATAGGCATCAATCAAAACAACTCTATTACATTAAATGAACTGTTTTGTACAGTAATAAATGGTTTAGATAAGAATAGAATAACCCATTTCTGAAGATTCTAGAAGTGCAATGCTTGTTTGTCATTCTGTTAGCATTCATGATAAGTTGAACTGGTGAACCTAAACACACCATCACAATAAGAAAAACAAAAACATGTAAAATGCATCCAAACTTCACGTTTAACATGAGAGAAAGCTGGACACAAAAATAACAATTTGCAAGGAGAATTATATTTATAAATTATAAAAATAAGAGTTAATTAGCCAACACAAATCAACAAAACCGCAAAGAATGTTGTGAAGCTTTTTGTGGGACTTATCCAGTTTAACTGGTCTTCACTAGATTTACCTTAGCACCTAAGGATTGTTCAAGAAATAGTCATTTTTTAACTGGGTAAATGTATATATAATTGGGTAATAAGTGACCATCTAGGAAGCTTCAAGGTCTTAAGTCTGCCATCTAAGTCTGCATTATAGTAGTTTTAATTTGTAACGATGAATCAGCAATTGTATATACCTCCCTTGTGAACTCCCCCTGTTTTGGGGTGTTTTCAAATATCGTTCTTTTTAAATGAACCAAACTGAGTTAACGTGAACGTGAAATGAAATCAACTGCAAATGTGCTTTTTGTGTTCACTATGTAAATGAACTATTAAAAGGACTTTCTGGTCCTTTTTAGAATAAAAGAATAACTTTCTGGTCCTTTTTAGCATTGATGAGATCTCAGACCACTTCATGTTCAGACCATAACTCCATTGGAACTCAGACCTCTTTCACGATGGCTAGAGGAACAGCCAGACACGCCTGCTGCTCTCCTATTGGACGTGCTAAAACGACATTGCCGTAGTACATAGCGTAAACAAGGAAAAATTACCTTACCGTATTTCATTCCCATCCGGCGAAAATCCGTGTTTGCAATGAAAACAATATAATTTAGGAGAAGTGGTGATTGTGCATTTATTCAGCGCTCAGTGTGAAAGCAGTTTAAATCTCTGCATTGTGTATGAGCCTAGCATCAGCCTTAAACACGGTAAAATCACACGGGCTTTCGCATTTAATATGTCAGCGCTCCTGTCTTGTCACAAGATCACGGGCAGGGTTTATCCGGAACAGTACCTTATAAATGATCCTTGGTGGTCTGTTTTTACAAGAGATGCCATGCTTGATACCAGAGCATCGAATCAGTGTCGACACTTCGCGCTGCGAATTGTATCGATACAAAAATTCGGTGCCTCGCTTCAAACGCTGGAGTCACGTCATAACCGCCAATGAAGCTTCGTCACGTCACTGAAACCGTTTCAAAACCCCAGGCTTCTTCGATGGGGTTAAACTGGTGAACTCCAAAACGGTTTCTGTTGTTTTCAGTAGTCATATTTAAAATATCTTATACCTTGTTGCTGTATTGTTTGTACACTAATCCATAAATAAAAAACACATCTATAAATGGCCTAGTTTTGTGTCTGATCCCATTCATGCCCACTTACCTAGAGGAAGTTAAAAAAACGTGTGAAAAAGCCGAAACTCGAGGGTTTCCTCGAGAAAGATTGAGTGACACGTACACGGACAGAAAACTTTTTTTAGCCAGCCGAAATAAAGTGAGATGTATGATATGTGAACAAATGCTATCATGTAAGTTCAGCATGGCTCATAAGAAGACAAAGTTATTTTTAGTACGATTTTCTTTATATATATATATGTGTGTGTGTGTGTGTGTCAGTGCTATATTTAATGTTCAACTGATCAAATTAACACATTTTGTTGTATAAAGGTTTATTTGTGCGAATACGCTTCAATAGAAGTATGACAATCAATAGGAAACAGTCTTTGTAGGAAATTGAACTGGACAGTAGAGGGCAGCATGGAGCCAGGTGTGAAATGCTTCAAAACAGTGAACCACCTTCCGATACAGTTGCTTCAACTGTGTTGATGCTTCGTAACGGCCATCACTAGTTTTTACCTGCTGAAGTGCTGGAAGACTTGTTGTGTGCGTACGGTAAGCTTCGAGGTCTTTACCATAAAGCAAAAGTGGACTGGGGCCGTTATGTTTTCACAGTGCACAAATCAATCGGACCACAGAACGAACTACAAACGAACCGAACTAAAAACCATCTCGAGAGGTGGTCCGAAATTGGTTCGTTTTTGGAGCCATTTAGAGGGGTCTGAGTTCGTTTGTTATGTTCACATATGCACAGAAAAACATGAGTCCACTTCAGGTAGCTACTGAAATGGTGCAAGTGTGAAAACGCTCCTCGTCCGAGGTTTTCTCTGGCAAGGTTTGTAGCACTTGCCAATACTGTCTACAGCGTCCTTCTGGGAATCTGATACCACTTGACCAGCAATAAGTGGTTTAGGGAGCTTTCAAATCGACCCTGCTTCTCTGCAGTTCATCCTTCCCTGCCTGGACAAAATGGGACCATAGTGTGTCAGAATTATAGATCCACCCTGCTTGACCTGGATTCAGCTCTGGCGTCTCAGTGGCTCTGTGTGGTTTGTTAAAGTTTGGTGTTTGATTTCCTTTCAGTTTGCCATCTTTTTGCTTATAGTCTCTCCTGTTGGGCCACTGTGATTTAAGATGTGCTGCCATTTGTGGTATGACCCAGTAGCCCAGTAGTATCCTAGTCATCAAAAAGTCATAGTCTGTAACAAAATCCAAAAACTGATGAGGAAGACTGCAGCCTATTCTCGCTTATTAGCAGTACTGGCACACCATTCCTAGAGAAAATGGCTTTCAGTGCTATTGTGACAGGGATTTTCTTAATTTCTATCCACCTTGAGTAATAGTTTATTGCTAGAAGGTAGGTTGTGGTTTTTAGGAAGAACAGATCTCCCCCTACTTGTTGCCAGGGCCATTTGGGTAGAGCTGATGGTCTCATGGGGTCTAAGTGTTTACGCTGACTTTTCAAACAGATCTCACATTGTGAAACTGCTTTAGCAATTTGACTACTCAAGTCTAACCACCACACTCACTGCTCTAGCTCTGCAGCTGGATATACCCATGTGTCCTTCATTCAGACGGGCTAGCATTTTGGCTCATAAGCTCTCTGGGATAAATTAGCAAAGTATAGTTCACCTTGATAGACCCAGTAGGGCTTTATCTATTGAGACAGCTCTTTCCGTCTTGGCCACCCCTCCTTATATTTCTCTATTAGCTGTCTCCAGATAGGTTCTTCTTGTTGCTTATCAGCAGTGTGCTCCAACTTTGACTTAGATGCCGGTAACCACTCATGTATACTGCGTCCACAAACACCTGTGTTTCAACCTCCAGCTCTCTTTCTTCATTGGACAGGCTGTGCACAAATGGAACTCTAGACACTGTTACTAATGCCTTCCCTGAAACAATGGACTGTATGGTAATCAAATCTCAATAATCTGAGGCGAAAACTTTGGATACTGGGGGGCAAATCATCTAGTGCTCTACTTTCACAGGCCCATGTTCCTACCAAGACCTCCTACTTTAACTGTGCATATCATACCTCGTATTCTGTTTCAAACAGAGAGTGTAAATTGAAAGCCACAGGGCCCTACTCTTTGTTATCTTCCATTTTAGTAAGCACTGCTTTTAGACCAAATCCAGACACATTAACAGACACTTTTGTCCTGGAATTAGGTTTATATTGTGCTAGTACTTTGATGCCAGGTCAGCTTTTATCTTTTTGAAAGCTGCGTGCTGTACACTTTCCCATAACCCTTCACTCTCATTAGCCAGTAGATCACACAGTGGTCTTGAAGTGTCTGTGAAAAGGGGGCAGGGATTCTACCCATATATGTGCATTCCCAGAAACAGTCTTACATCTGCAACATTTTTGGGTGTGGGCAAATTTATAATTGCCCTGAATTTTGCTGGGTTTGGTGCTACTCCGGTTGCAGTTACTTTGTGGCCTACAAACAGGACATCTGACTGTGCAAAGTCCATCTAGTACCCATGTGTCAAACACAAGGCCCGTAGGCCAAGTCAGGGCCGCGGCACAATCCTATTTGGCCTGAGCTGCACTACAGTTCCCAGCGTGCACTGTAATGTAGTGTGCGCTCCAACAATGATTTATGTGACAGCACCACCATTTAAAAGCCTAATCTACTTCGAGTGAAGTTACTAAACCTACTGTACATTGGGGAGGTTTAACAGTTATCTGCAGCTAATGTAGTATATTGTTTTATGTAAAACAACTTGTTTTTATTTAAATTTATTTTTGAATTGTTCAAGTATTCAGTGCCTATTTTTTGCTATATTTTGAACAAACAATGGCCAGTTGGGGTCATGGCAAAATGTTAAGTAAAAATAATATAGAAACGCAGCTGGCCCACAGATTTCTAGAGATTTTTAATATGGGCCTTTTAGTGGTTGAGTTTGACACCCCTGATCTAGTAGCTGAGACACACGTCTCTGCTACTAGATCATGGTAAGTTCCCTGCATTCCTGTGCAAGTGGTACTTGCCAGAACCCGGATAGTGCCTCTAGCTTGGTGAGGATTCAGCGGCGCTAATGACTGAGAAAGACATCCATATTTTCCTATTGGGTTTGAGGATGAGCACCATGCCTGCACATTTTGCCCATTTTGAATTTGATGCCAGCAACACGTTCCAAAAAAAGTTGGGACGAGGGCACATTTACCACTGTGTTTAATCACCTCTTCTTTTAAAAACACTCTGTAAGTGTTCGGCAACTGAGGAGACCAAATGCTGTAGTTTTGAACGTGAAATGTTTTCCATTCTTGTTTGATACAGGATTTCAGATGCTCAACAGTTTAGGGACTAATTTTTAATTTAATGGGGCAAATGTTTTCAGTGGTGACAGGTCTGGACTGCAGGCAGGTCAGTTTAGCGCCTGGACTCTTTTAACATGGAGCCATGCTGCTGTAATATATGCAGAATGTGGTTTGACATTGTCTTGCTGAAATAAGCAAGACCTTCCCTGAAAAAGACATCGTCTGGATAGGAGCATATTTTGCCAAAAATATGTATTAATTGTTCAGCATTAATGGTGCCTTCACAGATGTGCATGTCACCCATGTCATGTGCACTAATGCAACCCCATACCATCATGAATACTGGCTTTTGAACTGTGCACTGATGTGCAAGCTGAGTAGTCTTTAGCCCGGAGGACACAGTATCCATGATTTCCAAAAAGAATTTTAAATGTTGATTCGTCAGACCACATGACACTTTTCCACTTCCCCTCAGTCCATTTTAAATGAGCTCAGGCACAGAGAAGGTGGCAGCATTCCTGGATCCTGTTTATGTACAGTTTCTATTTTGCGTTTTAGAGTTTTAACTTGCATTTGTGGATGCAGCGAGGAATTGTTTTCATAGACAGTGTTTTTCAGAAGTGTTTCTGGGCCCATGCGGTAATTTACATGATAGCAGGCACTGAGTGGTATGAGGTAGTCTAAAAGCACAATGAGTATAGACGTAACTAGGAGTTGCAGCAGTATTACAGTGTAAAGTGCATAGTGAAAGTGTCATCACAGCAGCAGGTTATGATATATTGCACAGAGTATTAACAGGAGAAGTGATCTAGTGATGTGGTTTAGCATAGTTCAGACAGCAGGAGATCAGTAGAGCCTTATAGCAGTGGGTAAGAAAGATCTCACATGGCGCTCTTTAACACAGCGCAGCTGTAACAGTCGGCCACTAAATGTGCTTCTCTGTTTATCCAGTGTAGCATGCAGTGGTGGTGAGGTGTTATCCAAGATGGTTAACAGCTTGTTGAGCATCCTTATTCTGCCACAACCTCCAGAGAGTCCAGCTTGACTCCTACAACAGAGCCAGCCTTCCTAATAAGTTTGTTTATTTTGTTCAGAGCACTTTTGTTAATGCTGCTGCCCTAGCACACAACAGCATAGAATAAAGCACTTGCTACAACAGACTGGTAGAATGTCCAAAAGAGCTTAGTGCACACACCAAAAGACCTCAGCCTCCTCAGTAAGTAGAGACGGCTTTGGCCTTTCTTGTACGCCGCAAGAGTGTTACAGCTACAGTCCAGCTTGTTGTCCAAGTGCACACCCAGATACTTGTAGGTCCCAACCACCTCCACATCAACTCCATCAATGGTGACTCGTGCCAAGGCAGGTTTGGACTTCCTAAAGTCCAGCACTATCTCCTTAGTCTTACTCATGTTTAGCTGCAGCTGGTTCAGCTTACACCAGTCAACAAAGTCCTTCACCAGCTTCCTGTATTCCTCCTCCTGTCCATTCCTCATGCACCCCACAATGACCGTGTCATCCGAGAATTTTTGCAGGTGATACGACTCTATTGTACCTGAAGTCAGAGGTGCACAGGTTGAACAGGAATGGAGCTAACACAGTGCCCTGGGGTGCCCCAACACTGCACACAGCCCTGCAGTCGCACATACTGGGGTCGTCCAGTCAGGTAGTCCATTATCCATGAGATGATAGATTCATCCACCTGCATCAGCCATAGCTTCTCCCCTAACAGCACAGGCTGTATGGTTTTGAATGCACTTGAGAAATCAAAGAACATGATCCTCACAGCGCTGCCTGATGTGTCCAGGTGAGAGTACGTTCTGTCCAGCAGGTAGATAACCACATCATCCACTCCAATGCCATCCTAATATGCAAACTGCAGAGGGTCGAGAGCTGTTATCAGAGGAGCTAGCATCAGCCTTTCAAGTGTCTTCATTAAGTGGGATGTCAGTGCAACCGGTCGATAATTTGTCCCTTGCATACAGAGATTTCTCCAGATTCTCAGAATCTTTTAATGTTATTATGTACCGTAGATGATGAAAAGCAAAAGTTCTTTGCTATTTTACGTTGTGAAATGTTATTCTTGAGTTGTTGCACTATTTGGCATTACACAATTTTACCAGCCTTTTTTTGCCCGTGTCCCAAATTTTTAGAATGTGTTATTGGCATCAAATTCTATATGGGCATATATTTTTCAAAAAACAATACAATTTCTCAGTTTGAACATTTGATATGTTGTCCTCGTACTATTTTCAATGAAATATAGGGTTTAAATGATTTGCACATCATTGCATTTTATTTTTATTTACATTTCGCACAGAATCCCAACATTTTTGAAATGGGGTTGTACATTAGAATGACATAGAATAGATGACAGGTCACTCTGGCCCCTTCATCTCACCCCCAACATCAAATGGTAATGAGAAAGATCAGTGCATCTGAAGCTGTGGACTGCTTGGTAAAGTTCATGAGGGTATGTTGTATGATAAAATGGTTCTGTTTGTGTTAGTGTTGCATGTAATATTGAAAGTTCAATACTTTTTTCCATACTACAATGTGAGAAATAATTAAACACTCAATCTTTCTTGGTTCAGAATGTAATGAATGTTTTAATTTAGTCATTTAATTTAAGATTTGAAGATTTTTTTTAGAGACCACATTTGAAAATCAGATGCTAAATAAAATTTTCTGCGTTCAAGCGATAAAGTACCAGCTGTTCAAACACATGAAGATCTTTTTGGTCTTCTGTATCAAATTGAAACGTTTTCATAACCATCATTTCCATAGCCCTAGTGTGCTTCTTCGACATTGAAGTTTATTCTTTCATTTTTTCTGACTGTTAGTCTATCTGTTTTTCTCTTTTTTTTGGTGCCTTTTTTTGTCTTTCCATTGTCTTTGTGTTGTGGAAAAGAAAAGCAGCATTCAGAACTACTACAAGCCCAAATCATAAATAGTTGGGATGATATGTAAAATTTAAATTAAAACTGAAATAAGTGATTTGTAAATTATTTTCTGACCGGTATTGCATTGTAAATAATACATTAGCACATTAATTTATGTTTTACCTAATTAGTTGTATTGTTTTTTTTTATATATATAAACACATTTCAATTGAGATTTTTGCAACTTATTTAAAAAAAAAAGTTCGGACAGTAAAGCTGGCATTTCACTGGGAGAATGTATCAATGTTTTAATTTGGTCCCATTAGAAGTTTTTAATTAGCAGTTTAGGAGGTAGTGAAATGTACTTGTTGGGTGGGGTAAAAAACAGAATGTCAGACTGGAATGATTGTCTGCGCTGATGTTGAAAGGAGATGTTTGTGTTTAAAAGGATTGTCAGTGTAATTGTGAAAATGAGTACACTTTTCTTTTAACAAATGTCAGTGCTGTGTGTTTGTTGACCATATGACTTCCGCGTTCAGGTGACAACAGATGTCTTTATAGTCATTTGTGTTTGAGAGTCAATTTTCATGGGCGACAGAATGTATATTGTACTTACTGCAACTTTGTGAGGTTAAATGCCATGAGTTAAACACAGCAGTGTTATTCAAGAAAAAATGCAGTGTTTGGAATTATTCTAGTAGAGTTATTTTGCATTTAATTACAAAAGTGTTGAAATATTAGAGAATTTTGCTCCAGGGGAGTTGTTCATCTAACACCCACACCAGTGTACAGTAAATTCAACAATAGTCTGAAATGGTGTTAATTTTCAACCATATAAATTGTTAAATGTAGTGTTAAAAAGGTAACAGTGCTTCCTTTGATTATAGGTGCTGACATGAATGCGGTTTTTGACAATTTATTTAGACCACTCCAAAAATGGCCAAAATGATATTCAATATAGATCTTCTTTGGCAGTGAACAAGCTTGCCTCTGACCTAGCTCTTCTAGACCTTTGGCGTGTCTTCAACCCCTCCTCAAGAGAATATACTTGTTATTCAGCGAGACACAAATCATTTTCTAGAATTTATGTTATCCTCATATCATCAGATTTATTATCACAGGTTCACTCAGCCAGAATCATCCTTTCATCACTCTCTGATCACCACCCAAATATTTCTAAATTAATCTTACACAACTTGTCTCAATGCGCTCTCAGATGGCAGTTTAACACTACATTGCTGCAGAGTGAAAAATTTATTGCTGAATTTAGCTCTGGTCTTAAAGATTTTATGGCTATCAATTATGGCTCAGTTACAGATCTACAAATTCTGTGGCAAGCAATTAAGGGATACATTAGGGGGAAATCCACTCTTATTGCCTCGCAACTAAACAAAACAAAACTAAAGGAAATTACAGTCCTAGAAAACAAAGTTGCCTCTCTTGTTCATTCACTACAGACATCTTTTAATGAAACTGTTGCAGCTGAGCTTGAATTAGTTAAAGGCGAACTTAATTCTCTGCTTAGAAGGCGTTCTGAATTTCTCATGCATAGAGTTAGACAATAATATTATTTTCATAGTAGTCGCCCCAGCCATTTCTTGGCCCTTAAACTGCGCAACAGTGGACATTTTTCTGACATCCCTGTTATAAAATCACCCCAAGGTACTTTGGTTACAGATCCGGCCCAGATTAATTCTATATTTCAGCAGTTTTATGCAGAGTTATACCAATCTGAATCACAAATGGAACATAATGATCACATGAGTTACCTGAGGACTCTAAATTTACCATGTCTATCTAAAGAAGAAGCAAATATGCTCGGGCAGCCAGTAACATTAAATGAACTCAAAAAAACTTTACAAGCGAGGAAGAAATGGAAAGCTTCAGGCATGGATGGTATACCCCCAGAATTTTATTTGACATTCTTTTCCCAACTAGGTCCACCTCTGTTAGACATGATAAATAATGCAATAGAAATAGGTTCCTTCCAGAGGGATGCGAATACAGCAATAATTCTTTCCTTCTCAAACCACAAAAAGACCCAACCTCCTGCAGCAGTTATCACCCCTTGTCTTTGATTGGATCAGATGTTAAATTATTTGCTAAAGTGCTTGTAACATGCCTTGAAACATATATGACTAAATTAGTTCACCATGATCAGACAGCATTCATTAAAAATCGACTTGCCTCTGACAATGTTCATCGGCTGCTTCATATCCTTGATTTTGCACCTGATATACTTTCTCTATGTGCTGCTGTTTCTTTAGATGCAGAGAAAGCATTCGACAGACTCGACTGGGGCTTTTTATGGGCTGTACTGGACATAGTGGGACTGGGTCTTAATTTCATTAAACTGGTTAAAACTCTATATGCCAACCCTTCAGCCATGGTAATAACAGGTAACAAATGCTCATCTCAATCATCGTCAATAAGACAAAGTCTGCACTTCTTCCTTTGAATGATGCCATGAGGGAGATACATCTGTCTTCTTTAACTATCCCTGTAGTACATCACTTTAGGTACCTAGGGATTGATATTCATCCATCCCTTCAGTTAACAGTTAAGAAAAATTTTAACCAGATATTTACTAAAATCTGTGACGATATGAGGAACTGGAGTCATTTACCTAATACGCTTCAAACCTGTATATCAGTAGTGAAAATGAATGTTCTCCCTAGAGTTAATTTTATAAGTTCTATGATTCTGTTACCTCCTCCTGTAGGTTTCTGGGACAAACTTCACTCCAGTATCTCAGCTTATATATGGAAAGGCAAGAAACCTCAAATTAAACTTGCTACTCTTCAGTGTAATAAAACAGATGGAGGACTTTCTCTTCCTAATTTCAAATTATATTATTATTCCTCTGTTCTTCGTCCATTGTAAGTCAGGCTCAATTCAGATACTCAAACATCTTGGCGGCCTCTTGAGGAAAGTCTGGTTGCTCCACACAGATTACAAGATCTCATCTACTTGAATATTACTATAAAGCAATGTAAACTGAGACATGGTTCTCTAATTAGTAATTACTTTTAACATGGCGGGTTGTAGAAAAACTAACCAAAACCACAACTGTTTGGCACAAATGTTCACAACTATAAATTACTTACTGCCAATAAATCTTTCTTCTTTCCTCAGTGGCAACAAAAGGGAATACATGTTCTGGATGACATCTTTAATGATTCAGGACTTCAGACATTCCAAGACTTGCTTGTATTTTACAGTATACCAGGTTTTTCATTTTTTCTTTATCTTCGCCTTCGCTCTGCCATGAAGGCATATGGTGTTCCTTGGGGCTACACTTTACCCCCTACACCCATTGCGTAAACTGTTCTTATTATACTACGTGCTGTATATAAACCTTTAGGTCTACAAACTATATGGGAAAAAGAGCTAAAAAGTGGCCAGGGTCAAATCAATTGGCATACTACATGGAATAACATCACATCGGCCTCTAAAAATCCTAACCATCAGCTTATTTATTTTAATTTTATTCACAGATCCTATTTAACCCCCTGCAGACGCTACCATATGTGTCTTACTCCATCTCCTCTTTGTCATTTTTGTTCTGATGGTACATACGGTACATTTTTACATATGTACTGGGCAGTGTTTAAATGTACGTAAGTTTTGGACTAAGATTTCTTTTACATTATCAGACATTCTCAATAAAACCATTCCAAATAGTCCAAACTTTGCTTTTGATTGACGACTCTGAATGTAATCTAAATTGTGCTGAAAAGCGAATCTGGCTGGCTGGTCTCACAGCTGCAAAAAAAATGTTAGCCTTGCGCTAGCAACCTCCACATTCTCTGTGCTGGCGGCAATGGATCCTTACCTTTGTGGATATTATTAATATGGAACTTTCAACTGCAAGGATCCATGGAGCTAGCGGGAGGACCTTGAGCTCTTTGGAAAGTGCAGCTAAGAAAATTGGCAACTTATTGTGAAACTTGTTTTGTATTACTTGATTTGTCTTAGAGATTATTGATTTATTTATATTTTCACTATTATTTTCTTCTTCGATCAGCAGTGGGTTTATGGGTGCCGTGTGTGTGTGGGGGGGTGTTGGGGTGATTGGGTGCTTCATTTTGTTACTGTCTTTTGTTGCTTACTGTAGTTTGTATTACATTGGAGCATCTTAAAAATAAAAACAAAAAAAAAAAAGATAACGGTGCTATTGTATCCCTTGAGAGTGAAGACATATACACAGTTTTCCAGTGTTAAATTGAACTCAATTAAAGTCAATTTAACACCAGCGACATTGCTGTATAGATTCGAGCAAAAGACAAGATAACCTAATAGTTTAAAACAGAGCAATGAAAAGCCTGGAGACGAGATGGGGTCTGTGGAGTCAATACAACTTTCAAAATATCATTTTCATAGATTATGGTACAATTATGTTCCCTGTACATAATTGAAAAGCCTGGAGACGAGACGGGGTGTGTGGAGTCAATACAGCTTAGAAAATGTAATTTCAATGGATTATGGCACAATTATGTTCCCTGACCAAAGATACAGAGATGTACCCTTGAGGGTACCACCCCAGTCTGAAGAGGGGTACTGCCCTAGTGACAGTTTTGTTGTTTTTTCTTCAAGTGAAAGAATATGTTTTGTGATACAATCCTTGGGATAGCAAAGAATTTAAAACAAGTGTGCTAATTTTAGATGTCACGTGCTCCATTTGCTGAGCCTATACCATAAGAGGTGCGACCACATTACACCAGTACCAGTATCTCGCGGAACAGCACGACCTTGAGTGTATTATTGTCATTATACCACGGTTTTATCACCAATTGGCATTATTATTATTATTAGGGTCCAAGCATGCAGTGCGTAGGACCCTATTGTTTTTGCTAGGATTCTTCTTCTTCTTCTTCTTCTTCTTCTTCTTCTTCTTCTTCTTCTCCTGAAAAACGTGTTGTGGAGAACAGACTGTAAGGCCTAGAGACACCAAACTTGGTGGGTAGATGTAGTTTGTGTGCATCTCGCCAGGCAACAAAAATGACCCCGATTGGCCAAAGGGGGGCGCTATAGAGCATCAAAACACGTTTTGCTTCATAACTTCTACACCATGATGTGTAGAGACAAAGTTCTTTTTTTGCCTGATTCCTTGGGTCAAGCCAAACAACTTTGCAATTTGGACCATTTAGCTCTGCCCACTTAGATTTTTTGCTAATTTGCATAATATGCAAAACCTACTTTTGCGAACTAGTTCTAGGGTTTTCACTCAATCCTCATGTATCTGGTATCAAAAAATTCAGAAGAGTCTGAACCTCAATAATTATCAAAAACATTTTGACTTTTATAAACAGTATGGCTGCCATATGCTAATGAACCCTTCTGAAATAGTTCATAATTTATTTAAAACTCTATAAGTGGAGAATGCTTCTGCCTTAAACATTGAAACTTGACAAGCACATTTAGGACCAGATTCTGTGGTAGCATATCAATTTTGGTGGGCCTATGTCATTAGTGGGCGGGGCCATTGCCAATTAACTGTTTCTCAGCATCCGTGCATCCGATTGAGCTGAAACTTGGCATTTAGCATCTACTAGACAGACTATAAGTGAATGTTGAAGCACAATTTGATTCATTGAAATTTTTGGCCTTTAGCCAATCAGCCTTCAGCAGGCTTTTGACAGGCTTAACAGTGACCAATCAGCATGAAACTTGAATAGTGTCTATATGTAGCCCCTTTCTAACAAGCAGTGAAGTTTCAACAGATTTGGCCACTGGGGGGCGCTATTCATAAACATTCATATATTATTACATGATATGAATATATTATTACTATTTTTGACCCAAGCTCTGTATGAATCTTATGTAGTACAATGTGCCAAACAATTTTTCAATTGCATGTTTATTACAAAAATGCCTAGTTTTTTTGTAATCATTAACTGTTTGAAAACCATGCTTTTCAAACTAGTCTCTGAGTTTTGATCCAAACTTCTCGAATTTGGTCTAGAAATACTCTGTGGCCTCTCTAGGTAAATAATTATCAAAAAAATATTGACTTTTTCACTCAACCTGGTGTTGCTCCATCAATACACCACTGCGGCCATGGCATAGCTAGCTTGATTTGCTATAACTCATCAGTCTTTGGTTGTACCATGTCAAAACTTTGAATACTTATATATATATATATTGAGACTCAGACAGGGTGTGCAAAACTTGGTCCAGATATGACCTTTAGAGGGTGCCTTAGCTGTCAAAAACCCCAAAAATCATTAAAGATGCTATTACGGTGTTATTACAAAGTCTACAGATAAACACATGGTGCCATTTGATTCAGTTCACTGACCTGAATAACTTTGTTATTACATGTTATGTCAAATATTTCACTCCTTGTCTAGTATTTTGAATTATTCCTTCAACAAATACAGCTTATTATACTAAGGTCAAAAGATCAATCTGAACATAACTCAGTGAACATCTTTGATCAAGTTCCCTGATCAATTATCATAACATATGGAGACCTTTGGACCAATTCTAAACCACTTTCAGTGAGGTCCTCTGTGCCAAAAGGGCCCATTATGAGTGCACTGGGTCTCATTATGGCCTGATTATCAAAGCCTTAAACATGGAGAAACAAAACCCCTTGCAAACACAAATATGACAGAAATGTTACCATTGCTCATGTATTTTTGACATCTATTTTGAAAATCCTTTACATGTTCTACAAACCTTTGTAGATCAGTCCATAGAAATGTAAATATATGTTGAAAGTAAAATGGTTCATGACAAATGAAGGCCTTCTGATAAACTCAGATTTCATTTCAGCCTCTAGGCCTAAACGGGCCTATGTGGGTCAAAGTGCATGAGAGCTTCTTGCGCTTATGTGTGCTTGGACCCGCTCATTGCCGCTTGCGGCTATATTTATTATTATTATTATTTCGAGACAAACGGTGACGGAAATTGATTAACATGAAAGCATTTTTACTATGGATTATTATTTTGTATAATAATCGTGAATCAGGTACAGTTTCTCTTCATCTAAAAAGAGAGAAAAAATGATTGCGAGTTCATTTTCAGACTGTTTGACAAATGTGTAATTTAAAGGTCAACTCTGTTTAAACGGGTTTTTATTTTGCTCTGCCACCTAGAAATAATGCGAAAAAGAGCTTCTTAATACAATGCACGTTCCACCCATGCGGTGGCAGTAAATGCACTTTTCGTTGGCATGTCAAGAGCTATGCCACAGAAGAAGAAGAAGAGCGATCTGCGGTGTAAATGGAAGTTGCACTTTGTCCAGTTGGATGAAACTGGTGGAAAGCAGTATTGTTGACTGATATATGTAAGTAACGTGCCGTTCAGGTTTAAGATATTTGCGTGCAGTGGGCAATGTTAAATGTCCGCCAAAAGTTGAGAATCCGCTTAAAAGTCTTTAGCATTTGTCAGTAATTCTAACAATGAGTTGTGCAGTAGCTCGGTTGGCTAGCTAGGTTAGCTATTTCTCAATAGTGGCAATTTTGGTAGCTAACGATAATGTTTATCTAATTACCCCCCCGCCTCCCGCCCACATCAGCTGGTGCACTGTACAAATAACAAATTGCCAAACGTTGATTGATTAGTTAGATAACATTGGCTAATGATGTATCTAGGTAGCTAATTACTATGGCGTGGAGTGGCTTCATGAGTTGTAATATAACAATATAACGAAAATGTAAAAGCGTAAGAGTTTAAGTACGATTTATAGCTTCTGCTTACTAAGAGCGCCGGAGAGTGTTGAGCCGACATCTGAACGTCACAATTCGAAATGACAAATTATGTAAATTACGGCAAGGATAAAAGATAAAAACTCGGTCTCATTTAAGAAGCTGTTGTATAAATGAATTATTATTGGATTCCATTGTACAGTTACTAAAGATTACCACATTATGCTACACAAGGAGAGTAATTATTGTAAAGTAATAGCAGCTACTGTGCTGCACTTGTACTATATGATAGAAACGTTATAGTTCATTTTTACTACTGTCCTGTTTTTCTAAAGATTGCTATAGTCCAACAAGCCTTGATAATTTAATAATTAATTTAATATGTATGTTTAATAAGTATCCCACATTAAAGGTTTTACGTTGACCAGACTTACTTGAGTTATGTTGAAATGATACAGGGTTGTTTGGGGATGTGTTTCTGTGTTTGCAGTGGCTAAGTGAGTATAAGCAGGATGTCTGGGGGCCCTGCAGTACGTGTGAGTATTGAGTCATCTTGCGAGCGGCAAGTGCAGGAAGTTTCGCTGGATGGCGTAGAGACATATGTGCCGCCACTCTCTATGTCTCAGAATCTTGCAAAGCTTGCACAGCGCATTGACTTTGGCCAAGGCTCTGACTCAGACGAGGAGGACCCAAGCAGGGAGAGCAGAGAGTCTGACTGGAGCAAGCAGGAACCTGAGGAGGATGGTAAGTGTGTTGCAGGACTTTCTCCCACAGGACTGTTACCAACTTTCTCTAGCTCAGTTTAAATTTTATGTGAATAAACAAAAATCCCATCCAAATAACAACAATGTGCATGACATAAATTACAGTGCAGTGTTTAAATTAAGATTTCAAGTTTCTTTAAGGAAATTAATACATTATAAAATATACTCTCCCCCAGGCCCAATGAAATTTCAACCATGCTTGTGGCCATGGGACTCCGTGAGGAACCATTTGCGGAGTGCTTTAACTGAGATGTGTGTGTTGCATGATGTGCTCAGCGTTGTCAAGGAGAAGAAGTACATGGCTCTTGACCCGGTATCACAGGATCCTTCTGTGGCCAAGGTAATGTCATTTGAGCAGTTATAATCCACTCCTTTTTAAATCTGTTGGATTTTTATCCACACTCTGGCAAGGGCCTGATTAAACATATGGGCTTGGAAAAAAGATATGTTTAGAAAACAAAATTGAGGGAGGAAAAGGTGTTCTGACTTGGGTTGGGTGGTATCTATTTATTTCATGCCTTAGAACCATCTCCCATGCTCTCTGAAAAGATTTGTATGCTTTAAAGTTAAATGCCTCAATCTGGTGGACTTTCACAGCAAAACTAAGAAGTTAGTTTTAACTTTGTTTTCTAACCAATTTTTTGCTTTAGTAATTTAATCATAAACATGCTGGTTGTATGGGTCTGAATAGTGATGACACAGCAAAAAGGTCACACCTCAAAAGCATGGTAAAGGAGTTTAACGGTTCACTATTGGTCAAAACAAAAAACGACTAGAGCATACATAGCACAAACATTAAGCTTAAAAGAGTAGAGGTAACTTCAACTTGATTAATTGCTGCTACTTCAACTTAATTAGTTAATATTACAAATAGCTCAATATTACATGAAGATCCAACTTGCTCCTCAGAGGATGAAAATAGTTATGTTGTCAGAGCCTGTGCATTACATAATCTCGTATCTTTGCAGCTGCACTGGCCGCAGCAAAGACCTTAACAAAGAGTCACATCTCAGAAGTCTCTGAAATATCACAGTAGCTTTGTTTAGATCATGCAGTCGTATTTTTGAAGGACGAAAATACACCAGCAGATGTGTTAGCAGCATTGATGTCATATAAGTTGAAAAACTCTGCAAATTGAACAGCGTTTTAAGGTGAGGAGACAAGAAAAGGACACACTGATGTTACCGTTTCCTAACTCAACTAAAGTTTGATTAACTTTGATTATCAATGATAACTTCAGCATTGACATAATCTGTTTGCTGTCTTACATTGACACTGATAATGATAAGAACAAAGTGTTTGGACTAGTGGATAACTGCAGTGGATACTATAAAGTTCATGTTACTTACCTCAAATCAAATGGTGTTGTGTCCTCAAAATGTACCCTCTCAGATGCAGTCAGATGACATGACAGTCCAGTGTGTGTGTGTGAGCCTGCACGCATACAGCGGCGGAGGGGAGGGGGCTTACTGGTAGTAAGAGATGCTTTGCTGTGGCAACGGGGCAAATCACATTATTGTGATTATGAGAAATGTAAAGATTTTCGGTTCATTATGAAACTGTGGCAGGACAAATTAGACTATAGCCACCACGGTTTGGGTAATTAATGAGAGACACTGGTAGTATTGCACATCCCACTTTCAGCAGTTTTAACTGTTCTGTCCTTTAAGACTGTGTGTCTTTGTTTTTGCCCAGACACCTCAGGTCTTCCAGTTGATCAGTAAGAAGAAGTCTTTGGCCACTGCAGCCCAGTTGCTACTGAAAGGGGCAGAGAAGCTGAGCAAGTCTGTAACAGAGAGCCAGGAACAGCGGCGCCAGCGTGACTTTAATGCAGAGCTGCTGCATCTGCGGTCACAGTGGAAACTGCGCAAAGTTGGAGACAAAATTCTTGGAGACCTGAGCTACCGCAGTGCTGGTGAGTCCTGCCTCAAGTCTGTTGTGTGTGTATGTGAATCAAGGACAAAAAGATTTTGAGAAAAAAATGCATTAAACAGGTTTGAGTTCAGATTGGTTTCAAGAAATGCTATGTTTTTCATACACCTTAAACACATGTATAGGTACTAGAAGTCGACCGACACTTATGTAGTCTGTCTAAATCCAATCAAACGTGTGTTTTGGTTTTGTGAGAGACACAGGAGGGAATGAAACATCGCCTGCTTCATTTCCCCAGCGAGAGGAAAGGTAAAAACATGTCACGGTGGACGACCTAATTGGCAGCGCCGTCGGTCATATAATTTTACTCAATATAGCCAGACAATTGTGACTCGTGCATGCAGCTCTGAGCCCTGCCTGAAACATCACATTGGTTTGGTGAGAGTGAGCTTTCTGTGTGTGGGAACAGATACACTGCTTCTGTAGGAGTTTGAACACATTTAGAATGTGTGGGCAAACTATGCAGCAGAGCCTCCCGAAAGCGGTAAATTATTTGTAAAATCATAGCATATTATTTTACATTGATTAAATATGCATAATTTCTGTTTTTACTTGTTTAAAGTACAGACAGCTGCAGCATACTACTGTCAAAGATTCCACTACACTGCTTAGATTAAGCGAGCCATTTCCATAGAATCATGCAGCGCAGAATACACCTAAATACATTCAACATGTCCAACTACCGCTTGTTATCACATAGAATGCATTTGTGGTGGAACAACTAAATGAAATAAACATGTTAACATTCATACTCCTTCATTGTTGTGATTTTACAGTAGTAGTTGTGACCATTTTTTGCTGCATGATTGCTCAGATGCCTAGTGTAATATTTTTACTGTAAAACATTTGCATTTTTTTGTGTTTGGTTAAGGGCGGCACTTCTCACAGCAGGAAGGGCCTGGATTCGATTCCTGGCCGGACGACCAGGGTCCTTTCTTTGTGGAGTTTGCATGTTCTCCCTGTGTCTTTGTGGGTTTGCTTCGGGTGCTCTGCTTTCCTCCCACAGTCCAAAGACATGCAGGCAGGCCAGTTGGACACGCTAAATTGCCCCTAGGTGTGAGTGTGTGTGTGAATGTATGCGTCTGTCTGTTTGCCCTGCGATGGACTGGTGACCTGTCCAGGGTGTATCCTGCCTTCCACCCAATGACTGCTTGGATAGGCTCCAGCTCCCCCGTGACCTAGAAGGATAAGCGGCTTAGAAAATGTGTGTGTGTGTGTGTGTGTGTTTGGTTAGTGTAGGCTTTATACAGTTTCTAGTCTGTATCTAGGTTTTCTCCTTTGCACGGCAAGCTCCGCTCCCTTTCAACACCTCGCTTCACTTCAACACTGTCAGTGACTCATGCCACATATCTGTTTATATACAACTTTCATAAATATAATAATTTTGTAAACATTTTGAATTTAAAGTTTTTACACCCCTTTTTGACCACTATTTTTCTTACAAACCTCACTGACTGTTAAGCATCACTGAGAGCTATTTAACTTTTGAAGATTTGAACTTTAAAATGTTTGTTACATTTTTTGTAGCCTGTACTGTCTAAAGCTCAAAGCACGTTCATCTAATGTAAGTTTCAAGTAAGAGTTGCATTCCCTTAAATTTTCACACTGCAAACATCAAATTTATGGTAAATGAATATCGACGCCATGTATTAGCTCTGTATCCTTGATTACTAATAATTGGTGTGGTATTGGCCCTGAAAAGAACATCTTGGTCGACTAAATTGGTACACATATTAATTATTATTTTGCCCATAACAGTTGTTGCTTAATTCCACTCTACCTATCTATTTATTTAGTTAGCTATTTGTATCAGTATAGTTTTTAACAGTTTTTTTTTATTTAAAGAAGGGGTGCAACAATATGCAAATTTCTTGATACGATACGTATTGCAGATTTGTTTTAAATATAAAATTAGGTAAGAAATGCTAGCATACGTTTTGCATATATTTATTTCTGTATTTATTTTCTGGTAATTCCAAGTTTTACTTGAAGGGATAACTGGTACAATTCGTTTTTCAGAAGACAACAAATAATATTAACTGAAGTGCAAGATGTGTATTACATGTTTGGCAAACATGTGTTAGTATGGCTCATAATAATACAAGTAACAAAAAATGTAAACCATGAGGCTACATCTCAGAATTAAACAAAATGTGCTTTACAAGCTAATTAACAGTCTAATTATGTGTTCACTTATAAAGTTTGGCTCTTACCTTCTGGCTGAAATGCGTGTGAGAGCAGATATTAGCAGATAATTTTGCTTGTTCTGAGCATATTTCTTAAAAAAAGCAAAATTATCTGCCAGTATAGTGAGATCATTTCACGTAATAAAATTATTCAACTGAAAAATGTCTAGAATTAAGTTAAATAATGTTATATCGTGTTATATGTTATACCATCATTATATCACCTTATAGCAATCTCAAAATGAGAAATACCACATATATTGACTTAAAAATTCTCCAAGATACCATTTTTTGCAGCGTAGACGGCTGTGCCACTCAGGAGACCAGCACCACAACTGAAGTGCACAGCCATAATTGAGTGATTAGCATGGGTTTTTGATACTTGCACAGAGAGCAGTTTCTCCAGTTCTGTAGCAAAGTTTTTTTCTGTTTGTGGCTCACATTTTAGGAACCTTATAACAAATTGTGTTAAACTGAAAAGTAGAATCCATTCCTGATATCATGTATTTGACAGCATGAAATCTAATTGCATTCAGTTCACAGCATGTATCGTCTCACAACCCTGTATTAAAAAAAAAAATTAATATTGATATGCGTATTGTGACACTCCGGAAAAGTGTTTCCACCTCTGAGGAGAAAAAAGACCATTTAGTAAGTGATGACAATGAGAATTTCCCATAATTATGACTATCATTATGTATTATACAACAGTTAGTTCCGACCACGCAAGCCGTTTGGTTGAGAAGCGTTCTAACCATGCGTTTTTTTCCACAAACACTGTATCACTCCACTGAGACGCCATTGCTAAGCAACGACTTTGACAGCTTTAGGATTGTCAGATAACGTTGTCACAACTTTCTGAGAACTTATATTTCAACGTTGTAGGCACCAAAACAATAGGTTGTCACAACATAACAGTGTTTGCTGGGATCTGTCTCTTTTTAACATCAGTCTTTGTAGCTCAGTGACAGCAGGAATCACATCTGAGACTAGTGCATCTGAGGGGCTCACTTGTGGAGCTTTATGTCTGAAGTATTAAGTTTGGCTGTTTGAGCTGTAGTTAAATATCCTCAAAAGCCAAATATACACTGTGTGATTTTAGAATCTTGTTTTTTGGTGACTTACACTTAGAGCTGGGCGATATGGCCAAAAATGTTATCACGATAAACAAAATTCATATCGTTCGATATCGATACATATCACAATAAATGTCAAATTATTATTTCTTTCAAGTTTGAAGGCTGATTTTTGCTCCTGGGTGGTTAACTGCTGTTTTAAACTATCCTTTATGATCAGAACATGACAAACACTCACCAAACAGTGGGACATTTCACAAATCTGTCATGGGAGAATGGGAGAAAGTGTCTGGTGAGCTGTTTTTACTAGCTGGAAAAGCATGGCTATTTTTGTAATAGTCATAATTTAAGAAAGAAAACAGATTATTTTTAGCTGGTGACGAGCGCTCGGCTACCCCGTTACAAATGACAGCACAGTATTCAGACACCAGCTAGTGACGATTGGATTTCTTTGTACTGTCGTAGTAGTTTAAGGGGTGAACCTCAATATATCAACACCAGACAGAGTCCTCTTTTTAGGTACGTTTAAACTGAAAGCGGTGCTTTTGTGTCGTGTTTGATCTACAGTATCATCAATTCACCGTGTTGTGCAGTGACGGAGTGCTGCTTCAAGTTAGCCAGCTGCTAAAAACAGCTAGCCTGGAAAGCTAGCGTTAGCGCTCTCCCGCTCTCCAATGCCTCACAGTTTCCTCAGTTTACTTTCATTGAAATCGGGGCTGTAACGAACATGAACCCACTTCTTTCTTTCACTTTCGTTGCTTGGGAATGCACTAATATTTAAATATGACTGTCTGAGCGCTGTAACAGCGCTGCAGTTGTGAGGATTGTGATTGTGATTTAATGCTGCTAAAGCTGGTTAGGATGTTAGGAAAGAGGTGAGTTCGCTGTAGGACAGTATAGTTACACCACTGACCTCGTCACTCACACTCGGTCACAGGAGAGCAGATCACCGGTCGCTCCACTCAAACAGGGAATATATAACTCCGCGTTTCAGCCGTTGCTAAAGACTCATCTTACTCGTGGCCCCTCCCTCTCTAAATCATGTTGAAAAACTCGGAAGTGCGCCCTCTCCTGGCGACAACAGAGTAGTTTCGCTTTCCTTGCAGTAGAAAACGCCGCCAAGGCTTTCGCTAGAATGTGGAAGTGTGAGAATGGTGTATTATATCGAACATTTAGCGAACATGTCGTATCGCTCTATCGAGGAAAAGTTATCGCGATAATTATCGTTATCGTGTTATTGCCCAGCCCTACTTACACTGACAAAAACGCTCGAGCAGTGCTATGTTAAACGCAGCCTCTGGAGACCTCACAACTGTGTCTACGGGCAATTTCAAATAAAGTGGTTTCATTCAAGATAACACGATGCACACTGAGTACTGAGCATAGAGAAAGTAAGCAGCGCTGCTAACACTGAGTACTAAAGCGAAAATAAAGGTGATGATGTACATAGTAGCACAATGAGGTCTCTCTACAGCCTGTTATACCAAAACAGTTTTGAAAAAATCAGAGTAAATTCGATATAAACGAACTTTGGTAGCGAATGTCAACTTTTCTTTCCCCTTCATTTAGCTGGCCTGCATGTCTCCACCTGTATTGGGGAAGCGGTTGTGTTTGTGTGTGTTTAAAAATGAGTTAAAATCGGAAAGTGTGTATCTGGTGGGGAATCTTCCAAGGCAGAATGTTTAAACTGATAGATGGCTTTGAATCCGATTGTCACGGAGTCAATAACTCTTCACTGTGTGAACAGAGCCTCCTGCACTGCATTTGTTCAATAGCGTGGCAGCTACGCTCAGCTTACATCACACAGTATCAGGTGATATCATTTTTTGGTTTCAGTGAATTTTTACAAGTATGAGTAAGTGAATGCGGTATCAGCCCAAAACCAGTATTGGTATTGATGCAACCCTATAAAAAGACATTTAAAATATGAATATAGTATACTACTATAAAATTGTAAACTACTATGAAAAGGGGTGGGTAATTTCAGGCTTTTAGTGATGCTTTTATCATGTAACACATTTTAGGTTGGCTACACCACTTTTGTACACCACTACACCACATTTTTGACTTTGAACCAAAACCCTCTTAAAATGTATGGAATGTATCATTTTAAAAGATGCCTTGTATTCAGATAATTTTCTTTATTAATTATTTCATTTATCTTTCTTCATGACATTTCTTGTTTGCTGAAACAAAAAATAAGCATGGAGTCACTGACTCTGTGTGCATGTGTCTGTGATTTGCAGCCCTAATCTCACCACACCAACAGACTATCCTGTGAAGTTTAGGGACATGGGCTGACACTAAATGACACATTGTTGATCTAATGGTGATATGTATTTTAAGGAATTTGACTGTGTTATGGTTTGTTGAGAATTGCAGTGGTGTGCAGTAAATGTCCTTTCAACCCTACAGGATCTCTGTTTACCCATCATGGCACATTTGAGGTCATTAAGAACACAGATATTGATTTAGATAAGAAGATCCCAGATGATTACTGTCCTCTCAATGTCCAGATCCCCAGCGACCTGGAGGGTTCGGCTTACATAAAGGTGAAGTCACTCGCTAGACATCAAGTACACTGACATGGTGCTAAACCAAACATGACCTAGAGCTTAAGGAAGAATCCATGTTGTGTCTCTCTCTAGGTCTCTATTCAGAAACAGGCTCCTGACATAGGAGACCTGGGCACAGTAAACCTTTTAAGAAGGCAACCCAAGGCCAGGCCAGGTACTGGTTAAAACTGATAAAAGAAATCTTTTCTTAGAGACTTGTCAGCTAAACAAACCAAGCAAGAAGCACTAATTGATTTCTTAATGTCTCCCTCCCTTCCTCCCTCAGGTTCCCAGGCATGGCATCTAAAGCTGGAAGCTGCTCAGAATGTGCTACTCTGTAAGGAGATCTTCGCTCAGCTCTCTCGGGAGGCTGTGCAGATAAAATCCCACATTCCACACATCGTTGTCAAGAACCAGATAATCTCCCAGCCTTTCCCTGGTGAATAGACACACAAATACCTGGCTCCCTCAAAGTAGCTCAGTAATTTACTGTGTGTGTGGTGATATGGGAGTGTATGTGTGAGACAGGGTTTGAATGGCTGTGTAGTACCGGTATCTGAGTGCATATATGCCAGTGTGCATGCATCAGAATGGTGACTGAAGTGGTGTTTGCAGGTCTGTGTAAGTAAAAGATAAAAGTCACAATTTATTTATATAGCACTTTTGACAACAGATGACAGTTGTCACAAAGCAGCTTTGCAGAGAATCTAGGACCAGGCCCATAAGCAAGCTACAGTGGCAAGAAATAACCCCCTAAGAGCTAAAGGAAGAAACCTTGAGAGGAATCAACCCAGACTCAAAAGGGAACCCATCCTCCTCTGGTCAACACTTGATAGCAATATAACAATAATAAAACAAGAGCAATATGAATAGAAAATAGGATTTTACAATTATTATACGGAATTGAATATAGAGAAAAAGAAAAGAAACTATCCTGTCATTGGACAGGAGTGTTTAGCTTGACTGATAATAACCGTTATAATACTGTTTTAATACTGTAAAGAGCCACACTAGCCCTTGGCGGATAAGATTGGACACCCCTGGTTTAATCCATACACATCAATGACTACTATTAGAAGACTTTCGTAATACAGTGTTATATGCATGTTATGGTAGTTTGGTGTTTACAAATTTTGTCTATGTTTTTCTCTAGTTTGGTGTTTGCAGGGCTGTGAGTGTGTGTGGATATAGTGGGAGTTTGGTGTTTGCCAGACTCTATGTGTAGTTTATCAGAGCTCGGTGTTTGCAGGGCTTTATGTAAGTGCATGTGTAATTACAGGGCTGCAGCTCTCCATTTCTCTGTGCCACTCCACTGTGGAGAAGAAAAACCAGAGAACTTCACCTGACAAAGCCAAGCCAGATGACCACCTTTATGTGCTTGAGCACAACCTGCACCAGCTTATTAGAGAGGTACACATTCTCATACGCACAAAAATCTGATCAGCTGTACACAGATGCACAGTCTGTTGCTTACTCAGTTCCCTGTTGTTGTTTTTAACTTTAAACCACTCTCCCACCCATGCGCAAACACATAAGCCATGTTTTAGATGGCGAGGTTCTTGGAGGGACTGAGGAGAAGTAGCATTTACCATTTTTGTTTTGAGAGTAAATCTTGCATTATTCTTGTGTGCGCTTGTAGTTCCATAAGCAAACCTTGAGCTCGTCAGTTATGCCCCACCCTGCAAGTGCTCCATTTGGGCCAAAGCGGTTGCGACTGGCTGGGCCAATGGCGTACGATAAAGCTGAGATCAGCTGTCTACAGCACAGTGAGGGCCTGCTGGAGAAAATCGTCAAACAAGCCAAACACATTTTCCTCAGGAGCAGGTAATGGACATGCACACAATGGCCTGTGTCCATCAAACGTCTCGGAGTATGAATGATGATCTAGGGTCAGCAAATCCTTTTCACATAATACTGAATAGATCTCATCTTAGATCAGTGTTCTTGCTCTTAGATAAATATAAAATGTGGGCCAATGTTATTTGTTCCATACAAACACTGTTTGTCTTTTACACAAGCAGGTACACACACAAATTTCCTCTCTCTTTCATAGGGCGGCACGTACCATTGACTGCTTGGCAAGTCGTATAGAGGATCCTCAGATTCAGGCTCACTGGTCCAACATTAACGATGTTTATGAGTCCAGTGTAAAAGTGTTAATCACCTCACAGGGCTATGAGCAGATCTGCAAGTAAGCGCAGAAAAAAAGTGGTTTCTCACACTCCAAGCTGTGTCATAGTGTGGCTCTCCACAACATTTGAATTACATATTTCCGTCTCTCTTGCTCAGGTCTATTCAGTTGCAGTTGAATATTGGGGTGGAGCAGATCAGGGTGGTGCACAGAGATGGTAGAGTCATCACTCTTTCCCACCAGGAGCAAGAGCTGCAAGACTTTTTACTATCACAGGTACACATGCACCTACATTCAAGATCATGGTTTGTCAGCAGAAACATATGAGAACTACATAAAACAAGTTATTTGCCTTAAAGCAGAGCTTCAGTCCAATCCTCAAGGACCCAAGACACTCTAGAACTTGATGTCTTTGTATTTGTGTTTGTTGTAGATGTCTCAGCATCAGGTGCATGCAGTACAACAGTTGGCAAAGGTGATGGGTTGGCATGTGCTGAGCTTCAGTAACCATGTGGGGCTTGGAGCTGTCGAAAGCATTGGCAATGCCTCTGCCATCACTGTAGCATCACCCAACGGAGAGTACGCCATCTCGGGTATTCCCACACACCCGCCTCCAAGCACACATAGCTCTATACACATACATACATTTGCCACCTCAGTTTGGGACAAGGTTTTAATTATGTCCGATTGAATGACCATACATTGTTATAACAAACATACATTTAAATTTGTTGCAACAAATACGCAGTGTAGAATTCCCAGTATAACTCTGAAGCAAGTATGGCAACCTATTACAAGTATGCCAGCCTGTTAACTACACCAGTAAGGAAGCCTTGTCCAATTAATTGTGCAACCACTTTTGTTTGTATGTCTCTGGGTGTGCAGTACGGAATGGACCCGAGAGTGGCTGTAAGGTTCTCGTTCAGTTTCCACGTTGCCAGGCTAAAGACCTGCCAAAGAGTGACGTGTTGCAGGATGGAAAGTGGAGTCATTTGCGGGGGCCATATAAGGAAGTGCACTGGAGCAGGATGGAGGGCAGGAACTTTGTCTACAAAATGGAGCTTCTAATGGCAGCACTGACTCCCTGTCCTTAGAACTCATGTGTATGCAGAATCTGTACTCTCTTTCTGCTTCTCTTGTCTTCACTTCACTGTTCACTGAAGTCTTCTTGTTTTGTGTGGCAATTCATTTTCACCAGTTGTGCTGTTATGTCTGAGCAGCGATGATAAATGGCCATGGTCACTCTATGCTGTAGAGAAGTTATTGTCTCTGACTTGTGCTTAATACCACTTTTATTTGTACTTTGTTCTGCAGTTTCATGTGATGCTGTGATGCTAATTGCAGATCTTTTTTTTTTTTTCTTAAGAAGAGACTTTGGGCTCTGGACTTATTCTTAAGCCTAACAAATAAACAAAATGTTTATAATGTGGGTATTTTTATGTATCTTTTATTATAGTAAGTTAGTTCTGCAGTAGAAGTGGTTAATAGTTACAAAAGCTATAAAAATACTTTTTGATGCAGTCAAAAAGTATCATATTCTAAATAGTAGTTTAATAAAATGTATACTCATTACATATTTGATTGTAAACTGAAAAGCTTATGTGGTTTTGGGCTTGTAAATGTATTCTTTTGCGTCAGATTTATGGTATATTTCAGCTGTTTTACTAAGATTCTGCCATGTAGATTAGAGGTGTCCAGGGTTATCCGCAAATGACCGGTGTGGTTGCAGGTTTTCATTAGAGCTAAGTATGAGCACACATGATCAACTGAAGATGGAAAGCACGGTGTGAAATCAGGTGTGTGCCTGCTTGTTTGTTATGAAAACCACACCAGTCCTTTGCAGCTTCGACTGGACTCCTCTGATGTAGCTGCTTTATTTTCTAAATGTTCAGTCCACTGTGAGCAAAAAGCAGTAGAGTGGATTTGATTCCACAGTTAAGTTCAAATGTGATAAGCTTAAGTCAAAAGAAAATTAATCGATTTTTGGGTCAGTAGGAAAGTGAAGGTTTTCAACGTTGAAAGATAAATGACTAAATAGCAAGGCTCTTGATATTGCATAAATGTTCAGTGCCAAATAAAGATGCTTCCCAAGGTATGTGGTTGATCATATGATCAAAAAGGGTAACATGAGAAAAAAAAACTCATGTTACTTTATTTGGTCAAATTTTTAATTATTTTAGCTCACGCTGCAAGCACATACTGATTTTGTTGGTTTATAGCAGTGCTTTTCAAAGTGTTTTCATTGCTTTAACACATTTGACCCAGCACAGGAGGAGCTTGTTAATTAGTTGAGGTGTGGTAGATTTAGGAAGCACAGAAATGTGCCTAGTATGGGGAGCTCTGGACTGGATGGGAATCCTGAGGCCTCATTTACATACCTACATTTCAATCTAAACTTGCTCTTTAAGTTCTCAGCATTTGCGTATAATTTGGCTTTTAAAATCACAGCGCAAGGTGCAGTAATGCCTGCTGTTTGTATGTCAGGTTGGAAATTTGCGTTGATCTACGCCCCTTTTTTTCCACCAATTTAAATTTTGCAAATTACTACTTGAAGCTGTAAGTACAAATGTTTTATATGTGAGGTCTCAAGTTTATAGCTTTAATTCCAGCAGCATCATGAAATCACTGTGGAGAAAACGATGATCACTAAAAGGTATCTCCATACAGTTGCAATGGTGTGGTTGGTCTCCATCTTTAGATTGGTCAAGTGTATAGTTAGATGATGATGTTGCTGAACTAACTGCTGTGGTAGCAGAACAGGTCTCAGACACAGGATTCACCATTCCAGAATGAGATAAGGCAGTGATGTTTATGCCATATTACCCTGTAGGATAAAACAAAACAAGTGAGTTCAATAAGATGTTAGTTGTATCTAAAATGTAGTGGTCATTAGTCACCACTAGGAGGCAGTATTAACTTCATGCTTCTCTGGAACAATCGCCATTTATCTTCAGTTTCACAAGTGCAGCTTCCATGACTGGCTACTGTCTATTACACACACTAACAGACAATGATGTTCTCTGTGAGGCTGAGAGAGAGAGAGAGATAAAGCTAATGTACCTGTCTCTTGTTCATGCAGGTTCCACAGAGGCATCCCAGAAGGCCATTGGCGACTTGCGACAGCGAGAGCACAGCTTCCAGGGTTCCAACACCCAACAAAATGGAAAACAGAACTATGTTCCAGAGAACTGCATTCTTTGGATGCTCACACACGTCCCAAACTTCCTGATTAAACAAGTAGCTTTCACTGTGGTGAAAAAAAAACGTTTGAACTATTTTTTTTTAAATAGTCAGCTTTTCCAAGATTAAAATTTTCTGGCTTTAAGACTTCTAAACTAAGACTAATAGCAGTTTTCAGGTTATTTAGCAAATGAAAAAAAATTGTTTAAGGTGGGGATTAAGTGGAAATGGTAATGGCTTTGTGTTTAAAGAACATTAAGCTTTAGTAATTTCAGAGCTGTTTAAAGAATCCATGAAGTGACTCAAAAGTTGAAACTAGGCCACATTAGTTGCACTTTCCGTTCCTTAAAGTAAATACACTTTCTGTTCCCCAAACAAAACAGAAACGCTTCCTTTTAGTGCTAACAAAGAGGATGTGTGTGGGTGAATGCATTTTACTTTAAAGTCTGATTGAAGAAGGGGTAGATAAATATGCCATCTCCAGTGTCACAGAGAGGGCCATCCTGCAGCCCAACCACAGAGACTATCATACAATACAGTGCTCCAGCCACACCCACAGCAGACAGCAGCATGGAAACCATCATCTGCAATATCAAAGACCAAGTACATTATCTAGTGCCACACATGTCTGGATCTGTTGTCAGCAAAAGAAGCTTCCAACCATCTTCCCCAAAGAAAATACCATATTTCACAACCCCAAATTTAATACATTTGGTCATTATAACGAAAATGCATTTATAAAGACCATGTACTTGCAATATTAGCACTCTAACTTTGTCTATGCAGATATTGCATGTGATTTATATATTCAGTTGTATGCAAACATTTGGGCACTCTTGGCCAAACTACATATTTTGTTGATTTTGGAGCAAACCCAATAAGTGCATTTACATGAACACCAATAATACAATTATGTGATTAACGGATTTTGGAAGTTATGTGATTTTTCTAGTGTCCTGAAAACAGCATACTCTAGTTCTTAGTTCTTAGATCATATTAAGGTTGTTTTGTATTACAAGAAATCTGATAAAAAGACCAGAGACCTGGATTTTAGCTCAGTAATCAGGTTTTCCAGTACGTGTTCCCTTACTCCCTTTCTTTTACTGTTCTTATTCTGTGCAGAAATATTAAGAACTGTCCTGGGAAACTGCAAGCAACATTCAGCACAGCACCTGTGAAATGGCCACAAAACACTTTTGAAGCAATGCTGACACCAACTACATGCTTGACAAGGTGTAGAATAAGAACTTCATCTTGTAGCTGAAACATTTTCTTATTTGCCAGTACAATTATCCATGTTTAAAAAAAACTGTGGCAAAAAGTTCAAATTTTACTTCACATCCTTTTTCTGGGAGTTTATTGGTGTGTTGCAAAGCAGAAATCTGATTATTGCCTGACTCTTGTAGACCTGAACCTTCCCATTATCTAATTATTCAAGTCCCTGTAAATGTGTTATAGAATTACTGACAAAATCTGATTTTCTGCATTTATCAAATTTTTAAGTGCATGTAAACATACTCAATATCTGCAGCAAACTGTAAAACAAACTGCAAATGTTAATTCACAGTTACTTTATATTTGATGGAAAAAAAATATATGGTATAGTAATTATGTGCAAAAGTTTCGACACCCCTCTGAAGTTGTAGTCTCTGAACTTTTAATTAACTCCTTAGGACAAGTTAAGCAGGTCAAGAATTGTAATTAGAAACTGCCAGCTGATGACAATGTCATGCTGGTGATGATAAGTGTAATGAATTATCTGACTTTTCAAACCTTGTGCTAACACTCAACAACAATGGGCTCCTCTAAGCATTTGACTGAAAATATGAAAATGAAGCTAATTGATGACTTCAAAGCAGGGGAAGGCTATAAAACCTTTCAAATTACTTTGCACTCCCCAAAATGTCATTAAGAAATGGCAGGTGAAAGTGGAAGTCAAAGTAAGATCTGAAAGATCAAGAAAACTCTCAGCTAGGACTGCTCATACGCTAGCCAGAAAGGCAAAGCAAAACCCCCACATGAGAGCAAATGATCCACAGGAAGGTTTCACTGACATAGGAGTGGTTGAGCACCTATGTACCATGCAGCAATGCTTGCATGCTTGCACAATCATGATCTGCATGGAAGAGTCACCTTACCTACAACCTCAATGCAAAAGTCAATGTCTAAACTATGAAAACAACATGTAGATAACCCAAAGGCATTTTGGAAACAAGTGAAGAAAATTTGAAGAAAATAACACCCTGCCAACTGTTAAGCATGGATCCTAAAAATATCACAGAACTAGAAGCATTGTCCAAGGAAGAGTGGGTGAAAACAAAAACAAAAAGACTCCTAGCTATCTAGAAAAGCATTTGCAAGCTGTCATGTGTCCCAAAGGAAGTGTTTTTAAGTACGGACTTAATAGCATGTCCAAATTTTGTTTTATTTTTTTAATTTAATCAAATATAAAAGACTGTACATTAACATTTGCAAAAACGTTTTTTCTTCTAATGGTTGCACAAGAAATTGTGTTTACTTCTTTTACTTTCAAAAATCAACAGACCAGGGATGTCCTAACTTATGCATACAACTGTCTACACACACACATCTGTCTCATACATGCACACCAGTGTTACACATACTCACCCCGCATCTGTTGGCAAAGCAGCTCCCCTCCATTCCAGCTGCCCTCATTACTGAAGCAGGTAGGAGCACCTAGCAAATCACACATACAAACACAGACAATCCAAAGAAACATCAAGAAATATGTTCAGTAAGACTATGGTGAGAGACTGAAATGTCTCATTGATCTAGATAAACTTTAGTGAGCTAAGCTCATTTGAATTTCATTGTAATAGCTATTGTCTAAGAATGAGTTGTAGACTTGCCTGCACATTAAGTAACTTAGTGTCATCAAAGAAACCTGAAACCATGGTTTTCAATGTGGTTCATCGTTACAAACAGATTGGACAGTTTTCTACCAATTTGGGCTGCTTTTGGCTGGGTTATTTGAGAAACAAATGTGCTTGGAGTGTAGAAAAAATTAAAGATCTCAATAAACTCACACTTTGTCCTCAGATTTGCGAAGATAATACACTCATCTGGAACTAAACTTTCATTGTATAATGCTACATTATATTTATATATACATCAGACCTCTATGAGCTTTTTGGACATCCCATTCCAAAACCATGGACATGGTTCAACCTCTGACTGAGAGGTTCCTCAAGTCTTCATATTAGGATCTCTCCTCTTTGTATATGTTTGCACTTGGTAATATAGTGTATAAATATCTAGTTTTATTGTTATGGCAGTGATACTGAGCTCAATTTAAAGTCCAATGTTCTGTGTGACTAAAGCATCTTAAGGGTATTAAAAGGATAGTCAGCTATTTTTCACTAAATAGGAAAATAACTAAATAAAAAAATAAAATTTATATCATTCTTTTTGCTCCCCCAATTACTAATAATAACACGGACTGTTGAAAAATGTGGGAGCGTTGTTCAGATTTGATCAGTAAATCACCTTTGTTGTCTGGGCAATTATAATATAGAATATCAAGCCATCTTTTGAGCTCTTGTACAAACTATTCTCTGTATGTAGGCTTTATTAAGTTTTTTAGGCATGTCTTCAATTGGAACAAAATGCTGCTGCTGCACTGCTCACACGGCTCCAACAAATGACACCTAATCATTCCAGTTTTATTCTTTCTTCAGTGCCTCTCTGTCCACTATTGTTTTTTTTTTTAAATTCTACATGGGCTAAACCCCTCCTACATTGCATACTTGCTCCACTCTTACATTGCCCCAGGTCTCTGAGGTCACATCAGTTACTCATGGCCATTCCATGGTCTTGGTTGAAGCTTATGGTGTGACCAGTGTTGCGAGGGTTACTTTAAAAAAGTATACTGTTACAGATTACTGGTTACCTGCTAAAAATGTAATTGTAACCTAATCCAAAGGATTACTTTATTAAAGTAATGTAATCTGATTACTTTCAGTTACGTTTGGATTACTTGTCTTTTTAAATTTGCATAGTTAAATATAGTCAAGATAAAAATCTGTAAAAAATATTTCAACAAGACTTTTTCACCAGGAATTGAACTTAACACAAAGCAAACACAAAAACTGTTTTATGAAACAGAATAATAGTTTATAAGTGACCTAAATACTCACACGAACAGTCACTGATCACACATTCAGCCAAATCTTAGAGGAGAAATATATGGAAACATAAAGATGACACATTTGTACATGTACACTTGTGAGCAGTGCAAAGTTCAGAAATCAAGGCAGAGCTTCTCAGGAAAAAAAATGAGTGACAAGAAAATGAAAGAAGACTAAAAGGAAAGGCAGGGAAACAAGTAATTGCTGAAGAGTGATCCAGTTCATTGAGATCAACATGCAAATGCAATATAGTTTAAAACTATACTGCTCTCCTACTGCTGGGATAGGCTCCAGCTCCCCCCAAGACCCAGAAGGATAAGTGGCTTAGAAGATGTGTGTGCGTTCTCCTGTGATTTTGCCTTACGCTATTTGCTAAAATCTGTTGTTTACCATATTAAGTCAAAAGACCAATCAAGCAGAAATCTCATTTGTGACCCCTCATCAACAATAATAACAAACTGATGCCATTCTGAAACTAACTGGCCAACCTTTGGGATCTATCTACTAATAGGCTGTACTAGCTCATAAGGTTTCATGTTGGTGCGTCATGCTCGGACTAATCAGCTCTCAGCTGATTAACTCTCACTCAAATTAACATTTTGCTCCCATCATTCAAAAACTACTGAAGGAAGAATTATACTTGCAAAAATTAAACTATGCCACTCAGAGACTTCGCTCTCTTTTCCTGATTCAGAGCTGTTTGTTAATGTTAATACCTCACTTTAGCAAATCTGGCAAGATAACATTCGCAAAAGCTAAATTTATGAATAGAATATGAATGTAGAATTTCATGAAGCAACAACAGAGAATAAAAAGTTTACTTCTAGATCAAATTAGTTTGGTGTTGTAGAATCTGGCAATGTGAAAAAAGCAGAGGCCCGGTTCATCTTCAGGAAAACACTGCAGATCTCAGTTCTGACAATATAAGTGAAACGGTTACTAAAAGTTCTGTTGACTGGCTGAATAAAAGACTGTGAACTGCTGCTGAGGAGGGAGATTCTTCAAAGATCTCTCCTAGCAGCAGAGGCCTCTGCCTATCCACCTC